>NC_084987.1:8523843-8860343 GCF_963691925.1 Scomber scombrus
ATAATCTAACAGTTCTGTGTTATTATAACATTGCAATTAGCCTCCCAGGGCTGTTAGTGACTTTCATGGCATTTTTCCCTGTGAAGGAGACACAGCACCAGCTGAGGAACAAAGCCTCCCAGCTCTCACACTACCACACACCATCAGATTTTTATTCCACAGGGAGGACGAGGAAGAAAAAGCTATACATATTAATAAGTAGAAATGCCTATTCCCCACCTTTTACACAGAGGAATCTGCCGCTGAGTTGAACCACTGTCAGTTTACCAGGACGCTCACCCTCTGGCATGTATAACTTATGTGAGTATATTTCTATGGGCAACCTCTAAAAATAGTTTATTGTACACAGTCTGCTGAGAATAATAATTTAAATGCAGCAAAGAATTTCTCATCTGTTGGGTCTCGGGAATAACCCTGCCTGAGAGTCCAGAAAAGCACTTCACTGTGTTGAAACTGAGGCTTTTTTACTCTTGAACCAAAATTATCATAGATGATTGCCTACCAGGTCTCAGATGGATTAATTGTTAAAGTGACATGCAGGAACCATCCATACACCTCTTGTCTGAAGCTTTCTGCAGCACTGAGAGGAAGAAATTCAGAATTTTAGCCTTCACTCTGGACCAATATACCATCAAAAGTTTGTATTTGTGCTCCGTCGTTATTAGATCACTGTATATTGATTTCAATATGATGATACATGTATATTTATTTTAATCCAACAGAAAATGCATACCTGGCTATAGAGCTTTAGATAAACCAAAGCTCCGCCAAATGATAGTCACGTAAAAATATTTTCTATCTCTGCATAGCCTTGGGAGGATACTGAAGGTGAAGGATGAAGTGAATGGTAGAATAAAATGAATAAAGACTTGAGTAACAGTGGACACACTGATATCTTATTCCCATCAATATCAGCACAGCTTCACCTATTCAAAAGTAATGAAAAAGTTAGAGCTCACGAGCCCACCGCCTCACTTAATTACACCAGAGAGACAAAGTTATAGGAAGGAAAATGCAGAGATTAGTTGAATGTGTGTCTTTTCCAGGTCTCTCAATACAGTATCATTGTTATGCTGTGAAAGAAAGAGTGACTATAATAAAATAATATATTCCCACTCTCCTCGTGGTTAAGCAAATGAGTCATTTATAGGAAATGAAACTGCTCATAATCAGGGTCTATTAGCTGCATCTACTGATATAATCATCCCTCCTTGGCAACACAATCACATGGAAAAAATGTACTTTCTCCTGAATTTTTCCCGTCTGATGACCCTCTGATAAGCGACACAGCCATATATATTATAGTACAGTAATAATTGTTACAATTTTCATCAGGAAACTAGCTACTGTATCAGCAGAGGAGATGTATGAGAGATAGAAAGCCTAAAGAACATAAAAAGAAACCCCTGCATGCTGCCTTTAATTGGAGTTCCTATCATTTAATAGAATTGGAATATTTTTGTTCTTTCTGACTGGAGTTCGCCTGGTTTATAGATGTTGTTACACTTGTGCTTTTATGCTTGGATTTTCTTCCACAGTCTGTGGACATGCAGGCCCAATTAGGTAAAAACTCTAAATTGCCTGTAGGTGTGAATGTGAAATATGTCTAATTGGAGGTCCTGTGATTGACAAGCAACCTGCCAATGGTGTAACCTTGCTTTCCATTGACTGTATGCTAGGATAGAAATCAGCCTTCATGTCCCTGAGAGGGAAAAAGCAGGTATAGCATTTGGTTCTGAGAGCTTAAATAATTATTCTGAACATGTAATATAGCATTGCTGTCAAGCGCAAACCTTGTATGTTCAAAACTGTTACTTCTCAGTAAACGAAATCGAATGGATCCAATGGAGCAATAAGATTTAGTCACAAGCTATTTTTAAAACTTTTCATTGGTTAAATATTTGTAAAACCTGCAGACAGACATAAAGGGCGACCAATAGCATTGATTTAGAGGGGGGGGGGGGGGGGGTATTTTACTTATATAATATTGTTTATTGTTGCTTTCAACATTTTACTTAGGGAGTGAAAGATAGAAAACCAATCATAACTTATACATCTAGGTGGTCATTTTTATGGTTCTGTTTGAGACACACCTAAAGATTCCTATCTCACGTGGCTTTATTGTAATATATTTCATTTTCAGTTTGTGCCACAGAAATACGCGATCCTTGACAGCACCTGTGATTGAAAATCTTGGTGCAGCCCAGTGATGCAAGTAATTGATGGAGATAACTGGTTGCATTCACTTGTTCAGTCGCACAAGACAATAACAGGGAAGAGGACACTTTATGGTACACATTATCATGTCAAATTTATTGAAGACTGAAGTATTAATTGAGGCTGTTGCTCAAGGCTATTAGGATTTATATGTGCATCATTTCTCTGACATGTCACATCAGTTGAAGTTTCACGGTTGAATGATTTGCATGGTTAGATAGCAGTGATTAAGAGTTGCAAAAAAGGTGTGAAGCTGTTATAAAAAGGCTGAAATACATGTTGTTTATTGTAATCTTGTAGATGAGATGTTAATATTTTGTTACCCTTGTCCAGCATTTAACTCCATAATTCCCATTATTTTCTATTGTCAATCACTGTTTATATTGTCATTCTCCTCTCACACTTTTCCATGACCTCCAAACCATTTTAGTGTAATTCTACCCATCTTTATTCTCTCTCCCGTCCCTTCTCCCAAACTCAGTTTCCTGTCATTTTTCATTTTTCCCATGCAATCACATCCCCTGCTTTCTGCCCCACCTCTTGCTCTGCCTCTCCCCCTCCCTTTTCTTTAAACGTTCTGTTTTCTGCTGAAGGTTACTCTTGCCTGCAGGGCTATGAAAATGTCAGAAAGGCCCACTCCATTTTCTAGCTACGTAAATAGCCATTTCCCGCCAGAGCAAACCCACTTTCCCGGGTCTGACCTGCCACGTTGCACACCACACTTCCCACTCCTTCTCTACACTACCTGAGCGTCCGTCATTTTAATATAACTGACTTCTGCCACTGTCCTCTGTACTCATCTCCCCCATGTTCTCCATTTAAACAACCTACACTCAGATGGTTAAAGCTGCGCTACATAAATTCAAATGAAACTGCTCTCATTCCTGTACTGATTAGCCTATACTAATACTAATTAGGACAGAAATTTCATCTGAAGTTGAATAGGCTAATTAAATATATTACCTATGAAAGCAAGACGAAAACTGTGCGACTTGTAATGTTCTGTATTTACAGCCTCTAATGGGTGACCAAGCTACTATTAATCACGCCTTGAAATATGGTTGAATTATTCAAATATATTCACAGAAATATGCAACCGCCATGTTTAAAATAAAATGCTAATTCCACTTTTCAGGTCTCACAAAAGAGCAGAAATGGACTTATTAACCTTGCCTAAAACCACTTTCAATTCCCTAACCTGAAACAGGCGGTTCATACTGTCATTATAATTTATCAGCCCAGGTAGAAATATTTGAAAATGTGCGTTCATTGACAGACACATAGAAAGCACTTACAGTGAGGAGGAGAATAAGAGCCAGCGTAAAAAAAAAAGAAAAAAGATTCTTTCCTTCCTTCATGCCACCGAAAGCTTCAAATACATTTTTGGTTCCATTAAAACTTTACTCTTAAAACTCAAGGGACTGATGCTCTTTTAAGGCTGAGTGAGTGTGTTTTGTGCAATTCTCCAAAGGTTTAATGTTTTCTCTGGATTAGAATACAGCTTTGGATGCAGTGGTGAGAGGCAGCGTGGGCTTGGAAGGATATTATAGAAATAATAAATCTGGATATCTTCTCCAAGTCTTTCTATGTGAATTTTTTTTTAAAAATCACTTATTTGATCTCTTATGTTTGCTAAAACAACTCTTCATGCGTCTCTGCCCTGTATATTTTCACATTTTGAGAGCGAGCTCTTGCAGGTCATGCAAGGCTAGTTCATTTCCGTGTGCTGTGTCCCAGAAAACCCTGACGTGCTGCGCGTCACTCCCGTCCTCCACCTCTACTCCCCCTACAGTCCCCTGATCTTCCCTTTCAATTTCCTGCAGCTCTGCAAGACAATGGAGAGCTACATCAAAGGCCTACATGAGGGGTTTGATAGCTTGCATCAGCGGGAAAAAAAGAAAAAAAAGAGGAAAGAAAAAAATCATTCACACACAATTCTTGCTCAGTATTTGGACAACTCATCATCTTTCAGTGCACTTGTCACAGAGGTTCCATTTTCTCAGCGTTTTCTTTTTGAGAAAGTCAAAGAAAAGCTGTTCAGATGGCATGTGCACGCTGCCTTGAAACTCAAGAGAGGAAAGCGTAGCAAAATGTAAGGATTACAGGTACAGCATGATACCTGAAAATAGACAACTTACCCTCTTCACATAAAACATCACGGGTGTCAAGGCCACGCCAAAGACTGAAAATACCATTTTTCATAGCCTTGTATGTTTTCTACTAGTATTCACACTGACAAAACATATTGATTCATGCCACAGCCTGACCACGTGTTCTGCAATGAATGTGACTGCAAAAGTACACATGCTTGTGTGTTGGGGAAGAAATAACAGGGAAATGATGCACACAAAAACATAATTGAATGGTCCAGATAAAAAAATTACTTTGGGATCCATTCAAGCTAATTTATCTAAGGTTTACTCAGTGTTGTTTCTCTCTTAACAATGGATATGTGAGTCAACGCTGTCAGTCTGGCACTGCCCTCCTACTGCGACTAAAAATGACTTTCAACAGCTGATAGAACATTAGCTATTGAAAGGGAAAAGATTGACATCGTTGTTTCTCAGGAATAATTGAGAGGGAGGACTGCGGCTGGAGGAAGAGTGAAGAGTACACAATGAAAGCAGGCCTCGGATGAGGACAAAAGAATAGATTTTGCAAAAATGAGGCTGCTTTGTTTCCCCTCCTTGGCAATAGTCAGATGTTTTGCTGTGCTCCTTCTTGTGAAGCATGACTCCCTTTTCTCCTCAGACACAAAACCTATCATTTGGACATTTGTGGATAGACGAGAGAAAAGCAGCTTTACCAAAAGACAGGAATAGACATTTTGAGGGATGCGGCAAACGGGGGGTGTGGTGGCACCATGAAAAGTATTCAGTGCGGAAACATGTGTTTTCTACCAATATACTGTATGTGAAAACTGTATGATTAGTTTTATGACAATATCCAAAGCCAAGAAAAACAAGAACAATCAACAATAAATGTTTGGATGATGGCACTAATTACTATTGCATGTACTTACTTGTGCAGTTCCCCATGAGTGAGGCCATGCATGAGCTGGAGTGGTGTGGATGCCATGCCACCGTACCGCGGCTTGTCTGAGGGTTGCCTGGCGGGCAGGGCAGTGGCAGAGGTGTGGAGCTCATTGTAATTGGATCTGTCAAAATTCTCCACCAGTTAATGTAGTGCCTCTATTAGGCAAAGCTGCAGCCCATGACCTGCTGCTCTCCAAGCGTGATCGATGGCTCTATTTGTTATGTTGCTGTTGTTGCTGTGCTTGTTTTTGTAGGTTGTGATGTTGATGATGTTGATGATGTTGAGGATGATGATGATGATGATGATGATGATGAGGTGGGGCATAAAAGAGAAGACTCGGATCATCAAACGACCGTTCGCTAAGCTGTGTCTGGACCTTTAGTTACTGACTGTTACAAGATTTTTGTTCTTGGCACACATGCAATTTACAGTGACAGTGGTTACTGATTCTTACTGAATTACTGAATCAAATGCAAATGAAAAAGACAAAAGGAGCTGCCAGGTCTTATCAGCTCTAAACTAATCTAAGCTAATTGAGCAAACTTTAGTTACATTAATGTTTGTTGAAAATGCTGTCTTTGGCTTTTGCAGTCTTCATTTTTCCTGCTTACTTGTTTTAAGAGTAAGGGCTCTTTAATATGTTCTTTATGACTACATTCATGATATTGTGCTAAATGACTGAGACTAACAAGCTTATTATCCAAAGAGGACATGGTGAAGTGTCCCCAGCTAGAACGATGGCCAACTCTCAAACTGATGCCTCATGAAAAATGTATTTAAAGTTTTCATGAACACACCATAAGAGAGTAGGAAAACAAAAGCTGTAATAATACTGCACATGTTCATACTTAGTAGCCTTAAACATTCATAATAAACTATCAAAATCAGACAATAAGTAAAAAATGCCCATAAGTTAGTGTCCTGTAGTCTATTTGCTACAATCTAATTTGACCAAATTATCCATTGAACAAAATCCAGGAAATGCCGGAAGCTATACCGTTTTACAGTTAGACTATCTGTACATTAACTGGATCATTTCAAAACAAGCAAGCAACCTTAGAAAAACTGTTAGCCCATTAGTTTACTTTTCTGCAAGTGTAACCAGCCTCCTGGACGTACACTAGACTAAACTACAATATATAGCTAGCGCTAGCATAACTTCCTCACTAACAATTAGGCCTAAATTCAGCATTCAAACATTTTTTACATGTGCAAACCATTACCACATGTCTTATACCTTACAAAGCTCATACTACTTTGTTCACTTTGCAGTGAGGTGCTAGAGTTTCAAATCAATTAAGAGCATTTTCATAACCAAAGACTTGAATTGTTTTGCTCTTCTGGCCAGTTCCCTTACATCTGGATTTACAAGGCAGTGTCAAGAAAACTTGCCCTTTAAAATAAAAACCCCATCAAATTTAAAAAAGAAAAATGAAAAAAGAAAAAAAGATGATTAAACCTCAGGTAAAATGAATGAACTGAAATGAATTGAAAATAAAGCAAGTGGTGACAAGTGGTGATGCCCAGTTGAGGCGGGTGATAATATTACCAACTAATAGTGTAACTTCATCACTCGGTAACAGAGACAGACGTTTGTGTTTATAAAGCTGGTCCTTGTGGACCAGTCAAAAATGCTGTTTCATTATAATATAGATATTATCCATATTGGATAAACAGCTAGAATTTGTTGAACATTTTCAAACAGTTTGTTATTCTTTTACATTAGTAAATCTTTAGGATGAGGACTAAACAGTATGTTTGGGAATGCAAAATAATTTCCAAAAAAACCCATCCTTTTTCTCTTAAAGGATATCGCTGTTGATTTTATATAATTTTTTTTATTGTCAACAAATCTCCTGTGCAGAGCCAAACCAACAATTAATTCTACTTATGACCTTATTCCTCTGTGCTGTAGTTCCTTTGTTGTTCAAAAGCTATTAAAAAAAGAAAGATTACATCACAACCTTTTGACTTTGTACTGAAGGTCTTTAAAAAATGTACTGCACATTGCCACACAGTGGGGTCTGCTGTACAGTGAATTACTTTCCAGAGATTAAAATGTGATTGTGTTATTAGTCTTTGGAGCGGTTTCTGCATAAGCTAATGTGCTCAAAACATTATGGTGATGCTGTGGCTTATAGACGTGCTTATAATAGTTTCTGAATAACAACAGAGGTCTATCATACAGAGGAATAAGATATTTTTGGCTTTCCGCACACACACACACACACACACACACACACACACACACACACACACACACACACACACACACACACACACACACACACACACACACACACACACACACACACACACTCACACACAACTTGTAACTATGATCAATTCATAATTTGTTTGGCTCTGCAGTAAGATTTATTGAGAAAAAGAAAAATATTGAACACCACTAGCTATATCCTTTAAGGGACAGATCAAGTAAATCCCAATTAAAAACAAACATTCAACCCTCATGATATCTATTGTTGGCCTTTGTTGTAAGTAACCCATTGAAATAACTACTGCTATACTAATACTACCTTAAAAACTCAACAGATATAACGTCATTATTCAGGAAAATCTACAGACCTTGCTTTTTAACACTTGTGGTATTTTCTTCTTATTTTCTACGATTCCACTCCTGACATTGAGGTAACTTGACCTTCTGTAGCTGCCTTTGCTCACAGCAATTGTAGTTATGCCTTACAGTAAGTCTCTCTGGAAACAAACACAACCTACACACCCAAAATATAAAAATGTATGAAAGCCATTGTGAGGTTTGCAGTTGCACTCTCCTTTGACTGGTTCAGATGGGGGAGAGGGATCAATACCTCACTGTGCCAGAGCCTCATAAATCTGCAGAAATCTTTTTATGCCATATGAGCCCTCTACTTATCTCTGGCTCCAACTAGTACACAGAAACAAGGCTTTTTCTAGGTTTGACTGTGCTTCTCTGGGATTGTAATGCTGTGTATCAACCAGCCCTGTGAGACTGTTATGTTGTTGCTGTCTCTGTTTACATCATATCTCTGGGAGTCTGCCCAGTGTCCTTGCAAGGTTACAGATGATCAACGACTTCACTTTCGTATAGTAGTATTCCTCCTCCAGGACATATGCTGCTTCTCTCTCTCTCGCCAATTCAACCTCCCACTTTTTACACTCTATGAAAGTATTTACAGCTCTCCTCCCTTCTGTCTTAATCCGTCTCTCCTTATTCTTTCCTTCAATTATCAGCATTTTTTTGCACCCGCTTCTTTCTGCCCCCTCATATGTCACATGAAGAATTTTTCTGAAATGCATTTCAGGCAACTGTAGTCATATTAACTCTTCTTGTTCATTTCATCTTTAACATTTATAAAATAACAGAGCTTGTACGTCTGAGCCTTGACTGCTTCATACTGGTGTGGTTTTCATGGTGTAATCAATACCCTCAGCAGCAACCCCAGGGATAGCCTGTTTTAGTGACATGGTTTTTGGGTTCCTCTTGCGTTATACAATTATTTAAGCCCACAAAATTGCCCCTAGCCTTGCCAGCTGTATACACATTAATATAGTTTATGCATTAAGCACTCATGTACAGTTACAGCGTGTACACAGGTTGGGGTATAGTGTCTTATGGTGCTGCAACAATTACAATTATTTACACTTTTGAATAATCTGCCAAATGTATTTGTAATTAATTTATAAAATCTAAGAAAATAAAGAAAAATACCCATTGCAAGTTCCTTACACCCAGCCTAAATGTTAATTTTGTCCAACCAACAACCTGATACCCAAAGATTCAATTTACAATGATATAAAGCAGAGAAATGCAGCAAATATCATTTTTTTGGAAACTTTAATGCTGTTTTTCTACATGATAAATGACTTGAATCAACATAATCGACTATCAATATTGCTGTCTATACATTTTATGCAAGACAGCTGATTGATTAAATGAATAATTGTTTCAGTTATAGTTTCTTGTTCAAAGTGCAAGGTTCCCCAATCCACACGGGCACACAAATCCGCATTGCAAACAAGGCCACCCTCAATCTTCCTACAGTGATCAGCACAGAAAAGAGTAAATAAATAACTGTGGGCTGTCACACGAGTCCACAATAATCCCCACCACTAGCCTGAATGACTCAAAGCGACTCAACATGGATTAATGACAGGGATTAGAGTGACACAAACTGCAGTCAATGGCAGAGACAGAGGAAGGGGGACAGAAAGACATTTATTTTAGTCCAAACCAAACCACACACCACATACACACACACACAGAGCTATGTTCATGGGCACATACTCACAATAGATTCGCACAACAAGATCATGAATCTGTCAACAGTCTCTACTTCATTCTACATTCTGATCTAAGCGCTAATTTCTGTGCTTCTGCTGTGTCATAATGTTTTATGAGCTGAATAGGGTTGGGCAATATCTACCGCAATGCCCTAAGTGAAACATCATGATGGACGATGATATTGTTTTGGGGGGGGGGGGCCTGTGCTAGTCATATGTCATATAAAGGCACTATAATGTTTTATATACTTTCTTCTATACTTTTTATATGCATGTCTGTTGGATATTATTTACCATTTCTATTTTTGCACATTTGAGCCTATTCACAGCCCCATCCTCAACTACTCTTTCCTTACTTTTCCTCCCTATAGTATATGCTTAACTTACATCATAAAGCGGATAATCTGATTATAAAAATATTTTAAATAGCCATAGTGATGTAACTGCAGAATGTACCAGTGAATTTAAAGATAATGGTAGTCAGCCTTGCAAATCTGAGCAGATAATATTGATCAGTGACATTGGGAAATCACCATGCTTTATGGCATGCAATAAACTTCATCTCTAGCACTTTGGGTTTTGACCCAACAGATAGACGGACAACAAATTGGCTTAGTGTAGTTTACTGTGTGTGTGTGTGTGTGTGTGTGTGTGTGTGTGTGTGTGTGTGCGTGTGTGGCAGGGTTTGCCCAAGTGTTAGTGTGTATGGGGGGTGGCTTTTAAATCAGAATTTTACGATGGTAGAGTGCTCAGTGGTTGATGACTGTCAACCATCAGTGATGGATGGCCCATCCCCAGAGCTAAAACATAGACAGCTGAACTTGTTTTGGCGTTTTGGAGTGAAATCTTTTGGCAGCGAAACATCTGAACAATCTGCGGGGGGGGGGGGGGGGGGGTCCAATAACTTATAAGGACTTCTTCCGTGAGTTTCCATACTCCAATAATCTAGCGAGCAATTCTGTCAAAAGCAGGGCTGCAGAAAGGCACAAGACAGTGAGTAGCAGACAAAAAACAGCCACAAAGTGGCAGACAGCAAAGACAAGCGTCTCTTTTATCTGCTCTGTAATAGAGCATGAAATAGGCTGGTTAACTCTCAACTCTGGCACCAGCAGTGTTCCAGTCCACTTCAGAGAGCTACATTCTCAATCAAAGAAGACGTGCAACTACAAAGATGCACCCTTCACGTTATATAATTGGTTTCATGTTGCCCTATAAATACACACAAACATGTTTTCAAGTGTCTGGGCGTCAAAAGGGAACTAAATTAAAATGTACAAAGGAATGTTCTGTATAAAACTCTAAATACGCTCCATCTTGAATTTGCCAAGAGCTTTTTAATGGCCTTGACACGATGGTCCAGAAAAAGGTCAGATGGCGTTAACAGACAGAGATGTTGAAGATACCGACACTCCCTCCAACCCAGAAGATCCCCAACATAGCTGACTTGCTGTTCTGTACATCCAAGCAGGCTGTGCGGTAGCTTGATAATCACTTTGAACTACAAACGTCATACATAACAACGTACAGTAGGTCTATTAATGTCATCATTCTATCGCTGACAAGCAAGCAAGCAAGTTCAGAGACAGCACAGGCAGCTGGCTGACAAGTGTACCGGTCCCAGAGGAAATGCCCGTCCTGGTGACCGGCTTACTGAACTGTACGAGATATTTCAGTCTGTCATTGTCTCCGTCTGTGTCCAATGAGAGAGTATCGTGGACAGAGTATGTGAAGACTGCAAAGGCACAAAACAACTGTGTGTTTCGAAACTGTTGACAGTGTGAGTGTGTAGCTGTGTGTGAGATCAGACCAGCAGGTGTGACTTCTTTCTGCAACCAGGAAATTGATCAAATGATGGGCTTTACAGTCTTGCATAAGTGCTGCCTTGCCATGCTTATTCCATTCTGTGACAACCCTCCCTTTCTCAAAGGCAGTGAAATCTGGTTCAACTGGGCCTTCCAGGCTAGAAGAGCTGGCTCATGTACTCACTCTTTCTCCCTTCGTCCTGCATCACCTTCTTTTGCTTTTTGCACCTTGTTCTACACAAAAAAATTATATTTGTCTGAAGAATATGCTTGTATCGACTCCTGCCTTGTCACAGTCCTGAGCTGGTTTGTGACTTATTTTCTTATTTAAAAGTCACAGGAAATTAAGGAAATAAATCACTTTCTTTTAAATGCAAAACTGAAACAATAATATGTAATGCAAACTATAGGATAATCTGATGGGTCACAAGATGATTAAGAAAAATGTCCTGTTTCTCTTTATAATACTACAGTTTCACCCACTGACTGTATAAGATCATGACAGCTGCACAAAAGTGAAGCCAGTACATCTTGGTCGTCCCCTGGTGGCTGGCTGCAGTACAGGACATAAGTCCCACCCCCTCCATGTTAGCAGATGGGACATGAGCCAAATTTCAGAAAGTAAACATCAACTAAATTTTTCCCAAAGATGATTTCTGTCATTTTAGGTATTTCATCCTGTCATCCAACTCTACTGCGCAGACTCTGGCCTCAAATGACCTCACCTCCCAGAGACCCTTTTCATGGAGCTGTAGGAAGTGGACACATCTTGTTTATATTTCTACACAAGCCTCCTAAAAATTCACCAAATTAAACAATCTTACGAGGCAAAAATCATTCTTTAGTTGAACTTCTCATAACTTTGGTCTGCAAAATGTATTATCCGTGAGCAAGAGTCACATAATTGCTTCATTTTATGGGGTCATGAACCAAAAAGGTGATGCATCTAAACACAGATTCACATAAAGTGAATATAGCAATATAGATTAGCCTGACTTTTTTCTGGGTGTCCATAGTAGGGGCTACAGCCTGAGTGATACTGGATTTTTGGGGCCGATGCCAATACCGATATTAGGGAGTACAAAAATTCCAATATCGTTATACTGGCTGATAATCTTACAGAATATATGCATAAAATGCATATTTTTTTGCATATATATATGTGGCTAACAAACATTTGTTACAAAGGAGGTTGTAATATTTTACAGTCTAACTATAAACTTTATTTTATACAATTACATTAGTGCACTGAAACTAAAGTAAGTAAACTTCACTGGTAATTTAATAATTATACATTCCTATAAATAATAAAACACAACAACAGCCAAATACATGTACGTATATATTTAACTAAAATCAAGAATAAGGATCAAATATACATAAAATGTTGCCTGTATTAGGCCTACTTAAAAAATATATCGGTGCATATCAGAGATATATCTGTGATAGGCCAATATCGGCAGATAATATCGGCTGACCCATATATCGGTCGGGCTCTAAAGGGCGCCTCTATTATGTAAATAAAACCTAGAAACCATTTAGCACACATTGGCTGAAAGGAAAAACAGCCAAATTGATAAGGATGAGTGTTTAACATGGTGAACTCAGAGCAGCTCCAATCATGTTCAATCCAACAAGGAACCTAAGGGTTTGTGGCTGAGTCAATGCACCTGAGAGACCACCAGCTTACAAACGTCAAACGCACCAAATTGATTCAACACAATGCCACGAATGGGGAAAACAAGGTATTTCTGTGTATTTGTGGAAAAGAAAGCAGGAGCAGCAACATCAATAAACTGTTTAACACCACACGTTCTCCCAGAGCTACAACTATAAAGCAATATGTGTGTAGGTAATAAATGAGCTGCCAATTCATAATTAATTTGGAAACACTTACCTGGTGGTGGATTCCTGCAGAGATTTTAAGATGTGCCACATCTTGCACAAAGTCTTGTTGGCGAAATCTGTTTGTGTTGTGTCAAGTAAATGTCGCTGAATGCTGAATATAAACATCCTGCTTCTGGATATTTTGTGAGAAATTCAGCTGAGTGGACAAGTTTCTCCTGTAGTAGTCTGACCATTACTTAGTTCAAAACTGTGAGGTCGGTAGGTCATCCTCCCTCAATATCTGGTAGCCAATTAGGTTAACAACATGTCAATCACACATAATAGGCCACACCCAGGGTTGGGGCCTACTCGAATGTGACAAAACTACTCAAAACTGGACCGGAAAACAAGGAGAAGAAAAAAGGTAAGCCATAAACAGTTATTGATTACAACACAGTTAGCTTAAACTTGATTCAAAACATACCTTGCAGAAAATGGGATCCCTCTTGTGTCAAAATGTGCAGACAATGATCCAGTTGCTTTCCCATTTTGAATTACATCTATGTGATGTCTTATAACTTGGTGACTTTGTAACACTTAAAACACACATATATATATCTTTAGTAATATAGTTGGAATGTTAGACAATGTTTCTGTAGATTAGTAACATCTCACGGCTAAGCTACTTCCCCTCACCTAGCTGTAAAGTTAAAGTATGACTCACATAACATAGTTCGGTAACAGTTTACTTGAAGGTATCGTCATAAGAGTGACATGACACTGTCATAACTGTTACATGACACAGTCATGAACGCGTCATAAACATTATGTCAATGTCATAAACGTTTATGACTGTTGTCATTAAAGACCGTGTAAAGTGAATTCAGACATTTTCTTCTAAACTCATTAAATAGGCTAGGTCATAAATGTATTTGTAAAAAAGGTGTCAAAAGCATTTCAACCATTTAGATTTTAATTGTGGAGCTAGGCTTCACAAACTGTGTTTCAAGATTTCTGTTTTTAGGATTTAATGGGCGGGTATATACATTCAGCGCACACTACTATTACTACTACTACAGTCTACAGTTAGCCAGTTAGCTGTGTTAGCCGCCGAGCTAGCCGCCAAGTTAGCCGCTGAGCTAGCCGCCAGGCTAGCAGTTGAGTTAGCAGCAGAAAGCTCTCAAGCCTGATTTAGGCTTCTGCGTCGGAACAAAATATGTACCTATTTTTGTGTTTATGGCAAGTTGACAGAATGATTATTATAATTAGATGTGCAAGGTTACAGACAAATTCTAGCACTTGGTCATAGATGTTTGACAGGATACCCAAAACTGACTGTCATGACACCATTATGACAGTGTAATTAAGAAATTCTTTGACGTCAAGTAAAGTGTTAGCATTTTGATTTGACATAAACATATCATGAAGGAGTCAAGTTGTCATAATAAGGACATCCCAAACAAATGTAATGTCAAGTTGTCATGACAAAGACAATTTCGTGTAATGTCACTTTGATTAATGTCAAGTTGTCATAATCAAGACAACCCAAACAATGTCAACTTGTCATTACAAAAACCGAATGACACTTAATGACAACAGTCATAAACATTTAATGACATTGACATAATGTTTATGACACGTTCATGAATGTGTCATGTCACTCTTATGACGATACCTTCAAGTAAAGTGTTACCCATAGTTCTCATATATTCTATTAGATGAGACATACAGTAGAAAAACAGATTCCCTAGGTACCAATGATAAGGGGCCTACTATAAATGTCAGTGGCATCCTCTAAATTTATACAAACACACCTACACACACACACACACACACACAAAGTGCTGTGTTATCATCCTTTGCTCAACTTCTCCAAGCCGCTTTAATTTCAGAAGCGAGCTAATTGCAATTAAGATGCACAGGGTGTCGAGCTGGGAAGTAAAAGGAAGTAATCAGTGTTGATTATAGAGCCTGAGCCTGATCAGAGTAAATCTTACTGTTCGCCTCCACTCTGCCTGCCTGAATCTGAGTCAGCCATGACACCGGAACAGAGCCTGTTTTTAGTGTGATTATGTCCATGGCAGCACCACTGCCAGATTTGAAAGGATTACGGCGCATGTGACACAGAGTGAGGTTGACCTAATCATGTCTTGCCTGTTGACACATAAAGATTTGCGGTGGGTCAAAAGTGATTCTACCCAATACAGCTGCCAGCCTGAAATGAAAGGTTTCCTTGACAGTTGCTTTCATTTCATAATCTTGGTTTGTTTTGGAAGCTGCTCATTATAGCTGAAGCTGTGCTACTGTATATCAAGCTTGATTCATGTATGTAAACACTGCAGCAAAATAAATCGTGAACAGTTTCCGTGATTAGTTGTCTAAATCTATCTTTTGGGGGTTGTTAAGAATCAAGCTGTTATGAGTTCTGAGTGGCAGTGAAGTTATTAAGCAATACAAATGTATCTTTGAAGCCAGTGTGTTAAATGATCATTTGCAAGTCTAATAAATCTGTTCCTCTGTGTAGACTGTTTAGATGGTGTTAAATGATCCAAACTGAAATACATAACCCTGTATGATCCAGTGATGCAGAAGCAGCATGGAGAGCTGCTGGAGTCAGAATATTTCACAAGCAACAGTCAGTGAAGAGAAGCTCCTGCTTGCAGTGAGGTTTCAGGGATCCTTCTTGCTTCTATACTCAAAAATACATTAAGAAACACTGACATGATGCAAGAAAATACTTTGTTCTTTTTTCCTGTCAACGGAGTACATTTTCTCTTTTCCAGTTGTCGCGTACAAACATTTGGATGTTGCACCATCAGCAAATGAGATGCTCAATTGAAACAGCTGAGGATGAGTGCCTTTTCTCCATGGTACATCAGCAAAGTTTGGTGAGTATTAATCTCCCTAATCCTCACTCATAGTCCATCTGGGGATTCAGACTCACTCCTGTCACCGCATGGACTCCTTGAATTCAGTTTGACAACCGCCAGAGAAAGTCTCCATAGAGGAGTTAGAGGAAGTAGAGGAGAAAAATAGTATCTTCATATCTTCATAGTATGCATTCAAGAAATAAACATGCAAAATTGTTTGATACTAGCAGTAAATTATGTAATACCTGTGCTGTGCAAAGGCATTAAGTTGTGACTTTAGAATGCCACAACCCATTAATACTATTATTATTAATACTAATAATTTTTTTCAGCTGTAAGTAGCCTCTCTATTTCATATGTCCGCTGCATTGTGAGAGAATAGTGTCCATTCACACCAAACCACACTCAAAAATCGGAGTATTTTTAACATGAATACTTATACTAATACTGTTTTGATCTACTTGGAGTTATAGTGAAGATTTGGAACATATTCTCCGGTGTCGACATTTCCTGACCAACAGTGACATCTAGTGGGCAATAATAATTACAACAAAAACTGTTTGACAATTTAACCAGAATATTTATTTAAATTTCATCCCATCTTTTGTTTTAGTTAATTTACATAGGTCATGGTAAATGTTGCAAAATCAACAGAAAAGAAAATCACAATATCTGGATACAATACATACATACAGTATATGTTCAAGGTCAGTTGTAAAAACATTGGAAAATAGCTAAAAAGTGAGATTGTCTTTATGTTATGGTTCATAATGGTTACGTTTCATGTAATAGCAGAGTTCATTTTGTACTTGAAGCAGAGGAAATACACACAAACACACTCAAAGGCAGTTAAGACCTTTGGCATAAACAAAGCTGTCATGCTAATTTCAAGCATGATCGATGCGTAATGGAGTTTAACACATTGCAGCCTCACTGGCCCAGCAGCACAAACATGTGCTGGCTATGTGAAGTGAATCATTAAAAAGCATGCGTTCCTATTTCAGCACATCAGACAATAAAATTATGGTATACCTTTTCTAAATGAGCACAGACAATCTTAAGATACAGCTGTGAATGAAAAAAAACAGATGAAAACTGACTTGGGAAATGGGGAAAAAACCCACACAGAGCTCTGTTGGTGTGTCAGTCAATGGTCATGTCAGGGAAGTTGTCTTGGATGTATTCTTGAAAGTCGAACTCTTCAACAGTGAAACTAACATCCTTCCACTTCTTCACAGGCGTCGTGCCCTCAGGGGTCTCCAGGGCAAAGTTCTTGATGGCTATGTTGGGCAGCAGGGCAATCTTCCTGTACTTTATCTCAAATCCCCAGTCCTGTAAAGAATAAAACTCACACGTCAAAATGAGCGCTATTATCAACTTTATTGATGAACTGCGACAGCATGTGTTTTGGAGTTTTACATTAATAATATTTGGCAAAAGGCCTACTGTACCTGGTTGCAGTCATTGCAACTGATTGTGCGTCCAGGCTCCCAGTCCTCAAAAGTCTTGCCTATTCTAACCTGCCCACCGACTTTGTAGTGCTTCCTGAGAGCAAAGATAAGCCAAGATTAGAGTGATTTGTAAAGACTCTGGCCTGTATATACTTTTATATGAACTCTTAAACCACAAAGAGTTCAACTCACCGAAAGTCAGGGTTCACATTGACATAGTGGGCATTTTCAACAAGTTTAATATCACTTCCAGAGGCCACAGACTTGAAACAGTTTCGACACAAAAGTTGGACTCTAGAGGCAGCGAAGCGACCCCTCTTCTCCTTTTTGTGCATATTTGCAACTTTACTGCCAATAACTTCTTGTATTTGCAGTTCATTTATCTGGAGACAAAGAAAAGTAAAATGTGTTGGCAGAAACACTAAGCAGTAAAAGCAAGGGATAGGGATGGACTGCATCCTCACCTTTGTGCGAAAGTCATGGATGCTCATTTCTTGGACTTTAGCAATGGCTTGGCCAGTCAGCTCTTCCAAAAGTTCATTGATGTGCTCTCTGTGCACTTCTCGTCCCCCTCTCTGTGCAACCACTGAATACTGGCTGTCTTGTGCTCGGGCACGTCCTGTGGCCTGCTGCTGGGCAATCTCATTCGTAAGCAGTCCATAGCGTACCACCAGGTTGCATTCAGGGATGTCAAGGCCTTCTTCAGCCACACTGGTGGAGATCAGGAGGTTGAGAGCACCCTGGCGAAATTTGCAGATTGTGTCTGTCTGCTCATTCTGCAAGGAAAGGATGGATACATAAGCATGTAAGGACAAACATGTCAATAGAGAAGTTGTTACTTAATTGAAAAGCTAATATGTGAATATTGTTTGCCAACACACCTGTGTCATGTGACTTATGCCACTGCCAGCCCCTATGAGGACTGCTGCCTTTATGCCAGCTTGCCGTAAGGCTCTATTGTTGAGGACCCAGTCATTCAGGCAGTGGGTGCTTTTACGAGTTTTACAGAAAAGGATCCCCCTTGATTTCGGATCTGGACCAAACTGCTTTAGAAGAACGGTTTCAAGTTTGCCCATCTTGGGGTTCTCATATTGAGAATTTCTTGCTATTTCCCTCAGCTCCACTTGATTCTCTGCGTATAATTGACAGTGATTATATATGATTGCTTGAACAGTGAAAACAGTGAGCTACAACATAAAAAACATTCAGCAAAATATACAAATAGACAAGGAACAAATATTTCTGGACTCCTACCTTGGAAAAGTCCCACCAGGAAGAAGTCTGTTCCATCTTTGGCATTGTTGCCCTTGATATCGTAGAATTCCTCTAAGGAGCGATAAGCATCCATCATTCGCAGGGTGTCATTGATGAGCAGGGCGTCGTTGTACTGCCTGAGATGGAGTGCACATTGTGCCAGAATTCTGTTTTGCTCCTTTACCCCTGGTCCAATAAATACACAAATTATGCACATGTGTCAAAAGATGCATTGACCCTCCTGGTCAAAAAGGCAAATGTGTCATCCCTTAAAGCAATGACATTATACTATAGGATGAAAAAAGAAACTTCAAGAAGAAAAACAACATCTTCTTACCTGTCTGCTCTAAAATCACTACATCTGCCTCATACTCTTGTGTGCCAGACTCTCTCAGTCTGAAGTCTGGAGGTAGAGGCATAAAGTCATGGATCATCTGCATCATACTCTTCAGTTGATCCCCAAATGGATCCTAAAAGATAAAATATTTTCTTTGTGTCCAATATGTGTATCATTTTAATGTGATTATAGCATATATGAAATTATTTTGATGGTTTAAGATTTTGTCTGTTTAAAAAAAAAAATCAGATAATCCCACTGAAGGTTCAGAGCAGGCTATGTTGCTCTTATTCCATTTATCTCAGTGTACCCAGATCAGGTCATTTTTTTGGTTTGTGCATATGTTTTCATTACTGTGTGCCACTGTTTGCATGTCTCTGTTATTACCACTAGAGGATGCCAGATTAAGAAGTGTTTAAATGCTAAAAAATCTTACCTGAGGCCTTTTGTCCACAATGTCCATTGACTTAAAGGGTCTGGGTACCTTCTCCTTCAGCTCAGGGATGTAGTTTTTAGTTGAAACTATGGCTGAGTCCAGGTTGGCACAAATCTGTGAGGCAGAGAAACAAAGAAAAGTTCAGAAAAACCTCATCATATCATATTAGTAAGAAATTCAGTGAAAGCCAGATGCAACAAGGTAAACCCTCACCTGCAGTACATGCTCTACAGCCCTTTCCAGAATCTTTGCACCCCCTGTCCCCGGTGATGCAGTGAGACCCAGGACCTGTGGCAGTTTTCGTTCTCCTTTCAACTTTTTTTCCAAATAGTGTCTCATTATCTTGTTGTAGACACCCTCTTTGTGGGTGTGGTGGCACTCATCAATAATCAGTAGAGTAATGTCTGTTAGAAACCATGAATGGTAATTAGGTATTAGGTTAATTAGGTAATTACAAAACCTATCCCACATTTCACCTAATCAAAAACATTATAATCAAGTCTGTTCTAGCTCCATTTACTGACCTGAGAGCTCAACATGTTTATTTTCCTCCATGTTAGTCAGAGCATTAAATAAGATCTGTGCAGTGCAGATGACCATGTGTGATTTATCTACCACTTTTCCAAAGAAGTCCTTCTGTCCACTGTCTCCAGTGACAGCCTCTATCTTGTACTTGGGGTCCAGGTGAGGTTTGAACTCTTTGCTATAATGTTGTTCCACAAGGTGAACCTGCAGTATAGAGTACATCAATGTATTTATACTTACAACGCCATCACCACCAATGTAACAATACTTATCAAGTCTACCCCTCACATATGTCTGACTTTCTTCAAACTAACTGTTGGACAATTAACTATCCTTCTAATTAATGTGATGAAAATCATTGTTAAATTTGGCTTCCTTTTCTGTTTTGTGTCTTTTACCTTGTTTACCAGGACCACCACCGTAGCCCGTTCAGTAGTCTCCAGGTGTTTTTTTGCTACATACACAGCAGCACGGGTCTTCCCCCCTCCTGTTGGTAGCCAAATAATGATGTTCTCTCTACGAAGGGCCCTTTCAACCACTTCTTCCTGGTATGAACGAAGTCCAAAATCTGCCATCCTACACTCTCCTCCTATTTGACAACACATGAGAATTACACAGAATTCACATACTGTGAAAGAACTGGACAATAGATCATATTAGTGTGTCAAACCTATAATACCAAACACCATAAAGTCTCAATAGATCATAATAGACAGCTGGCAAGAGCAAAATAACAAGCATTCTGGGAGAGATGCATGCTGGATAAATGAGCCACTCATTGTTACATATCTAACAGCTGTTAGATAGGAAATCGACATTTATGAACTTACCAGTCAGCTGTGATAAAGAACAGTGTGTCTTATGGAGCTTCCCCTTGACCACTGTCAGCACTAGTGTAGGTTGGTGGGTTTTAAACTGGTTTGCGATCAGCTGTCTGAAACGAAAGCAAACATCCTTTGCACTTGAAAAAGGGCTCTACTGAGGGAGGCTCTAGAGGAACAACAGCTAGTGGTCATTATACAGTGACGGGAAGCTTGAAACACACAGGCATAGATTAGGTCTTTTGTAATGTAGCCATGGCCAAACCTACACTATATCACATTTTAGAGGTAACCTATATACCTCATGTATTTATATACTTTTATGTGTGGCTCACAGCTGAGGTGCTTTGTTAAGAGTGTTGAAAACGTCCTTAGTTGTCGCATGGACCCTAACTGGGCCCCACTGGTTTCATCCTTACTTCAGGAAAACAAAACTTAAAGCCTCTGGTTAATGTTAATTAAATACATGTTTGTAGCTGCTTATACAGTAACTTCTACAGTAATATTTTCCACCAGTTCACAAGAATGAACTTCATTTAAATTACCAAATTATAAATACCAAAATGTAAGGAAACCATCCAAGAAAATCATTTAAAAAGCATCTTTATTACAGTAGTATATTAAAAAGCTATAATTTCATAAATAGGAAAAGGGGTCCTAAGTAATGGTGCAGGAAGATACTATACTAAACCCCACTATGTTAACACTGCACATGGTCAAGACACTGCAAACTTAGGCTGCAAGTCTACAAAAGTTTTTTTATGAATATCATAATTGCCACTCAGGAATCTTACAAAAGCATGCAGTGAAGAGGGAATAAGGTTTGGCCTACTCCCTGCAGCTCCTTGCCCCTGCTCTGAGGAGAGGCAAAAAAACCAAAAGAAAACAATTGTTTATGGCTCATCATAACAGCCTTTTAAAAACTCATAAAAAGACAATGATCACATAGTAAAACCTAGAGGCTCTGTCCACTAATAAAACAATTGAAACTAGCAACACTATTGCAGACAATACACAAGATATGTTGTTTAATTGAGCTTTCATACTTTTGAACATTAAAAGGAATATAGCCTTGAAGTTGACACTTAGCTAACATTACAGACCAGGCAGCAACAATGATTATAATTAAAAGAAGAGTTGAAAGTGGAGACCCCCATAAACCTACCTCATGAACATTTGATAAGGATAAAACTGATCTGGGTATCAGCACCAGACAACAGATCCTACAATCTAAATTAACAAACATTTTTATACACTCAATTCATACTGTACTCTCTTTTTAAGTAAACTGTCACGTGGTCACTAAGCTACACACCCACCAACCTTTCCTGTTTTAAAAGGGGGATAGTCTGGTCTGTGTGGGGGTCTATGTAGGGCAACCCATCACTTTAGGTTACAATACATTATGGGTGCAATCACCCCTAAGCCCCTTTTAAAGGGAGTTACAAAATCAATGTGGATGCATAAATATATTGGATGAAATGCATTTTCCTCTGCATTAAAAGATGGGCGAAAGTGTAACCACAAGATACTGAAAAAGTATAGGAAGTTAATATACTAAATTTAATACAATTAATATACATAATACATATATCTTTAAGGGATCCTTAACCTTGCACAAGTTGATACAAAAGACCTATAGGAAATGTTTATTAAGAATATTAACCATTATTTGCCTGTTAAAGTGATTCATACATACAGAAGCCAACATTCACTGTAAGGTTTTTAATTCCTGTTATGATCACCTGTGTGATACAGAGAAACAGACGTAAAATCTCCTCACACTCATTATGGAGTGACAGGGTAAATATAAACTTTAGACACATTAAATACTTCTTTAACAACATTTTCTGATTTACTTATGGGTAATCAAATCATGTATCTGTCTTATTCTGTGTATGTGTCTGAGTGTAAAGGTGTTTCATTGAAAGGGTTAAACAAAGAAGCCATTGCCATTGTTTTTGTTAGATTTGTTTACACACCCACATGGGCCCTACCTGATGTTCTTCCTTGTATCAGGAAAGCAAAACCTACAGCCTATTACCACACCCTCAAGAACAGGTTCAGGACAGGACAAGTAGTTTTAATTGTATCTACTAAAATCAGCTGAGGCAGCACACTGACTGGAATTTAAGTTATCAAAAGGGGAAAAAGCTTTCTTCACCAACTATGAATCCAATGTGTATTGTGAATACTTCACTGTAATTAGTGTTAATACATTTACAAGCTTAATCAATGGTGAGGAGCTTAGATAGAAACATTTGCAGGCAACAAATGAAAAAAATAAACCCCTAGAACTAGCGTACACCTTGAACACCGGTCTGAATGTTTGATATGCTCAAGTTTTCTGCTGGTGGTATCAATTTTTTTAGTCATGGTGATCAACACCAAGTTCAGTTACAAGTGAAAGGTGTGATTTATTTCTTTATTTTTGTCAAGTCTGAAATCCCCTAAATCTTGATTCAGTTCTGTCTTGAGTCCAAGTCAGTGACTCAAATACACACCAGGCTGGTTGTGAACTCATCTCTGCCAACCTTTATCAGTTACCTGCACACTGAAGAATTGTTTATAAAAAAAAACTTTATTGTCATGAACAAAATAAACACACTCACACACACATACACTCACATTAGTGGAACAAACAAGCAGGCTCAACCGGCATTGGACAGTAACTATGGATGCATCTCAGGACGCCCTCCATGTGATACTGACCGTTGAACAAAGAAATATTTTAAACATTTCATTACGATGTTTGTAGCACTGTAATAAAAACCAACCCGCAATATCAGTTTCCATAAATGAACAAAAGTTGGATGGTTTTTATGAATGCAAATTGTAAACTATCTGCCATGCATTAACAGCCACTACAGCTAGTGTATATTGCGATAAGTAAACCACAATTTTTTTCTTCGACTGACGACCAAAAGCCCAGAACGACTGTGTGAACTGATGGTTAGCTTCTCCCCCGCTATGTTTAACTCTTAACATAAACTATCCAGTAAACCTATGGCAACAATAAAGGCATTCAATTCAATTCAACGTGGCTTTAGGTCCCACGGGTCTAGTTTTCTATAAAGGAACTCTACAGTACATATACAGTACGTCTGTATCAGTGACGAGTTTTAATCAGGACAAAATTGGAATGAAATAATGACATGATCAGACGCAAAGGCAGTTAAGACACTAGGCATTAACAAAGCTGTCATGCTTGTTCAATCATGATCGATGTGTAATGGGTTTTAGCACACTGCTCCCTCACTAGCCCAGCAGCACAAATATGTGGTAGCTATGTGAAGTGAATCTTTAAAAAGCATGCGTTGATATTTAAGCACGTCAGACAATAAAAATATGGTATACCTTTTCTAAATGAGCACAGACAATCTAAGATACAGCCGCGAATGAAAAAAAAACAAACATGAAAGCTGATTTGGGAAATGGGGAAAAAACCCACACAGAGGTCTGTTGGTGTGTCAATCAATGGTCATGTCAGGGAAGTTGTCTTTTGCGTATTTTTCAAAGTTGAACTCTTCGACAGTGAAAGTAACATCCTTCCACTTCTCTGCGGTCATCCTGCCCTCAGGGGTCTCCAGGCCAAAGTACTTGATGGCTATGTTGGGCAGCCGGATCTTCCTGTACTTTATCTCAGATCCCCAGTCCTGTAAAGAATAAAACTCACACGTCAAAATAAGCACCAATATCAACTTTATTGATGAACTGAGTTGAGCAGGACAGCATGTGTTTTGGAGTTTTACATTAATAATATTTGGCAGACAGCCTACTGTACCTGGTTGCAGTCATTGCAACTGATTTTGCACCCAGGCTCCCAGTCATCAAAAGTCTTGCCTATTTTAACCTGCTCACCGAGTTTGTAGTGCTTCCTGAGAACAAAGATAAGCCAAGATTAGAGTGGTTTGTAAATATTCTGGCCTGTATATGCTTTTATACGAACTCTTAAACCACAAAGAGTTCAACTCACCGAAAGTCAGGGTTCACATTGACACGGTGCATGTTTTTAATAACTTCAATGTCACTTCCAGAGGCCACAGACTTGAAACAGCCTCGACACCAAAGTTGGACAGCGGAGGCATCATAGCGACCCCTCTTCTTCATTTTGTGCGTGTCTGCAATGTCACTGCCAATAAGTGCCTCTTTCTGAAGCTCATTTATCTGGAGACAAAGTAAAAGTAAAATGTGTTGGGAGAAACACTAAGCAGTAAAAGCAAGGGATAGGGATGGACTGCATCCTCACCTTTGTGCGAAAGTCATGGGGGCTCATTTCTTGGATTTTAGCAATCGCTTGGCCAGTCAGCTCTTCCAAAAGTTCATTGATGTGCTCTCTGTGCACTTCTTGCCCCCCTGTCTGACCGACCATTGAATACTCAGCTTCTTGTGCTCGGGCACGTCCTCTGGCCTGCTGCTGGGCAATCTCATTTGTAAGCAGTCCATAGCGTACCACCAGGTTGCATTCAGGGATGTCAAGGCCTTCTTCAGCCACACTGGTGGAGATCAGGAGGTTGAGAACACCCTGGCTGAATTTGCGGATCGTGTCGTCCTGCTCATTCTGCAAGGAAAGGATGTACAGTGTACACATAAGCAAATAAGGACTAAGTCACACAAACATGTCAATAGAGAATTTGTTACTTAATTGAAAAGCTAATATGTGAATATTGTTTGCCAACACACCTGTGTCATGTGACTTTTGCCACAGCCAGCCCCTGTGAGGACTGCTGCCTTTATGCCAGCTTGCTGCAAGGCTCTATTGTAGAGGACCCAGTCATTCAGGCAGCGGGTGCTTTTACGAGTTTTACAGAAAAGGATCCCCCTTGATTCCGGATCTGGACCAAACTGGTTTCGAAGAACGGTTTCAAGTTTGCCCATCTTGGGGTTCTCATATTGAGAATTTTTTGCTATTTTCCTCAGCTTCACTGCATCGTCTGTGTATAATTGAGAGTGATTATATATGATTGCTTGCATGGTGAAAACTGTGAGCTACAACATAAAAAACATTCAGCCAAACATACAAATAGACAAGGAACAAATATTTCTGGACTCCTACCTTGGAAAAGTCTCACCAGGAAGTCATCTGTCTCATCTATGGCATTGTCAGTCTTGGTATCGTAGAAATCCTCTAAGGAGCGATAAGCGTCCATCATTCGCAGGGTGTCATTGATGAGCAGGGCGTCATTGTACTCCCTGAGATGGAGTGCACATTGTGCCAGAATTCTGTTTTGCTCCTTTTCCCCTGGTCCAATGAATACACAAATTATGCACATGTCAACAGAAGAATTCCTTCCTCTGGACATTTGATTTTTATTTTATTTTTGCCCCTCCCAATCAAACAAGCAAATGTGCAATGACATTATATTATAGGATGAAAAAAAAGAAACTGTCTTCTCACCTCTCCGCTTTAGAGTTATCACATCTAGCTCATATTCTTGTGTGCCACACTCTCTCAGTCTGAAGTCTGGAGGCAGGGTCATGAAGTTGTGGATCTTCTGCATCATCTCCTTCAGCTGATCCCCAAATGGATCCTAAAAGATATAAATATTTTCTTTGTGTCCAATATTTGTATAATTTTTTATGTGATTATAGCATATATGAAATTATTTTGATGGCTTAAGATGTTTGTTTAAAAAAGGAAATCGAACAATCCCATTGAATGTTAGGAGCAATCTATGTTGCTTTTACTCCATTTATCTCAGTGTACCCATATCAGGTCATTTTGGGTTGTGGTGCATATGGTTTCATTACTGTGTGCCACTGTTTGCATCTGTCTCTGTTATTAGCACTGGAGGATGCCAGATTAGGAAATGTTTAAATTCTATGAAGGTTTTAATGGTAAAAAAAGAAAGAAAATAATCTTACCTGAGCCCTTTTGTCCACAATGTGTATAGACTTAAAGGGTCTGGGTACCTTCTCCTTCAGCTCGGCAGTGCAGTGTTTAGTTGAAACTATGGCTGAGTCCAGGTTGGCACAAATCTGTGAGAAAAGGATATCAGACAAACCTGCTCATATTAGTAAGAAATACAGTGAGAGCCAAATGCAACAAGGTAAACCCTCACCTGCAGTACATGCTCTACAGCCCTTTCCAGAATCTTTGCACCCCCTGTCCCCGGTGATGCAGTGAGACCCAGGATCTGTGGCAGTTTTGGTTCTCCTCTCAACTTTTTCTCCAAATAGTGTCTCATGATCTTGTTGTAGACACCCTCTTTCTGGGTGTGGTGGCACTCATCAATAATCAGTAGAGTAATGTCTGTAAGAAACCATGAATGCATGAAGGAACTGTCATGCATCTTATTGTCTATCAGGAAGGTAATTTCAAAAACATTATAATCAAGGCTGCTCTAGCTCCATTTACTAACCTGAGAGCTCAACATGCGCATTTTCCTCCATGTTAGTCAGAGCATTAAATACGATCTGTGCAGTGCAGATGACCACATCTGATCTTTCCACCACTTTTCCAAAGAAGTCCTTCTGTCCACTGTCTCCACTGACTGCCTCTATCTTGTACTCAGGGCCCAGGTGAGGTTTGAACTCTTTCTTAAAATGTTGTTCCACTAGGTGGACCTGCAGTAGAGATTAGATCAATACATTTATACTATGGTAACAACACTTATCAAGTCTACCCCTCACATATATTTGGCTTTCTTGAAGCTAACTGGTGGAGAATTAACTCGTTCTTCTAAACTTTGCCTTCCTTCTTTGTTTTGTGTCTTTTACCTTGTTTACCAGGACCACCACCTTAGCCGGTGAGGTAGTCTCCAGGTGTCTTTTTGCCACATACACAGCAGCACGGGTCTTCCCCCCTCCTGTTGGCAGCCAGATAATGACATTCTCTCTTCGAAGGGCCCTTTCAACCACTTCTTCCTGGTATGAACGAAGTCCAAAATCTGCCATCCCACACTCTCTTCCTATTTGACAACACATGAGAATTACACAGAATTCACATACAGTAGAAAAGAACTGGGCAATCTACTGCCTCTTATTAGTATATCAAAACTATCATAACAAACACCATAAAGTCTCAATAGATCATAATAGAGAGCTGGCGAGAGCAAAACAACAAGCATTCTGGGAGAGATTCATGCTGGATAAGTGAGCCTAACAGCTGTTAGATAAGAAATCATCATTAATAAACTTACCAGTCAGCTGTGATAAAGAACTGTGTGGCTTTTGGAGCTTCTCCTTGACCACTGTCAGCACTAGTGTAGGTTGGTGGGTTTTAAACTGGTTTGCGATCAGCTGTCTGAAACGAAAGCAAACATCCTTTGCACTCAGAAAAAGGGCTCTACTGAGGGAGGCTCTAGAGGAACAATAGCTAGTGGTCATTATAAAGTGACGGGAAGCTTGAAACACACAGGCATAGATTAGGTCTTTTGTAATGTAGCCATGGCCAAACCTACACTATATCACATTTTAGAGGTAACCTATATACCTCATGTATTTATATACTTTTATGTGTGGCTCAAAGCTGAGGTGCTTTGTTGAGAGTGTTGAAAACGTCCCAAGTTGTCGCATAGACCCTAACTGGGCCCCATTTGTTTCATCTTTACTCCAGGAAAACAAAACTTAAAGCCTCTGTTTAATGTTAATAAAAGAAATGCTTGTGGCTGCTTTTCAGTAATTTCAACAGTAATCAGTAGATATAAGATACTGAAAAAGTATAAGAAGTTAATATACTAAATTTATTACAATCAATATACATAATACATATATATTCAGGGGATCCCTAACATTGCACAAGTTGATACAAAGGACCTATAGGAAATGTTTATTAAGTATATTATCCATTATTTGCCTGTTCAAGTGATTCACACATACAGCACCCAACATTCACTGTAAGGTTTCTAAATCCTGTTATGATCACCTGTGTGATACAGAAGTAAAAGCTCCTCACACTCATTTTGGAGTGACAGGGTAACATTTCTTTTCTTTAACACACATTTTATGATTTACTTATGGGTAATCAAATCATATATTTGTCTTATTTTGTGTATGTGTCTGAGTGCAATGGTGTTTCATTGAAAGGGTTAAAAAAAAGAAAAGACAAAAGAAGCCACTGCCAAGGTTATTTATAGATTGCTTGTTTGTACAATTCACCCACATGGGCCCTACCTGATGTTCTTCCTTGTGTCAGGAAAGCAAAACCTACAGCCTATTACCACACCCTCAAGAACAGGTTAAGGACAGGACAAGTAGTTTTAATTTTAGCTACTTAAGTCAGCTGAGGCAGCACACTGACTGGAATTTAAGTTATCAAAAGGGGAAAAAGCTTTCTTCACCAACTATGAATCCAATGTGTATTGTGAATACTTCACTGTAATTAGTGTTAATACATTTACAAGCTTAATCAATGGCGAGGAGCTTAGATAGACACATTTGCAGGCAACAAATGAAAAAAATAAACCCCTAAAACTGGCGTACACCTTGAACACAGGTCTGAATGTTTGATATGCTCAAGTTTTCTGCTGGTGGTATCAATTTTTTTAGTCATGGTGATCAACACCAAGTTCAGTCACAAGTGAAATGTATGACTTATTTATTTTGTCAAGTCTAAAAGCATCTAAGTCTTGATTCAGTTCTGTCTTGAGTCCAAGTCAGTGACTCAAATACACACCACGCTGGTTGTGAACTCATCTCTGCCAACCTTTATCAGTTACCTCACAGCTTAAGAACCACCTGCACACTGAAAAATTGTCTATAAAAAAAACTTTATTGTCATGAACAGTATTACAGTTACAGTAATTGGCATTTATACCATAACTAGAGACAGTAGCCATCCTCAAACAGGTGGAAAGACTGACCTTTAAGAACATCTGAAATGCAGCATAGGTAGATTGAGGGAGAAGTACACAATTGACAACCCTGAATAATGCAACACTGACATCACTTCAGTAATTCAAAGCTAGTCATGATTCAAGTACAAAATAAACACATTCACACACACATACACTCACATTAGTGGAACAAACAAGCAGGCTCAACCGGCATTGGACAGTAACTATGGATGCATCTCAGGACACCCTCCATGTGATACTGACCGTTGAACAAAGAAATATTTTAAACATTTCATTATAATGTTTGTAGCACTGTAATAAAAACAACAACAAAAAAACAACCTGTAACATCACTTTCCATGAATGAACACAATTTGGCTGGTTTTTATGAATGCAATTTACAAACTAGTGTCTAAGACTACTCAAGAAAGAGTCGGGCTAATATTCATTTTTGGATTAATCTATGATAATTCTTTAGAAACCAATTACTGTATGTGTTTAGAATAAAGAGAATAATGTTACCCAAGCCCAGTAATCAATAATGCTTAATATTTGCCTTTTTATCCTGACAGTCAAAAAATATATATATCATGGAATTAAATACGCAAATCCTTACATTTCAATGAGCAAATGTTTGGGATTTGCACAGATAAACGGCCTAAATGATTAACCAATTAATGCAACTGTCTTCGATTAATTTTCAATCAATCAACTAATCAGTCAGTTATTTTGTGTCAGGGCTACTCAACAGTCAAAGTACTGCCCATCTTTCAAAGTACGTCTATCTTTATACCCATGAAAATGGCTGGGATGTTCAAGTGTCTGTCAGTAATGGAAAGCAACGTGGCTTTAGGTCCCGAAGTCCAGTTTTCTGTGAAGGAACTCTACAGTACATATACAGTACTTCTGTATGAGTGACGAGTTTTAAGCAGGACAAAGTTGGAATGAAATAATGACACAAACACATGCAAAGGCAGTTAAGAATTTGTGCATAAACAAAGTTGTCATGCTTGTTCAATCATGATCACTGTCAGGCACACTGCTGCCTCAGTGAAGTTAATTTTTAAAAAGAGCATGCATTCATATTTAAGTACCTCAAACAATAAAATGCTGATATACCTTTTGTTAATGAGCACAGACAATTGCACATATTTCTATATGGATATACATTATACTTGTGTGTATGATGTGGATAATATAACAATGCTACAATGTGCTCTAATAAAAATATTTGAAAGAGTTAATGAGCACAGACCATCTAAGTTACAGCTGAAAATGGGGGAAAAAAACATGAAGACTGACTTGGAAATGGGGAAAAAACCCACACAGAGGTCTGTTGGTGTGTCAACCAATGGTCATTTCAGGGAAGTTGTCTTTTGCATACTCTTCAAAGTTGAACTCTTCAACGGTGAAAGGAACATCCTTCCACTTCTTCACAAGCATATTTCCCTCAGGGGTCTCCAGGGCAAAGTTCCTGATGGCTATTTTGGGCAGCATGGTATACTTCTTGTACTTTATCTCATATCCCCACTCCTGTAAAGAATAAAATTCACACCTCAAAATGAGCACCAATATCAACTTTATTGATGAACTGCCTTGAGCAGGACAGCATGTGTTTTGGAGTTTTACAGTATTGTGCAAAAGTCTTAGGCCACCATTAGATTTGTTGCTTGTAGTAATGCTATAACAACCATATATAATAATTCCTCAGTCTCTTTATTAGAATACAACCAGAAAATACAGGAAAAGTGTATGCAGTATTTCTTTTTAAAGAAAAAAATCTGAAAAAACAGCTTCTATAGTCTAAGTATTTAGTGTGACCTCCCCTTAGACTTGAGCAATAGTAGAAACCTGGCTCTCTAAAACCTAAATGTAATGGAACCCTAAGTAATGGGATTGCTAACGCCTGTATTTGTCCTACTATTTCATGTCAAAATGACTGCTGTGAAAAAGGTCAGTTACACCAGGTTTGAACTTTACATACAAATGTTTTTTAACTCATTGGAAGCTTCCTGATATGTATAAGACCAACTTCCAATCACATCATTCCATTCAAAATGCCAAATATCACAGGCAGGAATTTGACAGACATAAAATCACAATTTTGCATCAGCAAGTCCACTCTCAAAGGGAAATCAGCTTAAATCAAGTTCAGGACAGTCTCGCCACAAGGGTTCAAGATGTGCTTAGCGCCGGAGAGGTCACACTAAATACTGACTTTTGCCTGTAGAAGACATTTTGTTCTGAAAATCGTGTTTTCTATTTTGTATTTAGTGTACATATTTCCTTTATTTTCTGTTTGTATCTAAATAAAGAGACCAAAAAATAAATATGGATGGTTATTAAAACTTTGTGAAAACAACAAAGCTAGTGGTACCTTTGCACAGTACTGTACATTAATAATATTTGGCAGAATTTCTACTGTACCTTGTTGCAGTTATTGCAAATTAGTTTGCGCCCAGGCTCCCAGTTCCCAAACGTCTTGTCTTTAATAACCTGCTCACCAAGTTTGTAGTGCTTCCTGAGAACAAAGATAAGCCAATATTAGATTGGTTTATAAAGACTTTGACCTGTATACTTTTGCATGAAATCTTAAACCACAAAGAGTTCAACTCACTGAAATTCAGGGTTCACATTGACATAGCGCGTATCTTCAACAAGTTTAATATCACTTCCAGAGGCCACAGACTTGAAACAGCCTCGACAGAAAAGTTTGACTGCAGAGGCATTGAAGCGACCCCTCTTCTCCATTTTGTGCATATCTGCAACTTTTCTGCCAATAAGTGCCTCTTTCTGAAGCTCATTAATCTGGAGACAAAGAAAAATAAAATGTGTTGGCAGAAACACTAAGCAGTAAAAGCAAGGATAGGGATGGACTGCATCCTCACCTTTGTGCGAAAGTCATGGATGCTCATTTCTTGGACTTTAGCAATGGCTCGTCCAGTCAGCTCTTCCAAAAGTTCATTGATGTGCTCTCTGCGCACTTCTTGTCCCCCTGTCTGAGCAACCACTGAGTACTCGGCTTCTGGTGCTCGGGCACGTCCTCTGGCCTGCTGCTGGGCAATCTCATTTGTAAGCAGTCCATAGCGTACCACCACGTTGCATTCAGGTATGTCAAGGCCTTCTTCAGCCACACTGGTGGAGATCAGGAGGTTGAGAGCACCCTGGCGAAATTTGCGGATTGTGTCTGTCTGCTCATTCTGCAAGGAAAGATGGATACATAAGCAAGTAAGGACAAACATGTCAATAGAGAAGTTGTTACTTAATTGAAAAGCTAATATGTGAATATTGTTTGCCAACACACCTGTGTCATGTGACTTTTGCCACCTCCAGCCCCTGTGAGGACTGCTGCCTTTATGCCAGATTCCCGTAAAACTCTATTGTTGAGGACCCAATCATTCAGGCAGTGGGTGCTTTTACGAGTTTTACAGAAAAGGATTCCCCTTGATTCCACATCTGGACCAAACTGGTTTCGAAGAACAGTTTCAAGTTTGCCCATCTTGGGGTTCTCATATTGAGAATTTTTTGCTATTTTCCTCAGCTTCACTTGATTATCTGTGTATAATTGAGAGTGATATGTATGACTTCTTGCAAAAAACATTCAACCAAACATACAAATAGACAAGGAACAGATATATCTGGACTCCTACCTTGGAAAAGTCCCACCAGGAAGTCGTCTGTCTCATCCATGGAATTTTCGGTCTTGGTATCGTAGAAATCCTCTAAGGAGCGATAAGCGTCCATCATTCGCAGGGTGTCATTGATGAGCAGGGTGTCGTTGTACTCCCTGAGATGGAGTGCACATTGTGCCAGAATTCTGTTCTGTTCTTTTACCCCTGGTTCAATAAATACACAAATTATGCACATGTCAACAGAAACATTATTTTCTCTGGACATTTGATTTCTATTTCATTTTTGCCCTTAAAAAAATAAAAAATAAACTGTCTTCTTGCCTCTCTGCTCTAGTGTCATCACATCTTGCTCATATTCTTGTGTGCCACACTCTCTCAGTCTGAAGTCTGGAGGCAGGGTCATGAAATCATGGATCTTCTGCATCATCCCCTTCAGATGATCCCCAAATGGATCCTAAAAGATAAAAAAAAAAAAATGTTGTGTCCAATATGTGTATCATTTTTATGTGATTATAGCATATATGAAATTATTTTGATGGTTTAAGATTTTGTTTGTTTAAAAGAAGAAATCGAACAATCCCATTGAGTTTTCGGAGCAGTCTATGTTGCTTTTATTCCATTTATCTCAGTGTACCCAGATCAGGTCTTTTTGGGGTGTGGTGCATATGTTTTCATTACTGTGTGCCACTGTTTGCATGTCTGTTATTACCACTAGAGAATGCCAGATTAGGAAATGAAAAAAGTCTTACCTGAGGCCTTTTGTCCACAATATCCATTGACTTAAAGGGTCTGGGTACCTTCTCCTTCAGCTCGGTAGTGCAGTCTTTAGTTGAAACTATGGCTGAGTCCAGGTTGGCACAAATCTATGAGGGAGATAAAAGGAGGTCAGACAAACCTGCTCATATTAGTAAGACATACAGTGAGAGCCAAATGCAACAAGGTAAACCCTCACCTGCAGTACATGCTCTACAGCCCCTTCCAGATTCTTTGCACCCCCTGTCCCCGGTGATGCAGTGAGACCCAGGACCTGTGGCAGTTTTGGATCTCCTCTCAACTTTTTCTCCAGATAGCATCTCATAATCTCGTTGTAGACATTCTCTTTTTGGGTGTGGTGGCACTCATCAATAATCAGTAGAGTAATGTCTGTAAGAAACCATGAATGGTAATTTGGTATGAGGTTCATTAGGTAATTAGAAAACCTATCCCACATTTCACCTCATCGAAAACATTATAATTAAGTCTGTTCAAGCTCCATTTTACTAACCTGAGAGCTCAACATGTGCATTTTCCTCCATGTTAGTCAGCGCATTAAATAAGATCTGTGCAGTGCAGATGACCACATCTGATTCTTCCACCACTTTTCCAAAGAAGTTACTCTCTTTACTGTCTCCACTGACTGCCTCCATCTTGTATTCATGGCCCAGGTGAGGTTTGAGCTCTTTGTGGAAATGTTGTTCCACGAGGTGAACCTGCAGTATAGAGTACATCAATTCATTTATACTATGGTAACAACATGTATCAAGTTTACCCCTCACATGTGTTTGGCTTTCTTCAAGCTAAATGGTGGAGAATTAACTATTGTTCATATTAATGTGATGAAAATCATTGTGAACTTTGCTTTCCTTTTCTGTTTTGTGTCTTACCGTGTTTACCAGGACCACCACTTTAGCCCGTTCAGTAGTCTCCAGGTGTTTTTTTGCCACATACACAGCAGCACGAGTCTTCCCCCCTCCTGTTGGCAGCCAGATAATGATGTTCTCTCTTCGAAGGGCCCTTTCAACCACTTCTTCCTGGTATGAGTAAAGTGCAAAGTCTGCCATCCTACACTCTCCTCCTATTTTACAACACATGAGAATAAGACAGAAGACAGAATTCACATACTGTAGAAAATAACTGGACAATAGATCATATTAGTGTGTCAAAACTATAATACCAAACACCCTAAAGTCTCAATAGATCACAATAGAGAGCTAGCGAGAGCAAAACAACAAGCATTCTGGGAGAGATTCATGCTGGATAAGTGAGCCACTCATTGTTACATATCTAACAGCTGTTAGATAGCAAATCGACATTTATGAACTTACCAGTCAGCTGTGATAGAGAACAGTGTGTCTTATGGAGCTTCCCCTTGACCACTGTCAGCACTAGTGTAGGTGGGTGGTGTTGAAACTGGGTTGTTAACAGCTGACTGGAAGTAAAAGCCCTTTGCGCTCAGCAAAAGGGCTCTACTGAGGGAGGCTCTAGAGGAACAACAGCTAGTGGTCATTATACAGTGACAGGAAGCTTGAAACACACAGGCATAGATTAGGTCTTTTGTAATGTAGCCATGGCCAAACCGACGCTATATTCAATTTTATAGGTAACCTATGTACCTTATGTATTTATATACTTTTATGTGTGGCTCACAGCTGAGGTGCTTTGTTGAGAGTGTTGAAAACGTCCTTAGTTGTCGCATGAACCCTAACTGGGCCCCACCGGTTTCATCCTTACTTCAGGAAAACAAAACTTAAAGCCTCTGGTTAATGTTAATGAAAGAAATGCTTGAGGCTGCTTTTACAGTAACTTCGACAGTAACATTTGTTAAATCGTTTTGATCAACACCAAGTTCAGTTACAAGTGAAAGGTGTGACTTATTTATTTTGTCAAGTATGAAATCCCCTAAGTCTTGATTCAGTTCTGTCTTGATTCCAAGTCAGTGACTCAAACACATGCCAGTCTGGTTGTGAACTCATCTCTGCCAACCTTTATCAGTTACCTCACAGCTTAAGAACCACCTGCACACTGAAGAATTGTTTTTAAAAAACAATTTATTGCCATGAACAGTATTACAGTTACAGTAATTTGCCTTTATACCATAACTAGAGACAGTAGCCATCCTCAAACAGGTGGAAAGACTGACCTTCAGTAATTTAAAGCTAGTCATGATTCACGTACAAAATAAACACACTCTCTGACACACATATACACTCATGTCATCGGAACAAACAAGCAGGCTCAACCGGCATTGGACAGTAACTATGGATGCATTTCAGGAAACCCTGCATTTGATATTGACCATTGAACAAAAACATGTTTCAATCATTTCATTATAATGTTTGTAGCACTGTAGTTAAAAACAACAACCTGCAATATCAGTTTCCATAAATGAACAAAAGTTGGATGGTTTTGGATGGCATGAACAAAGCTGTCATGCTTGTTCAATCATGATCGATGTGTAATGGGTTTTAGCATGCTGCTGCCTCACTAGCCCAGCAGCACAAATACGTGGTAACTATGTCAAGGGAATATTTAAAAAGCATGCATTCACATTTAAGTACCTCAAACATTAAAATTATGGTATACCTTTTCTAAATGAGCACAGACAATCTAAGATACAGCCACGAATCTAAAAAAACAAACAGATGAAAACTGACTTGAGAAATGGGGAAAAAACCCACACAGAGCTCTGTTCTTGTGTCAATCAATGGTCATGTCAGGGAAGTTGTCTTGGATGTATTCTTGAAAGTCAAACTCTTCAACAGTGAAACTAACATCCTTCCACTTCTTCACAGTCTTCCTGCCCTCAGGGGTCTCCAGGCCAAAGTTCTTGATGGCTATTGTGGGAAGCAGGGCGATCTTCCTGTATTTTATCTCAAATCCCCAGTCCTGTAAAGAATAAAACTCACACGTCAAAATGAGCACCAATATCAACTTTATTGATGAACTGCGTTGAGCAGGACAGCATGTGTTTTGGAGTTTTACATTAATAATATTTTGCAAAAGGCCTACTGTACCTTGTTGCAGTCATTGCAACTGATTGAGCGTCCAGGCTCCCAGTCATCAAAAGTCTTGTCTTTAATAACCTGCTCACCAAGTTTGTAGTGCTTCCTGAGAACAAAGATAAGCAAAGATTAGAGTGGTTTGTAAAGACTTTGACCTGTATACTTTTGCATGAACTGTTAAACCACAAAGAGTTCAACTCACTGAAAGTCAGGGTTCACATTGACATAGAGTGTATTTTCAATAAGTTTCATGTCACTTCCAGAGGCCACAGACTTGAAACAGTTTCGACACAAAAGTTGGACTCTGGAGGCAGCGAAGCGACCCCTCTTCTCCTTTTTGTGCATCTCTGCAACTTCACTGCCAATAAGTGCCTCTTTCTGAAGCTCATTTATCTGGAGACAAAGAAAAGTAAAATGTGTGTTGGCAGAAACACTAAGCAGTAAAAGCAAGGGATAGGGATGGACTGCATCCTCACCTTTGTGCTAAAATCATGGATGCTCATTTCTTGGACTTTAGCAATGGCTCGTCCAGTCAGCTCTTCCAAAAGTTCATTGATGCCCTCTCTACGCACTTCTTGTCCCCCTGTCTGACCGACCATTGAATACTCAGCTTCTGGTGCTCGGGCACGTCCTCTGGCCTGCTGCTGGGCAATCTCATTTGTAAGCAGTCCATAGCGTACCACCAGGTTGCATTCAGGTATGTCAAGGCCTTCTTCAGCCACACTGGTGGAGATCAGGAGGTTGAGAACACCCTGGCGAAATTTGCGGATTGTGTCTGTCTGCTCATTCTGCAAGGAAAGATGGATACATAAGCAAGTAAGTCACACTAACATGTCAATAGAGAAGCTGTTACTTAATTGAAAAGCTAATATGTGAATATTGTTTGCCAACACACCTGTGTCATGTGACTTATGCCACCTCCAGCCCCTGTGAGGACTGCTGCCTTTATGCCAGCTTGCTGCAAGGCTCTATTGTAGAGGACCCAGTCATTCAGGCAGTGGGTGCTTTTACGAGTTTTACAGAAAAGGATCCCCCTTGATTCCACATCTGGACCAAACTGCTTTAGAAGAACGGTTTCAAGTTTGCCCATCTTGGGGTTCTCATGCTGAGAATTGTTTGCTATTTCCCTCAGCTCCACTTGATTCTCTGCATATAATTGAGAGTGATTATATATGATTGCTTGCATGTTGAAAACAGTGAGCTACAACATAAAAAACATTCAGCCAAATATACAAAAAGACAAGAAAAAAATATTTCTGGACTCCTACCTTGGAAAAGTCCTACCAGGAAGTCGTCTGTCTCATCTATGGCATTGTCGGCCTTGATATCATAGAAATCCTCTAAGGAGCGATAAGCATCTATCATTCGCAGGGTGTCATTGATGAGCAGGGCGTCATTGTACTCCCTGAGATGGAGTGCACATTGTGCCAGAATTCTGTTTTGCTCTTCTACCCCTGGTTCAATAAATACACAAATTATGCACGTGTCAACAGCAGCATTCCTTTCTCTGGAAATTGTATTTGTATTTTATTTTTGCCCCTCCCAGTCAAACAGGCAACTTTGCAATGACATTACATTACAGGACGAAAAAAAAGAAACTGTCTTCTTGCCTCTCTGCTCTAGTATCATCACATCTTGCTCATATTCTTGTGTGCCAGACTCTCTCAGTCTGAAGTCTGGAGGCAGGGTCATGAAATCATGGATCTTCTGCATCATACTCTTCAGATGATCCCCAAATGGATCCTAAAAAATAAAAAATAAAACGTTTTTTGTGATTATAGCATATGTGAAATTATTATGATGGCTTAAGATTTTGTTTATTTAAAAAAAAGAAATCTGTAATTCCCATTGAAGGTTCAGAGCAGTCTATGTTGCTTTTACTCCATTTATCTCAGTGTACCCAGATCAGGTCATTTTGGGGTGTAGTGCATATGTTTTCAAATTTGGAAATGTTTAAATGCTATGGAGATTTTAAATATTACCTGAGGCCTTTTGTCCACAATATCCATTGACTTAAAGGGTCTGGGTACCTTCTCCTTCAGCTCGGCAGTGCAGTCTTTAGTTGAAACTATGGCTGAGTCCAGGTTGGCACAAATCTATGAGGGAGATAAAAGGAGATCAGACAAACCTGCTCAGATTAGTAAGACATACAGTGAGAGCCAAATGCAACAAGGTAAACCCTCACCTGCAGTACATGCTCTACAGCCCTTTCCAGATTCTTTGCACCCCCTGTCCCCGGTGATGCAGTGAGACCCAGGATCTGTGGCAGTTTTCGTTCTCCTCTCAACTTTTTCTCCAAATAGTGTCTCATTATCTTGTTGTAGACATTCTCTTTGTGGGTGTGGTGGCACTCATCAATAATGAGTAGAGTAATGTCTGTAAGAAACCATGAATGGTAATTTGGTACGAGGTTCATTAGGTAATTAGAAAACCTATCCCACATTTCACTTCATCAAAAACATTATAATTAAGTCTGTTCTAGCTCCATTTTACTAACCTGAGAGCTCAACATGTTTGGTTTCCTCCATGTTAGTCAGCGCATTAAATAAGATCTGTGCAGTGCAGATGACCACATCTGATCTTTCCACCACTTTTCCAAAGAAGTCCTTCTGTCCACTGTCTCCACTGACTGCCTCCATCTTGTATTCATGGCCCAGGTGAGGTTTGAGCTCTTTGTGGAAATGTTGCTCCACGAGGTGAACCTGCAGTATAGAGTACATCAATTCATTTATACTATGGTAACAACATGTATCAAGTCTACCCCTCACATATGTTTGGCTTTCTTCAAGCTAAATGGTGGAAAATTAACTCGTTCATATTAATGTGGTGAAAATCATTGTGAACTTTGCCTTCCTTTCCTGTTTTGTGTTTTTTACCTTGTTTACCAGGACCACCACTTTAGCCTGTGAGGTAGTCTTTAGGTGTTGGCTTGCCACATACACAGCAGCACGGGTCTTCCCCCCTCCTGTTGGCAGCCAGATAATGATGTTCTCTCTTCGAAGGGCCCTTTCAACCACTTCTTTCTGGTATGAGTAAAGTGCAAAGTCTGCCATCCTACACTCTCCTCCTATTTGACAACACATGAGAATAAGACAGAATTCACATACTGTAGAAAATAACTGGACAATAGATCATATTAGTGTGTCAAACCTATAATACCAAACACTATAAAGTCTCAATAAATCATAATAGAGAGCTGGCGAGAGCAAAATAACAAGCATTCTGGGAGAGATGCATGCTGGGTAAGTGAGCCACTCATTGTTACATATCTAACAGCTGTTAGATAGCAAATCAGCATTTATGAACTCACAAGTCAGCTGTGATAGAGAACAGTGTGTCTTACGGAGCTTCTTCTTGACCACTGTCAGCACATGGTGTAGGTGGGTTGGTCTTAAACTGGTTTGCGATCAGCTGTCTGAAACGAAAGCAAAAACCCTTTGCACTCAGAAAAAGGGCTCTACTGAGGGAGGTTCTAGAGGAACAACAGCTAGTCGTCATTATGCAGTGATGTAGAGTTTACATAGATAAGATCATAGATTAGGTCTTTTGTAATGTAGCCATGGCCAAACCTACACTATATCCAATTTTATAGGTAACTTATGTACCTCATGTATTTATATACTTTTATGTGTTTGAGTGTTGAAAACGTCCTTAGTCACATGGACCCTAACTGGGCCCCACTGGTTGCATCGTATCCTCAGGAAAGCAAAACTTAAAGCCTATGTTTAATGTCAATGAAATAAATGCTTGTGGCTGCTTTTACAGTAACATTTGTTAAGTCATGAAGATCAACACCGAGTTCACTCACAAGTGAAAGGTGTGATTTATTTCTATTATGTCAAGTCTGAAATCCCCTAAATCTTGATTCAGTTCTGTCTTCGAGTCCAAGTCAGTGATTCAAATACACACCAGGTTAGTTGTGAACTCATCTCTGCCAACCTTTATCAGTTACCTCACAGCTTAAGAACCACCTGCACATTGAAAAATTGTTTATAAAAAAAAAACTTTATTGTCATGAACAGTATTACAGTTACAGTAATTGGCATTTATACCATAACTAGAGACAGTAGCCATCCTCAAACAGACTGACCTTTAAGAAAATCTGAAATGCAGCATAGGTAGATTGAGGGAGAAGTACACAATTGACAACCCTGAATAATGCAACACTGACATCACTTTAGTAATTCAAAGCTAGTCATGATTCAAGTACAAAATAAACACACTCACACACACATACACTCACGTCAGTGGAACAAACAAGCAGGCTCAACCGGCATTGGACAGTAAATATGGATGCATCTCAGGACGCCCTCCATGTGATACTGACCGTTGAACAAAGAAATGTTTCAAACATTTCATTACGTTTGTAGCACTGTAAAAAAAAACAACCTGCAATATCAGTTTCCATAAATGAACAAAAGTTGGATGGTTTTTATGAATGCAAATTGTAAACTATCTGCCATGCATTAACAGCCACTACAGCTTGTGTATGTTGCGATAAATAAACCAGAATTCTCTTCTTCGACTGACGAACAAAAGCCCAGAATGACTGTGTGAACTGATGGTTAGCTTCTCCCCCTCTCTGTTTAACTCTTAACATAAACTATCCAGTAAACCTGTGACCACCACAAACATGTGGCTGTACAGTAAATAGGACTAATTAGCATATGTGTGACGGCGACTATACTAGAGTCTATTAACAGAACAATTCAATGCCAACTACTACAGTGTCACCTGCAAGCATGGTAAAAGGTATACTAACGTGAGACCTCATACTAAATGGTCTGGAATAAAACCCTGCCAGTGGAAAATGGTGCATAAACAATATGTGTCCCATTTACTGTATAAATAAGCATATATTCTGTTGTTGTCCACATGAAAACAACTGTTTCCTTGAAGGCAACGATCAAGGGAATTTATTTTGTTTAGCACATGAGCCCTGTCCATCACTAGCAGCCTGGCAGTGTCTCAAACTACTCCAGAAAGAGTAGGGCTGATATTACTGATTAATCTGTGAGAATTCTTTATTAACCAATTACGTGTTTAGAATAAGAGAATAATGTTACCCACGCCCAATAATCAATAATACTTTATATTTGCCTTTTTATCCTGACAGTCAAAAAATATATACAATGGAATTAAAGGCGCAAATCCTTACATTTCAATGAGCAAATGTTTGGTATTTGCGCAGATAAACGGCTTAAATGATTGACCAATTAATGCAACTGTCTTCGATTAATTTTCAATCGATTGTCAATCAACTAATCAGTCAGTTATTTTGTGTCAGGGCTACTCAACAGTCAAAGTACTGCCCATATTTCAAAGTACGTCTATCTTTATACCCATGAAAATGGCTGGGATGTTCAAGTGTCTGTCAGTAACGGAAGGCAACGTGGCTTTAGGTCCCGAGGTCCAGTTTTCTGTGAAGGAACTCTACAGTACATATACAGTACTTCTGTATGAGTGACGAGTTTTAAGCAGGACAAAACTGGAATGAAATAATGTCATTGAATGACACCCATATAGATAAGGGTGGAGGAGTGGCATCGTTTTAAGTTGGACCTATAACTTTGGTACACGTAATGAAACAGGTATAATAAGATTATTAACCCCCTGTGAGTACTGGAAAAGAAAAGAAAAAGACAGGATTACTTTAAGGGGAAAAGTAATGCCATTTTGACACTTTTACATTGAACTTAACAGGCTCTGATATTTCCAAACAACCGTCTGCTATGTTTGTTAGAGTCCAACAATTCCCTTGTAAAATCTGTCAGTCGTGTACATACCCTTTTATTAACTCATATGACAATAACTAGCGATGGTTTCCTCGTGACCTGCTCCACCTTGCTATGTGGCAGCGGTGAGAATTGATCCACATCCATTGGGAAATCTGTAAATATTTTGGTGGCCGAGTTCATTTTTCAATCAGGCCTCCATCTTTTAATTTGAAGTAGAAGAACTTCTCCAAGGTGTTGGCACACTTGCAATACTCGCTGTCTGGAGGGTTGTACTCGCGACAGTTGGTGATGATACGCTGCAGGTCAGCAATAAAAAGCTTCTTGGTCACATAGTATCTGTTCTTCAGTCTCTCTGTCATGGTCTTCAGGTCTGTGGGGACAAAATGTATGGAAATTACTCAGAATTAAACTAATGAACAGCTCATGCTACATAAGCGAGAACTAGGCAATATAATCAGGAAGAGGAAAAGTTGTATTTTAATCAAACGGATGCTCGCTCACCGATGGGAAAGCGGATGATCTCGTAGTAATCTGGAGCTTCGGATTTCTTCACTGGTTCCATGAATGGCCAGGCGTCAGGGTGGGTCTGTTGACATGATTTAAAAAAAAAGATTTGGTTTGTCTCCATTATTGTTTTTCTTGTGGTGAGTGTTAGATTGGTGCCAAAGTGTCCCTTACCTTTATCTGAGCCAGGAGGTTCTTCAGCATGTTGTATAACACATCAGGGTCCTTCACCTCTTTTCTACAATACAAGAGAAATAATTGGGTCAAAGATTGACTACATGTAAATGTAAAATGTACTCCGGTTCATAGTAGATTGCACATTATTTGCGACATTAAAGGCTTGTTAATCAATGTCTACAAATGAATCCCAGTGAACAAAGTGTGAGTGTATAAAATAATAAGGCATTAAGGTTTCAGTTTTATTTTTCCTGCAGCTGGATTTAATTTAGCTTTTATTATAGCCTACTACTTCCACACAATTCAACTATGCATATGAAAGTAAACAAGTCCGATTGGACATTTGGGTTGCTGAAGACCATGCATGATTGGAGTGAACAAACTGTTGATTTTAAACATTAACTCATTAAGTGTTAAGTGAAGCGTTGAGAGCTGAGTGTCACTGTGGCACAAACTATTTTACATACATTTAAATACAGGCAGATAGCAACTCAAGATTGGAACATCAATTTAAATAGTATATGCAAGTGTTTACCCTTTTTCCTTGTTACTAGGTTTCCAGCCTGTCTCTCCTAGAAGAAAAAAACTTGTAAGAAACATGATAATACTGATTTCTAATAGTTTTTTCATTGCACACAAACCAAACACTTACTTATGCCTGGAATACTCTCCACAGGGATCTGTCGCACACCTTCTTTGAAGCAAGTGAGACCTGGGTAAACCTTTCTGATCTGGGTCTGTTTCCTCTCAATCAGCTTCTTTATGATCTGATGTGACATTTTCAAGTTTATATGATATAAGAAAACACGTAGATTAACAACAGAAAAAAAAAAAGTATTTGCTTTAATGAGAACATCGTACAGCCTCACTTGGACTTTTGGGTTGCTCACATACCTCTTTCTGCCTTTTAATGATATGAGACAGCTCAGTGTAGGGGATTCTGGGGTTCAGCTCGCACTCCATGAGAGTCGCTCCTTCGTAGTCTTTGATATATCCGAGGTAACGACTCTTCGGCACTTTGATGTCTTTGGAAAAGCCCTGTGAGGGAGGACCAAATTACAAAAAGGTCCAGAAAGAAAGAGGGGACAGGAGCAGATATAATGTACAGGTCGTGCCTACAGTACCTGTTTCTTGAAGTAGCCGATGGCGTACTCGTCAGCGTAAGTGAGGAAATAGAGGATGTTGTGTTTGATGTGGTACTCCTTCAGGTGGTTCATCAGGTGGGTACCATAGCCCTTACATTAAAAAGACCAGAGAAAGAAAATGAACACTCAAAAATGTGTTGGGTTTTTTTGGTTCGTTTTTTTAAAACAATGCCACCTTTATAATATTCTTTATAATATGCCTTTTTAAGTTAAAAAGTAATGCGTTAATATGAGACGGATGAGTAAAGGATGATCTGGAAGAAGTACTGTGTGGCCTTTTCTTTCTTTAGCAAAGAACGTGGAAGAAATTTTAAGAAATGCTTATAATTACTGTATTGGTCCAAATATAAGACAGGGTTTCTATACGTCTGAACAAGTGGGATGGTCTAATATTCATGGTCTAGACTTTTGAATGTCAGTATACATTCACAACAGATGGTGCCCAAAATCTGTAAAACGAGCCACAGACAAACATCTAATTTATCTGTCAGCTCTAACAAGACTTAATGGCGGGTTATGTACCTTAACTTGCTCATTGGATGTGACGGCACAGAAGACAATCTCCGTGAAGCCCTGAGTGGGAAACATCCTAAAACAGATGCCTCCGATGACCCGGCCGTCCTTGATAAGGGCTAGGGTCTTGTGCTTCCTGTGAAAGTTGGAGACGTCAGGATAATGTGCGGGGGAGCTCTATGACTACCACGTGGTGTTAGATATCTACTTACGGGTCAAACACCAGCCGTGTGATGTACTCTTTGGGCATGCGAGGTAATTGATGAGAGAAGACATTCTGCAAGCCAACCAGCCACATCAAGATCTTTTTGTTGGACTTTTGGGAAAGAGAGTTTCCGATGACGTGAAACTCTATGATGCCTCGCCTCTCCTCCAGCCTGGCAGTCTCATCACGAGCAGCGTTTGGAGTCAGCAGATTAGTCTGGAGGTATAAACATAAACTGTGAGCGCTACAGTCTTTATTTGTAAGAATATAACTACCTCTAACACTGACTGACTTACCTCTGGTCCGAGCATGGCAGCAGGGTCAGTGATTGTCATCATGACTTCATTGACCAGCTCCATAGGAATGTCTCCCATCACACGGATCCGCTTGGCATCTTCCAGTGTCAGCGCCTCTGGAAGTTTACGTTTCTCTCCTGAGCAGACAGTGACATTTCTCAAGTCAAAGTGAAGTCAAGGTGAGAGAATATAGCTAACAATATTAGAACCATCAAAGGTTTTGTTTGACAGAGTAAAAGCCTCCAGGCTGCCAAGTTATTTGTTGTTGTTTATGACTTTCACAAGGCATAAAAATCCACATTGTATCCAATAAATATTTTTATGTTAGTCTGCAAACAATAATTATTCTTATTCAAGCAGGCAATACCAACAGCATCTAAACACGGTTGTGAGCCCATTGACATTTGAGTGATTTTTATACAGCACATTAATTCTGTATTTAATTAATTGTAGTCACAGGTGGGTTGGATGCTTTATAATGACCTTTAATGTTACACAATGCTCCAACAGACACTTTTAAGAGCCACTGTACAAAAAGAGAGAATCAAAGAAAAAAAGCAGGGCTCACACACCTGGGATGGGCTCTGCACCTCCAGCGTCCAAACTGCCCAGAGAGGAGCCACTGCTCAGACCCTTGGACAGAGCGGGGGAGCCGGACACTGCAGCAGGACTGATCACTGCAGAGGAGAGACACCAAGATACACTGTATTTATTATCGTACAACAGGAACTGTGACAACAGTAAAAGCTAGCGAAGACACAGTATATTTATACAAAGCAAATTACATACACCGTAGATACCCATCTCTGCTTCTGTCACCATACTCCTTCAATAAGGCTTTCAGAGTTGCACTACTACACTCAATAGGTGGATAAGGTACTGGCCAAGACATTTTCAAATTGCACAAATCATGTACATGGCCTATGATACTGTTATGTATCATTGTGTAATCTTATTTGTTTTATTTCATTTTAAAAAGTTCTTTAACCATTACCAACCTTATGTTGCTCTAATATGTAAATGTCACCTTTGCAGATGTTTAAAGTGTTTACTTTTTACCCCAAAACTGAATTGTTTTTGTACAATTCTACGTTCATCATTCTTTAGGGGTGGGGGAAAAAATCGATACAGCAAAGTATCGTGATATTTTGCATGGCAATATTGTATCAATACACAGACACCAAGTATCTATCTTTTATTATAGAAATTGCAAATGAAAATTGAAGTTTTTTCCTTTCGGGACTTAATTTGCAGGTGAAAAAAGATAATGAATTGCAATATATCGCAGCATATCACAATATATTTAAAATTTCATTAATATTGTATCGTGGAGCCACTGGTGATTCCCACCCCTATCAGTCTGCACTCACTTATTACTTAGTTTCAACACTTGTGATTTTAATAAAATGACTCAAGGAAAATTAATCCCAGTTAAACAATGTTGCTGTGATGATCAGGTGACCTGGTTGATGATTTGAGACTAGAAGTTATTGTTTATGGCAGTTATAATGAATACAGCTCAAAAGATACATCTTAAAATGTTGTGATCCTATATTATGGTCTGGTCCCATCCAACTTAACAGATCATAGTTAAGACTATACACCAGCCTCACCTGTCTGATGTCCCAGCTGTGTGCCGTCAGAGGCAGGCATGGTGAAGTCCGCCTCCCAAATGGGTGAATTCTCACCATAGATTTCCTCCTCCAACATGGACAAAAACCTGATGACATGCGTGCACAAATATACTTAACAAAATGAAGCTAAAGCACTTTGACTTGTCAGCAGTTTTTTGCCATTCAATGTCAGACATATATACACTATTTCAAAAGCGCCTGCCCTTACTTGGGGAAGTGTGTAAGGATGAGCGTGCGTTTTTCTGGCAACAGTTTATCCTTCTCCACTCTGAATTTCTCCAGGAGCTGGCGTCGCGTCACAGTGAAGATGGACTTTAGCAAGCTACGACCAAACACTTGAGTGGTTTCATAGCGCGGTAGGCTGTCATTACTCTGAGGGACATGACAGTAGCACAGCCACCTGGGAGTCAAAAGGGAAAACACTGCTATTTTACAAACTGACAACACAGTATTCAACACAAAAAAACTGACTTGTACAGGCAGAAATTGGCCTTTACTCTGACTAAAAGATGTTTTTAAGACACTGATATTGTCCTACTGCTTACTTAATGACGGCAAAAGCACAAACCTGGTGTAGTCCACTTTGTACGCTGTCCCGTCATCTTTCTGGGTGCGCTGGCGATACTGCGTTGGTGTCTCCAGCTTCCAGTAATTTAGGCACAAGAGGAACATTTTTGACAGCTCAAACATGGTCTGCCTCTCCTTTGGTGCCAGGTGGCTGAACTTGTACTGAACAAAATTCAAAACCCCCTTCGGATGGAAAGGAGACAAAAGACCAAGAAAATGTTATATGAGTTCGTCCTCATGAATTCTTCTCCACAGATACCTGTTTGTCACAATTTTGAGAAATGTGATTATTTGGTGCCTGTTGCTCTTTCAGCTACTGCTGGAGATGTTTGTAGTTTCATGTTCACCTGCTCGATGTTGGGCTTTTCAAAGGGTGGACTTCCGAGGGATCCCTCTACAACCGGCTGGCTCATCTGCAGGATGCATTTCCTCAGTAGCTAAGGGGAATGGGTCAGAAATAAAGAATAATGACATGAAGAGGGATTCTTAACTGCGCTGAAAAAAAATCTTGCAAATGAACTCAGTTATCATTTCTATTGTGCCTGTTACACAGACGTGAGCTACATTTTGCTTACCTTGAATAGGTAAAAGTAGACCTGTTTGGTATCAGTGTCTTCCTCTTTGTGCACAGACATAAAGAGGTTCTCAACATCCACCACCATCCCCAACAGCCTGTTAATCTCATCCTCGGAGACATTCTCCAGGTGGGAAACATGATCAGCTGTAAAGGAGGCATCAAATACAAAAAAACACATGACTTAAGTCAACTCACAAACATCCGAGGTGTCAAACAGTGACTTCTTAATTCCCAAAAAGAAGTCAGTGGAATACAGTTTTACTAGCTACTGGGAGGAGGGCTGGGGGAGTGCTGGGGGAGTACTGGGGAGTGTGTGTGTGTGTGTGTGTTTGTGTGTGGGAGTAGTTTGTACCCAGAGCATGTCCACAGCTGCGGCAAGGCTCGCTCAGGCTGGCTGCTTGCGGCTGCAGGTCCATACGAGTGGCTGTTGGTGGATTTGGGTTTTTCCATCCATTGCACTTGCATGTATCACTAGCCTGGGAATAAGCAAAACGTGCAAAACACCAAATGAAGGCGACATGAACAGGCAGCTCATTAGTTGTTTCTATGCGTCAGTCAATGACCACACAATTATGCTAGCTGATAATAAATGCACCTTCAAAGATGTAATGTGAATAATACAAGTAGCAAGAAGGCTGTGCTGCTAGCTAGCTGCAAAAGTTAACATGAGCTCATTAAGCTAATTATTTGTTTTTTGTTTTTGTCTGCTATATATTGAGTGTGGTCCTCTTTGCTACACCGCGCACAATAACGCTAAGAGTGCTTTGTTGTGAACTTTGGCTGGCTAAGCTAAGCTAAGCTACCTTGCATGCGGAGAATACGCCAAGTTTCTCGAGCTTTTTCGCCCGTGGAAAAGCTCTAACTTGGGCTTTCTTCTGGCTCGCACGCTGCTGCTGGCTCAGTCCCGGTCTGGCCGGATCGCTACTCCCTGACCCGGAGCCTGTGGCGGCGGTACTGGACCCAGCTGACCCAGTCGCCTGGGCTTGTAGAAGCCGGGGTTGGAGGCCCTGCGCCGCCGCCGGGTCTGACATGTCCGCGCTGCTCGGCTCTTCCTCTGCTCCTGGTTAGCTCATGTGCTGCCTTCAAGTGCTGTCGGGAAAAACAGAATCACTTCGGAAGCTCCGCAGCAGCAGTGTTTAGCTGCTTAGTGTTCAGCTTTCCAGATTTTTCCATTCAAGCAGAGGTTTCAAAATCAGACGTAGAAGCAGCAAAAACACGAAGACTACCAACTTTACGCTCCAAGCAGACTAATCGACACAATAACGACCCCTGAAAGCAGAAATCAGCACCACAAATATGAGGGGTGGAAGTAACAAAAATGAATTGATAAAAAAGGAGGTGACGAAAATGCATGTGAATTGAAAAATAGAGGGGTACAATGGATATGAAATGAAAAATAGAGTGAGAAATTATCAAATGATTTGATAAATTTAAAGTCGATTTGATTAAAACAGTCGTGATATAATGAAAACAGAGCCAAAATTGCCATTTATCATTTAAGAAAAGTGGCCTCAAGGGTGGAAGTAACAAAAAATATTTTTAAAAAATGGAAGTGATTAAAATGGTTATGAATTAATAATGATGAAATGTATGCGAATTGAAAAATAGAGGGATAAATTGTCAATTGATTTGATAGACTTCATTCTACTATTCATCATTCACCACACCTAACTGACATTTATCGTTTACAGCAAGCACTATTAGTTACTTTACATTACTACCATAAAAGTGGCCTCGTTATATCAGCTTAGAGCTTAATTTTGCAGATATATCGATATTCCTGTGATCAGAGCACGAATTTACACGTATACCCAATTTAAAAGGTTTATATTTAATGTATTCACTGGAAGTATTAGTGTGTGCTGTTCCTCTAAACAGATGCTCGTCAAAGTGATCGGTATTATTGTGTATAGTCATATGAACCAATTTACACTGGTGGTTAATTGTTGTCTTGAGAGTCTTGTAGATGCGTCACATCACCACTAGAGGTCCCACTAGTATAAATACACAATGTACAACAGTATTTATAGTCAATTCACACGACAGTTTTGTAATTATAAATAATTACTCTCTCTGGTGGCTTTCGTGGGAAGAGGACGTGCTCCCTATATAAATATAAAAGGCTCATTCTAAAATAACGAAAACAATTCTTATTTTCAGGTGATTATGCGCTATGATTATGAATATGATATTCAATTTCTGCAAATGGACCCCCCTCAAATCTTACACAGTGGTCCTTTAAATTGTATTTATAGTTTAAATGTAATTTGACGGTCTACAATCATAATTGTTCACTACTTTCTAGTGGTCACAGTGGTAACCGCAGCCATTAAATAGGTAAAACTAAAGTCAATGAGGACATAATTTCAGCAGAGAAAATGAAATAATTAGTGTAAAGTAATCATTTTATTTTTAGTGGTCACTTTCGAAGATTACATCCTCATTCTTCAGTGGGAGTAATACGTATAGGCTATTTATTTAAGCAATAACATAAGGGTATTAGTAGTCATGTTAATAGGATATGTAACAATCATCTTTTTTTTTTTTTAAATCAAATTGTCTGAAGGACTACACCATGCAATGGGTTTTCAACAGCCGTGCAATAAATATTAGAAGAATCGGTGTAGTCTCTTTTATAAATCTTCAGTCAAGATTTCCTCGGAAGTGACTATGTCTTGTGTATTGGTAAGACGTGATTCAGCACAAAAATGAATCGTAGTACATGACCTAGTCTACTATACTGGAGTTGTAATCACACCATCCTCGGTTTAGGGGAGCCCCAGCAAAGTAAGTGCATTTGAAAGCAGCATGTTTCGTCTGTAGTAAGAATTGTGGGTAATGTAGTTTTTGGACACAATAACTAAATGAAAGAAGTATGTGCAAATGTTGATTACAGTTTCTACACTGGTGATATTTTAATTTAAGAACATTTAATTTTATTTTACTTTTGTAGATTTTGTTTATTTATGAAGAATTTATCATTGGAGTATTTTAAAGTATTTCCTGGACTCAGAGCTGGGATGAGATGACTTTACATTTTTTAACTTCTGATTGAAATTTGTGTCACCAACATTTTATTATACAAACCTTGGTTGAACCTTCAGCACATTCACAGGTATCACATTTTAACACTATTTCCATTCAGATAAACCAAGAAATGTGGACTCATATAACACTTGTGTTCAGATTACACTTCTGCTTAGCTGCAGAAAAATGATACTTTCCAGGTTTTTGCAATCGAATTAAGGAATACAGATTATGTACTTGAGAAATACCACAGCCTTTCAGTGAAGTGAATTCAGTAGATGTTATCATACTTGACAAGAAACGGAAACTAATTTTGTTTAAAGTCTCATAGAAAAAGGTACGGGCAAGGCCGTTTTGTGGCAAAAAACTACAAAACTTTTTAGACTATAGTTCTAATAATATTTATATATGGTGAAATGATTAAACAGGCATACAAAAAAAGATACCTTCCCCTTGTTTATTGGTAAAATTACATGTTTTTCCTTCTTTCTCTACCCACGACCCCACCCTCCCCCACCTCACAGCAACGGCTGCTGTGCAGGTTCCGTTGTGCTAGTTGTTGATGCCATAACAGGATGACAACACTGTTTAAAGCGATCCCTCCCTGATATGAACAGTAAAATAAAAGACAGAAAATTTAAGGAAAAGGAAAATGAGGATAACATCTTAATTCACAAAAGATGATGAGACAGAACCAGTGCATTTAATACCATAGATCTTCAGAAAGAGAAAAAAAAAAGACATTAAAAAAAAAAAAAATCCATCACAAAATAATTACGGTTGACAAGACATCATGTAGAGATTGGGAAGATATTGTTTTGACAATAACTACTGATTGATTATAAACTTGCAAAGTCTGATACAAATACAGCAATATGCTTTCAATACACAGTTGTGATTTTGGTCAAGAAAACAAATCTTGCCTTTTGTATTTGTCATTGTACACTGATGATTCAAAAACGTTACATTAATGCTAAAATTACTCATGGGTGACGATGTTAATAAAGTACTATTTACTGTATATGGTTTGGTAATATAGATGAATGATTGTAAAACCTCAAGTAGTCTAGGCTTTAGAATCATACTGAACAGCCTGTGTCAAAAGAAATGAAGTAATAATAATAATAGTGATAACAATAACAAGGTAATAATTCAATCTACACAGTTCTATCAAGAAGGAAGTATCTGTCCATTCCCGTCCTCCTGTTACGAACCCTCTCTCTTCTTCTCTTCCAGGCAGCTGACCAGGAACAAGACAGAACAGTGAAGGATTGCTGCATGCACCTGCCACCCACTTAAAAAGGGAGTCGAGTTTGAACAGCGTCATAAGACCATGATGGAAATACTTTAGAAATTTATGGTGCATGGGAAAGCAGGGGTAATGTGGGGGTGGGGGGTAGAAGAGAAAGGACAAGGCCAATGAGCCTGTCAATATTCCTTCCTGTTGCATTTATTTATTTTTTTCCCTCTACACAAATACAGAAACAAAGGTGAGCAAAATGGCCTTACTAAGTGCCATTGGTTATGACTGATCTTTTCTTTTTCTTTTTTTAATCTTCTTCCACGATTGGGACGTTGTTGTTTTTTCTTCCCCCCTCAAGTGTCCATCATCAATAGAGAGGTCATGGATTGGCGAGTCCTGGGGTTAAAACACGATTCTGTAAATAAGCCTGTTGGGTTGATTTCTTGGTCTGTTGGTCGGTTCAACAGGTGGAACCATCAGTGGGATCTGGCAGTTTACTGGCCAGTGGTCTCGTTTGCCAAACAGTTAATTGGTGCTGTGTTGCTCATAGGGTAGTGGGTCTGACCGTGGTTTGGTCTGACCGATGGGACATTGTTTGACAGCTGGATAATATCTGGTCTGGTTGATCGAAGCTGCAAATTGGTTGGATCAGCTGACTCGTTATGTGGATTAGTTCCCGCTCCCGCAGCACTGGCCGCTTCTGCCCTGTGGTGCAGCTTCCTGCAGGTCCACGCCGCCTCTGGCTCGTCCACCAGTTCCCGCTCCACCCTGAGGCTCGTTCTTAGGAAGCTTCTTGGCTGTTTTGGATTTAAGACAACAATGAATTAATTTCAGCATATTAAAAGGTAATGACATTAATAGCTATGTATCTGTGTTTGTGCCAAGGAGCACTTACCTATAGCCATAAAAATCTCATTGACATTCATAGCAGTCTTGGCTGAAGTCTCCATGAAAAGCAAACTGTTGTCATCTGCATATGATTGTGCTTCCTAAACAGACAAAATACAACACATACATATATTTATGGGGCAATTTGACGAGTTATATTCATTTATTCAAGAATATCGTTGAAACAACTTCTGTATGTCAGACAGACCTGGAAATCTACAGCTCTCTTGTTGGCCAGGTCTGCTTTGTTCCCTGCCAGTGCAATAACAATGTTCGGGCTGGCTTGTCGCTGGAGCTCCTTCACCCAGTTCTTTGCACGTGTGAATGTATCCTTTAAAAAAAAAAAAAAAAGACAAGTGCAAACACACATAATCATGAGACAATGTGCTTTTAAAACTTAAAATCGCTGATGCAGTTTTTACATGTTACATGTGACTGTAGGATTGAAAAGAGCAAAGGTTTCTAGCCATCTCCTGAATTAAGTAATCATCAACTCGAGCTGGAGGACAAGGGTCAGTTAACAAAACGGTGCAAGTCTTTGGCTGAAGTGCTGCAGACGTCCGTGTAACTTACTGTGTTGGTGATATCGTAGACCACAATGGCTGCCTGGGCTCCCCTGTAGTACATGGGTGCCAAGCTGTGATACCGTTCCTGTCCTGCAGTGTCCCAGATCTCAAATTTGACTGTTGTATCATCCAAACATACCGTCTGTGTGAGGAAGGCAGCTGAAAATAAAACAGGAGATATTAAGTTCTTTTGACAGACAGGAGGTATGTAGGATGCAGAAAATCCCTGACTCATTGTCTATGGGGCTGACGTGTCATATTTAAACAAGAAATTTACACAATGAAGGATATTATGAAACCACAAAAATCACACACAGTGAATTAGGAAAATATGGTGCTCCAAAATAAAAAGGAGCAAAATCATCTGGATGTAGTGTGATGTCTTTTTTTTTCAAGAGCTAAAAAAAAATAAAACTTTACCCCATATGAAATGACTGGAATTACAAAAATATCACAATCAAGAAAACTCATTCTAAAAAAACTGTGGTGTAAAGTTAAAGCATAGTTTATGAATGGAAAGAGGAGGCACAACTGCAATGGACTCGCTTACTCAGCCCACAGTCACATGACAAAGGAAACTGAGCACACTTACATAGCACATACTTTAAAGCTTTGTAATCTTTGACCAGGCATACAGCTGACCAAGAGTTCAGTAGAATATAAAAAAAATGCTGACTGGTTTTGAGTCTTTGGTGAGTGTAAGCACCGAGCATCCTGTCCCTACATCCCTGAGCTGCAATGCTCATACACAGCTTGATAAAGCAGAGCTCAGACAGAGACGTCGGCTCAACGTATAACAAAAAAGAAATGAACAGACATAAAGAAGTTATTGTAGATAGGACCTTTAAATGCATCAGATATTTAACTTAATGATTTAACAGATGAGACAAATAACTCAAATCTCTAATCCTTCTGCTTTCTTTTTTGGCAGAATGAATTTTGGCAATATCTTCAGACAAATCCATAAGATTCATTTCCCCGTTGACACTGAAATCTCTGCTGGATAACTAAAGCATCTTTAAGCTTAGTAATGGCAAAGCTTACAGAAATGACAGATTGCCAAAAAAAGAAAAGAAGAAAAAAAAAAGCAACACTAAGATGGAAACTAGAAGTTCCTGTGCCAGCTGGAATGTGGACTGAAGAAATGAATAATTTCAAATAGCTAGATGAGAAAAAAGGGTACAAGTTGTAATAATAACAGTAATTATTCATCATTAATATCTCAATTAGCCGTTTATTTACTTGCAAATCTCTGTTAAACCCAACAGGTAGACAGAGCGGACAAAATACATCAATGAGCAGGGTAATTAAGAGCTGCTGAGGGAGGCCGATGGAGGCCAGCAGGAAGGCTGCGAGTGACGTTAATGAAATAATGAACAACAAGCCGAGTCTCAAAAGTCAGCAGCTCCAGTGGAAAGCTGCCACTGCACCAAAACATTCAAGTTAAAAGTTTACTTCTGTAGCCCTCAGGCTATTAAACCACAATGTCAAAAAACATTGAACCCCCCCCCCCCCCCCCTCCTATTATGCAAAATGTCAAAGTCATGGGTAGATGATCATACTCTTTAAAATTGAACATGATTCTTTTATCAGGTTCACTGATCTACAGCAGGTCCCATTGTTGTCTCAATTCCTTCCTGTTTCAAGTAACCTAACTCCTCTGCTGCATGAGAACTGTATTTACAAAGTGGCCATCTAAAAAGTCAATTTTACTTCAATTTTTCAGCTCATTACAGGCAAAAAAATATTAAGCAGCGTCATTTATTTCCAAGTGTGAGGTACGCGGTGGCTCATGAGAGAATCAGGTGATCGGCTACAAAGAACTGGTTCTGCCACTCCTCCTGCACAGGCTTTGACAGCACAAAAGATTGTACTGGCAAGGACATGTTTTTCTTTTTTTCCCCAGCTTCAGCACTCATGTTCTGTTCACAGACGTGTTGAGAGAGATTAAGAGCGAGTGCAAGCTAACGAGAAAATGTATGGATTCTGTATTTATGGCAGTCTAGCTCCTAAATGAAAAATGTGGGGATTGTGTCATAGTTATGTTATTGATTATATCTTTTCTAAAACTGAGAATTGATTTGTCGTCAGGCGCTATACACACCGACAGTCTGGAAACACACACATAACCCTCACCTCCGATGGTGCTCTCCTGGTACTCGTGAAACTGGCCTTTGACAAAGCGCAGCACCAAGCTGGATTTCCCCACCGCCGACTCCCCCAACAGCACTAACTTAAACTGGCAGATCTTGTTGCTTGCTGCAGTGCCGTTGGTCCGTGCTGGTCCGCCTCGCCCTGCCATAGTGCAGTGTTGAAAATTGGGAGAAAGAAGAAGAGGGTGGAAGTCTGGTCGACGTTAGGCTCAGTGCGGGGGATGGGGAGGGGCTGGGTGAGGCTGAGTTTAGATGGGGGGTGGGGGGGGGGAATTCAGGTAAGGCAGGTAGATGAGCCGGAGGAAGAGGAGACCTCACCAGTGGGAGCTGGAAAACACAAAAATATACAGCATGTTAAGCCAACAGCCTCTCCATTAACACAATCATCTTGTCTGTGAATATTATAGTCAGTCAAAACCTTAAAAGGTCTTAAATAATAAAAAAACTGATTCATTTCTAGTTCCTGCTGAAGAATAAAGTAAAATTCAGTACAACAATACAAAATATCATCACTTAAGCTTTTGTTTTAGCCAAAACTATTGTCAGACAATCTGAAGTTGTTGACACAGAAACCTGCAGTACACTAGGGCTGGGCCTCCAGATAAAGAGTTGATTATTTAACCATGTTTAGTATAAACAAGTGCTGGAGGAGAACAATTAGTGTCTTATGAAACATCTTGCTCCCACAGGTTGTCCGGACAGTGTGTGTTCACATTCACAAGATTTTTTGACATGTACTTGGTGTAGAAGAAAATACACTTATATTTGCTTTACTTTAGCTACAATTCTTTAAAATAAAAAAAACCCCACATAAATATACACAAATAAATGTATGTGAATCTGAAGAATTGATGGCGCAAGTGAAAGCTAAACAGCTTCAAAATGGAAACCGTAGCAATGAAAAACAAATTAACATATCTATAAACCGGTAATATGTAGCTGATAGCCCTCCTCAAACACCCTCCCAACCTCAACACATTTGTTCCTGTGACTCATCTCTTAACAGATGTCTGGCCGCAGTGTGCAATAACTATAGTCTCCTTCTCACAGTGATCTGTGTGGCCGTCTCTCTGTGTAGCAACACTTAATATTTTCATGTTAATCAGTAGGTCTAAATATATTTCTTTAACACCTGCAATAATATCTATATATCTAAAAAAAGGCAACAAAGCAACATGTGAGCTACGTTTTTTACTCCATCCTGTTGTGGAAGTGACATTTAGTATTAAGAGGAACTTGTAACACAGTTGGCTGAAAAAGCGAAACTTTTAACTAGACTTTTTTTTTAAAATCCTCCAGCCTGATTTGGCTCAAATGAGCTGCGTAGTTTTATGTGTTAAGAGTATATCAAGGCAGCCAAAAGAGGCCGACGGCTGTTTCTCTTCGGGCCTGCTTTGAGTATCTGAAACGTTGCCTAATCTTTTTTTTGGTTGGGTGATACACATGAGGTCAGCCAGCTTCTGCTTGGTCAAAAGACAGGAAACACAACTCAGCTCAAAGCAGGATGTGAAGATTGCAGAAGACGTTTTTTACCGCTGAGCACATTGAAAGTTGGGATAGTTTAAACTTCATGCACAAAAAAACACAAATGCATACTTGTGACGAAGGGAAACGTCAAGAACGAGGTAACACGCAGAAAAGAAGTCACAGCTGAGAGTCAATAGTTTGGTTGTACTTGGCTTTCTTTCTCTCTCTCTCTCTCTCTCTCTCTCTGCCCAGTGCTGCTGAGCTGAGCTTAATCTTCAGCATGTGACACACAGATCACGGCTCTATCCATAAAATAGTCAGAACAAGCATTTTAACAGTTTCAGTGTAAGTTTATGATATTAACTCACTTATGCTATGCTGTGCATAATGGTCTGCAGCACAGGCTTAATTCTACAATCACCTATAAGAGAGCATTGTGTGCTATAAAAACATCAATTTCTTCACAGTTTGTCCCCTTTTACTTCACATACAGCTACAATGGTTAGTCAATTAATCAGTCTATCACAAGACAGACTGCAACTATTTTAGTAATGTTTTTAAGCAAAATTGCAAAAAAGGGAACAAATTGTAGTTTCTGAAGAGAGGAATCGATGCCTTTTCTTTTTCATGCATGATCACAAACTGTTGGATTTTTTTTCTTACTGTTATCTGACGTTTTATAGATAAAACACATCTATAAAAAGAGAGAATAATGTGCAGATTAATTGATAAGGAAAGTAATCGTTAGTTGCAGCTCTATTCTCACTGGACTCTTGAACTGGAGGACACACACAAAAACACACACACACACACACTCACGCAGTCTTTCACAGCAGCAGCAGTAGAGTTGGAGAAGGAATAAAGGCACTCTGTTCACTGGGTCAAATAGTCGGCCTGTACTCATTTGACTGCACACAGCAGAGCTTCACCTGTTCACGCTCCTCACAAGAGGAAGCAAAGACAGAAATGACGGGCTGCTGATGAGCTTTTAGCGAGCAGGCCCACAAAAAACACCCAAACTAAAACCCACAAATCTAGCCCGACTGGTTTTTAAAAGCCTTCTTGAGCAAATTAAATTTCTGGGGGAATGAAAAAAAAAAGAAGTCATGCATGCATGTTTCCTCTGCAAACTTAATTTGGTAAAAAAAAAAAAAAAAAAAAAAAAGGGGGAGGCCTCAATCACACATTCACAATTTTCACAAATTGTCAAATTTTCAAGCTCAGCAACACACAGCTGATATTGGAAGGCGGGTAACACACTCACACACACACATACAGTGTATCAAGAGCAGGCCAGAAAGGAGTTTTTTTTTCTTTTTCTTTATAACAGCAGCACAGCAACAGCTACGTTTTGAATTCGTGAAGGCTATTTTCAGTTTCTGACAGCATAAAAATATGACGCTGTAACCGTTGACATCAAAATGCACAGTGGCAACACAGATTAGGTGTCCACGGGTTTGAACATTTGTTATGAGTTTTTATAACACCCTTTTTTTGCAAATGCACAGATGCAAAAAAAAAAAAAAGACAGACAGATGATATAATAACAGTTCGCCCCCAAAACGGTAGCACCAACACCTAAACACAGCAGCACTGTGTGAATGGTAGACGCAGCTGACGAGCTGTTGCAATCAAAGGGCTTTATTTTCTCCTCTTCTTCTTACACTTAGACGGACCTGAACACATCTTAAGCAGCCAGTGACGGATGCTTTGATGGCATCCCTAATGGGCTCTAAAGACCTCCACAGGGAAGTGGGTCAGAGAGAGGGAGAAACAGTGGGACATGGGTCAGAGGAAGGGGGGGGGGGGGGCGGGGAGTAGGAAAGGCAGCTAGGAGGAGCAGACTACAGAAAAAAAAGAGAGAGGGAGACTGTGAAATATTCATAGTGGCCTCCTGTATGCTCTGCTGCCAGATTAATATCCAAGCACTTGTTAGGGATTTGCAGCGTATTGAGCTCCTAAATATATGAATGTGAGCACTAGCTAATTGCGTGTATAGACATATGTGGGACAAATTCACGGCCATGTTATATGTTCACCCTACAAAAGCTCAAATTAATGATCCCCTTCCTCTATGTTGTGTTGTATTGTCGCATGTCCGGCTCCATACTAAAAAACTAAAAAAACAGAAGTGATACTGTCTGGTATTACTCATTATTAACAGTGTATGTTAATGTAACGCTTCTCAGTAACAGATAAAAGCTCAGACATTAATTGTAAAGTTTCAGCAGTTCCTGTAAGGGGTCTAGTTTCTAGGAAAAGGGGACATTTCTCATCAAATTGTAGTTTGAACAGTGTGATATTTAGTGAATTTCTTTTGTAATTAGAATAGGACACTTTCTCTTCACAAGGAACTCGACTACTGGTTACAGAAAATAATCAGATAAACTGGCCGAATATTTTTACAGCACGCCAACATGTAATGACTGTGCAACAAGTTGAAATCAGTCACACATTCCTCTTAAGAAGTGGTGAAACAACCTTCGCGGCCGGTGTCACTATACCAGTACCAAGAAAACAAGCTGCAACTGGAAGTGCTCACTCCATTTAAAGGGTGGGGTCCTGGATGAACTGGTGGTGTCTGATATGAGAGGGCTGCATTGCAAACTCCCCCCCTCCCTTTTTTTAAATGTTTATCTATTGTTGTCAAATGTTCAAACTCTCACCTGGAAGTAGCAAATTCCCCCAATGTGTGTAGTGATACTGTGACTTACAACAGTACTGGAAAAAATGAGAGCATTTATTGCTGACGTTTATTCCCCCCCAAATGACAACAAAGACTCAAAAGCAGAACAATCCTTGAGATCTCTAATGAAACAGGAAATGCTCTTGATCCAAGGTAAGCCCCTCTGCGGTTCGGGTTTCTAATAAAGAATGGAGCTTTGGAGACGGCGGTGACAGTTTAGATGGGAAACTGGTGACATAACTCAGGAAAAGCAAACAGGATAGTCATCACTAGCTGTTAGTAAAGGTCGATAGGAAATCACAGGCACTTCCTTTTCTCGTGACTTCTACTTTTAAAAGCTCAGTGCCCAAACCAAGAATAATCATCAGCTTCTTTTCACACTTTCTTTCACACTGCAACCCTAAATTACCCAGAGGAGCTGTATGTGATAACGCAGATGTCCGAACCAGCCGGACCGGGCATTAAATGGACTTTACCCTGCCAGTTCCCTCATAGAAAGTTCATGTAATGTCCAACTGAGTGAGTGAGAAAGTGGACGTGTTGATGACGTTTCTACCATAAAACGCAGCACGCCAGCTAAACCGCACATTTTTGGACAGGTCATGAACGCTCCGATGGGAAATAGGACTTACTCTTATTTCTCATAAAATGAAAGCCAGTTTAACGCCAAATTACAACTGGCAGCATACTTTTTTGCGTCATGTCCTGCCTCCTGCACCAAACCCTCATCTAAACCAAATGGAGTATTCCCAGTAGGTACGAACGCATAATGTGGTACAGGAGTGAAACAGCAACTCACAAAGTTCATATGTGAAAAGAGGTACAGTTATCCTGAAGCCTAACCAAAATCTACTCCTCCCAGTGCTCTCCATTTAAGAGGAATCTCACAATGTGGGCAGAGTGTTACACATATTACCCTCCATGTCTAAACATGACAATTGAAAAGACAAAACAGGGAACCAACTTTTAGTAATTCTTCCTTTTCGCAGTAAATCCAGAGTGTAAACGTAGCTTTTGATGAATTGCAAAAAACAAGCATTTCAAAATGAGCTCCTTACTAGGCGCCTGGATGTCTGGAAAATGGCCTGATTGATTAACCAAAACACATACATTATGTACACTGTGTGAAGGTTTAATTCCCCATCATTCTTTCAAGGGGTGTTTGTATTTATTTTTAAAAAGATGTGTCACCATTTTAGAAAGGGCAGTGTCCATACACCATAAACATAACGAGAGCTCAAACAACAACTGTAAATCCTCTCTCTGTCTCAAAGGTCCTCGCTGTGTTCCCCTTATTAAGTCATAAACAGGAGCAACGATGAATATGTGAATACATCTGCTGTTATAAGTAAGGACATGCACGTGCAGGAACATAACCCCAAGGTCCTGAAACTGGCAGATTTATAACACAATATGCTGCCAACAGTAATGACACCTGTATGATACCTAATGTAATGGGATTGCTGAGAGTACGAAGCTTTGCTGGCCTGTGAAACCTACTAATTATCTCAAATGAGTTTAAAGCTTCAAGACAAACTTGTTACTTGTTGTATGCAAACATTTGATCTGGACATAACAAGCACTGACAAAAGCTGTCAAAAAAACACCACTTAAGTTTTAAAAGTGCATTACTTAAAGTAGCTTTAACTCCATCATGATATCCAGAGTCTCACATATAAAAATGATTATTCTTTGACCAGAGGCATAAACCGAGGATAATAATGGTCCAACTGAGTGGTGAATGCTATTAATGTTAGCAATGACAGTCACAACTTTAAATTACAGCTCAAATTTCCAAAGTTAGTTGCATTTACTCAACTAAAAAGTTGAACTTGTGTCTATTTGCTAGTAGCTTTTAGCTTTTTTTTGTTTTTAATCTAACTTGTGAATCCTGCATAATATAGGTAGAGGCCTTTTGGGTTTCTTGCCTCTACCTTGCACCTTTATTTTGTTGTTATCTCTTTATCTTTTGCTTTTTTTGTCTTATGCAAAATAAAAAATAAAGAGTCGCAAGCTATCTTTACCTGTAAACGTAGCAAAACAAAGACGTAATAAAAATAACTTGTTAAGAGATATATTGGCTTGCAATTAGCAGTGTTTGGTTAGCTAGAAATTATTAACCTAATTATTAACTTTAAAACACATTTTCAAGTGACATTACTTGTGCTAACCAGTTTGCTACCTAACTAAAATTCACCTCCATTAACCTCACTACTCAACCATTAACCTTATCATGTAATGCTTCCTAGCCATAGCATCTCCCCTAATATATAAATACACGGTTATGAAAACAACAAAACAAAAGCTAATGCTATGTTAAAACTTGAATTGTGCTTGCGTTAGCTCGGTTAGCAGCTAGTTGCAGCCAACTTTCCTTTTCTCGGCCCCCTCGTCGTCAGCTGTTTGAGCCATTTGAGAGACTCCGACTGCTCAATTCTTGTTATTGTGTCTGCTTGCTGGCAGTAAAAACGATGTCATATGCTGATCAACAAATAGCATGTTTCATTCCTTCTTCTTTTTGGGAGAGAAAGAGGGTGGGGGTATTTTCTGTGGTCTTTTTACAGGGTTATTATAGAAGCCTCTCGATCCAGTCTAGATGGACATTTCGATTGAGCCTCGGACTGGAGTAAAATTTGACAAGAGAGGGGGGGGGGGGTCTTGACTACGATTAGCATTAAAAGTCCAACGTTGCTCTTTAACGACATAATATAGCATTTCAAGTTGTTTTTCACTTACAATACTTTCTCTTCTTTCGCTTGTCTCATCGGCGGCGGCTGTTCTTCTTCTTCTTCTTCTTCTTCTTCTTGGCTCTGGCCTTCCCTTCCGGTTAGCACATTTTCCGGGAACCTCCCACTTTTTTGTCAGAGTGTGTCTGACCAATGACAGAAGCCACAGTCTGCACAAACCAGCACTCTGCAGCACAGATGATGTATGCAGGGCCTTGACTAGTCTTTTTTTCTCCTTTTTTATTATACACATATTAAATTAAGTCATCAGTATACTTTGACAGTTTATTCTGAATGTTTAAATTCAAAGCTAAAGATGTTTATCAGTGGATGGGAGTGAGTTTGTGGAAAATGCTTGAAAATTAATTGAAATTGTGCAACACAATTTATAGATTACATTTTTTTTTTTTTTTAAAGGAGGATTGACAAATATAAAATTGATTGCTTTGTTTGGGGGAGGCCGGGTGCTTTTGGGGATGTGCAGCCATGCAAATGTGGTGGGTGTGTGTTGTGTGATTGTGTATTTTCACTGTATTGTTGTGTGTGCATTATGTATATAGCCAATTGTTGTGGATGTTTGGGTTTATTATACACATTGGAAACTATTGAATTATTAATGAAAGAAGGGTAGGTGCTATAAGCATATGCTTCAGCCTACACTTTTTCGGTCAAACAGCTTTATTTATTTATTTGTACTTTTGTTTTGTATTGTTTTGATTGTTTCTTGTGTTTCCATTTTGGCTTGTTAGTAGATGTGGTGGAGATGAATCACACTGAGTAGGGAAATATGATCATTTGCTTTGTTAATCTTCATGTACATGAGTTCATGTGACCGAAATAAATAAAGGGGGAAAAAACCACACTGCCAGTGATTCTTGAAGCACTATCTTTGAAACCATTAACACTTGTATCCAGGGTTGGTAAGGTTACTTTGGAAATGTGATAGGTTACAGATTACTAGTTACTCTATTTAAAATGTAATAAGTAATGTAACTATTTCAATTACTTAATCAAAGTAATGTAACTTATTAAATTTGATTACTTTTTGATTTATTTGCTTATTTTCTAACAAATATTTTCAGCTGTTAGGGTAAGTGTGTTCCCATTAAGCACCAAAATCTAACTTTGGGTGTTTTTCATGGATACTGACATGATGTATAAGGGAGATCATTTCTTTTAAAGCAAGATTTATCTCTCATTTGAAAATGTATACATTAGTTCATGTAGATTTTCGATTATAAAATAAAGATATTTTATGAAACAAGTCAAAAGTCTGGCATGGGCTTAATTGGTACTGTGACACATGTGTGCTCCAAATAAGCTCATATCATGATTTATTATATATATATAAAAAAAAATGTTTTCAAAGAATTACAAACAACAATATATGTATTCAGTAACATATTAAATATTAAAAATGAGGAAAAAAACGTCAAAATCTTAAAGGTCTGATGGACGGATCAGATGTAACTCCCTTTGTAATCATCAACATTTTCATAAGTAACTGTAACAGATTTCAGTTACATTTATTTTGTTATTAAATTACATAACGTCGTTACATGTAATAGTTACTCCCCAACACTGCATATTAAATTAAGTCATCAGTATACCTTTAATGCAGAACCATTAACTCAGCTACAGCATTAGCATTTTATTTTTATCATCTAATCTGTAGTAAAAACTGCACACATAAATCTCAAATTGGGTTTTTTTAAGCACGAGTACAAATACTTGTTTGCTTGAAACCACACTGTCACCTTCCACCTTTTATCAATACATTTTTATTTGACTCTCTTCACTTCTGAACAACCAAATAAAGATCAGAAAATGAATGACTCAAAACTGAGTCATGGTTCTGGCAAATGACTGAAAACAAAACTTCCTTGAAAAGTTCACACTTCATATTAGACAGACATCCTAACCATGTTCTGAGTCTGAAACACATTAACAAGTGTCAAAATTAAGTATGCTTGATATGGCCAGCATATCTAGCTTAAAATATTGTGGAATGAAAACATTTAGAGTCAGACATCATGTTTAGTATCATGACTCTGATGGATATCATAATCCAAGTGACGTTTTCATTGAATCTCCACATTTAATAGCTTTGTTTGTGTGAGAAGCTCTAATAGCTTAAGATGCAGGTCCTGTATGATAATCAATATAGTAAAGGGCTCAATTACTGTTTAAAAACCTACAAGCCTAATTTCTCTCTTGTCAAAAATACATTTTCTTCATTAGGGCTAAACCATGTTTTTAGTGTCCTGTTGAACTCAAATAAAACATCACAGCTTTTGTGGGTTTTTTGTCTGTTATATTGCTATTGTTTGTTATCAGAATAACTGCTAATACGCCCCCAAAACACCTCTCAGAGTTAGGATATCATGTTAAGATGTGTTTGAGCTACTTGCCATTGTTAGTAGAGTGTCTAAAATGGAAGTTCAAAGGACCATATGGGAACTTGAGTGTCTTACGTCCACAGTGAACATTTAAACTGGGTCAGGATTTATCAGTCACCATTAACTTGGACAAACAAACGCACAGCAAAGGGAAAAAAAGTACAAGTGACATCACCAATGCATGAATGATGAGTTCAATAACCCTTTTTTTGCACCAATATTCAATCGTATATTATATATTTTATGGATCTGGAATATATTTCCCTTTCTAGATGTTACATATATACTCCTAAACACAGATTCGAGCACGGTATTGGCATGTTCTGTGTTTTTTTTTTTTCTTTCAACAGATTACAGCTACAGCAAACCAGCTAATTTACAAAATGTGTGAAATGCCTTAACTGTTTTGCTGTAACCACACATCACCACTGGATGGTGCTGCAAACTCATAAGTCATAGTTTGCATCTCAAGCCTGGACACAATGACAACAGAGAATATGTAAACAGTAAATCTCCCTTGTGCTGATGATGTGCAGAATCAGTGTTACAGTTTAGTTTTTTTAATCAAATACACTGACAATTAAAATTCATTTAATGTCAACATCCAAATAATGCTGTATTAAATGCTAGAATGAGTGTGTGGTGCATGTTATGTTGCATTGTCTTTGTAATGATCTCAGCCGTAGAGCAGTAATTTGTCTAATCTCTTCCATTTTAACAAACAATATCATTAGTTATGAATACAGTTTAAGCTATATCTTATTTAGTTGTGGCAGTACGGTAACAGCAATTTGTGCATTTGGACAAAGAGCATTTTATTTAATGTAACCTTAGATGTTTTTAAAGATTTCATCATTAAAGGTCATCATTATCCAACAGTAAAACATCAAGAAACAGAGGACATCAGTGTGGGGTTTGTTTTCCCTGCATATCCAAGAGACGTGGCTGAACTTCTAAGGTTGGAGTACTGCTGCTCATACCCTGAGAATCAATACTATCAGTCGCCACTTGAAACAGCGAAGCTCTACAGTCTCTGTCTGTTACCTGCCCCAGCAGAGAACATGCAATGTCCTGTGTGTGGTGAAGGGGACTGGACCCAGTTGGGTCATTTGGCCTGGGGCCACTGATAGAGCCCTGTTGGCTGTGGTTGTGCCCTGTACACATTGAGGTCTGGACTCCTGAAGGGGTGAGAGAGCTGAACACAGTGTGAAGCTGTGGTTGGCCAGTGGGAGTGACAGAGGAATGGATTGGTGTGTGGGTTTTGGACTGATTATGTGTGGGATCAGAGTTGGTTTGAACACCCAAAGAAGGGTGGGAGTAATTTACTGGGGAACACAAGGGGTGAGAGTTGCTCATCGTGGAAATAGAGGCATTGTAGGCCACCTGTGGGGCCTGACAAATAACTGGAAAGCTACTGAAGGCAGAACTGAGGCCCAGGAGTGATAGACCTCCTTGGGCACGGGATTGGGTCATGTAAGGGGAGCTTGGAGTTGCTCTAGAGGCTTGGAAAGGGCCACACTGGCTCTGTAACCTGTGAGCTGTGGCCCCTTCTCTATCAGTACAGCACAGGTGTAAACAGGATGACAAGGGGGTAGAGGAATGTAGTAAGGTGGGACTTCTGGCCTGGGAGGGCATCCCACTGCAGCCGCACACATTTCTGGCAGGGTGACTAATTGCTTCATGATGGAGATGTTGTCCAGTGGCTATATTTAAGGGGACATGGGACTGCCAGTCACTGGAAGCAGTTACACTGGGACTGGGAACCATCTGTATGCCATAGGGAAATGTGGAGGCTGGAGGAGTATAATGGAGCGTGGCCATATGGGACTGTAGGACATGCATTATGTCATGGAGCTCCTTGGCCAGGTTGGATACTTCTTGATTTAGGTTGTTCACCTGAGAAGAAAAAGTAAAGTTGTCTGTGGGACATATCAATCATTTAATAATTTTATATAATAATTTAAAACTTCTGAGTTACAAGAATCAGAGATACACCTGGAAGGAAAGGATAAAAGTCAGATGCCTCGAAGACCACAGTTAAAGTTAGAGTGTGATCACAGTCGCAGTAAAAATCTGTCATCCCCATATCACCTGAGTTTCACACTTAACATTAGATTTGTGTCACCAAGTGGGGCCTGTTAATTCTGCATGTGACCAAGAAGCAACGAAAATATTTACAAGTTCAAACATTAATGAAAGATATAGACTCATTTATTAAAAATTTGCCATCAAAAATAAATGCACCAATATATGGTACAGCCACTTAATTTATATTTTACATATTGAACATACCTCTTTGTTCAGTTTGCTAATGTTCTGTCTCACTTCCTCAGTCTCCAGAAGCAGGTTTGCACTCACCTGGAGCCGGTCTGATAAAGGGATTGTTAAAAAAAAAACACACACAGGAAAGAACTGAGATTACCCTCTTCACTGGTTAATGAGATGCTATATGGCAATTGAGTGGGAAATAATGTAGCCATTGGTTTAACGCAAAGAGTTCATGTATATTTAACCTTGTATGACTAACTGTTAAGCCTTCTCTCAGGAAAAGTGTTTTTAATCAAGATTTGTGCTGTCCCAATTCTGTAATTCATTTTTTATCCATTATGCAGCTCCCAGAGACTTTACCTGTTACATTAGTCTTTGCCTCGCTCTGCTCTACATTAAATTGAAATGTGTGACCATTGTCCTCAATTCCATCCACGACCCTGGCAGAGACACAAATCAGTGTTACATAATTCTCAATAGATGTTAACTGATTACAGTTCATATTTGGAAAAAGCAGGTTGAATGGGTTACCTGGGGCTAAGGCTCAGTGGACTAACACAAGGCAAGGATGGCATCAGTAGCTTGGCTGGTCGATGGGTCGAGCCTGGGTCATTGTTAAAGCTGGGCAATGGAGACCGAGTGAGTTCCTCATTGGCGAATGGATGAGGAGAAGGGATTTGGCCTCTTCCCCCCTGAACGGGTGACCGACAGAGATGCAACGCGTTAATGTGGCGGAGTTCCTCTCCTAACAAGGTGCTGAGGCAGCTCTGACGCATAGGGCTGCCTACTCCATGTAACAGTGGCACTCTCCTCCCCTGAGAGTGCCTCATGTCTTCTCCATGTTCTGTGTCATCTGCCTCAATAATATAAGGTAGTTTATGGTCCAAAGAAACTTGACCCTTAGGAAAAAATGGTTGGAAGGTTAGATGTTTCAAATGTGGTAAAATAACAGATATTTGCATGTGTAGAGTGTGCTGAATTGCAATGTCAGAGCAAAATCCAGAGCTTTCTCGTCCACAACAAACCAGGACCCAAAAACAGAAAACAAAGAGCTGCAGTCTTGCTGCATTAGAAAGTGAACTTTCATAAAAATGTGTCATTTCCACTTGAACTTAGCTATAATGTTCAACATGTCTGCAAATTATTTTCTAATACCGAGTGCATAACAAAGTGTGTACATGAACTTGAATTATCAAATATTGCAGATGCTTTTGATTATACAAGTGTCATAAAGCCCCTAATGACAAAAGAATCCTGCTGAAAGTTGATCTCGCCTGTATTGTCCACATATTTCCTTTTTTTGAAAAAGTTAGGCAGTTAGTATGCCATTTTTGCACATTTACCATAACAATTCTTCAATCAATTGCCTATTGCAACTGATTGTCAGATTTATCAAGCTGATCAAGGCTCATGTAATTATATTAGTGAGGCACACATACCTGTGACTGCCTGGGGGACCATGGAAACCTTGTTAATCCCTACAGGGATTGAAGTCATAATTAACAAGGGATTACACACACATTCTATATTTAGTAGGTATGTTTCTATTAATTACCTGAAGCAAGGAAACAGAAAAAAAATGGTACAATGAAAGTTTTGTCTCTCTCTGTTTTAATAACAAATGTCTTACGTTAACTTCACTGCCTTCTCTCAAGTTGTAGGTGAGGTTGTGGTGGATGTCAGAGCTGAACCGGCTGCCATACTCTGGGTACAGCCGCAGGACCTCTCTCAAAGCTTTAACGCTGATGTATTGCAAGTCACAGTAAGTTAGCGCCTTCACATCTGCATTAGTCTTGATCACCTGGTCATGTTCTGGGAGGTCAGCCCCTATAAGGTCCCCTTTGCCTGTTTGGATTGATGGTTAAACAGAGGGGTTACACAAAGTGCAAGGCAGCTAAAGATGCAAAAAATTGTGAGAGGACATGTTTCACCCTTGGGACATCACTGACCTAGGATTGCCAGAACCATGCCATCTTTCAGAACCTCCAGGGAACCAGAGCAGACAAAGTAATTGGCTTGTAGAGCATCTCCGTGCCGAATAAGATATTCCCCTGGTGCACAGAAGGAGGTCTTGATGTGCAGGGACAGGGAGCGCAGACACCCTCTGCTGGCTCGCTCAAATACAGGCAACTGCAGGATGTCTTTGTTCAGATGCATGGCGATGTCAGCTCGCAGTTCATCTGGGAAGTCGTGCAGCAGCTGAAGGAGAGGATGGAAGAAAATTAATAATTAAATGATTGTTACAACACATCTGGTCTGCTATAGTGCTTCAGCAGATTAAAAAAATACCCCCACCTCCCTGAGTGATAGCTGATAATTTTCATTTCTGAAAATGAAAACATATCATGTGTCATACCACCGTGTCGACTACATGTCCCAAAATCTATAATCTGCAAGCTTGCCAAAAAATATTAAAGACAGCACTTCAGAAATGTATAGCAACAGACTGCATACTGTCTTATTTCAAAATGATTTCTCTGTTGATGGTTTTGCTGACATGCTGTAGGTGGAGCTTATGTGGTGAATAAAAGCTTGTTCAAATAACCAAGGTTTCTTATCATGATAGTTGAGATTTCATACTCTTTAGGTTCTGGATCTATTTTGGGGAATATTTTTATATTACCACTAAATCAAATGACTCCATGTAATCTAAAAAAGGTCACTAGTGAAATCGAACACACTACCCTCTTTCTACACTGACTGCGTAGCTAAAGCAGCACATCAACAGGACAAGAGCAGCTGCAATCCACCATCAGTGTCACACCGGATCTGTTTAATATACTGTTATACACTAAGAAACACTTATGTCTTATTCTTCATCTTCGTTTTATTTGTAGAGAGACATGAAACAGGGGTTGATTGAGGGGCACGATATGCAACAAAGTCAGCCAAACAGACTTGAGACAGTGGACTGAAAAACTTTGCCTAAAAGATTTGCAAGAATCACCAACTAACACTGCAGATTGTATGTAGGACAGAAGAGGGACCTTGCATCTAGTGAGAGACCTGGATATTCTTGTCAAGAGGCAGTAGAAGCCAAATGAGAACTAAAAGAGGAGTAGATAATAAGCTGCCTGGAAACACCCTAAAAGGGAAACTCTGTCAAAATACTCAAGTAAACAATATTTCTCAGACTTTGAGGTACTGCTATTTTAAGTTGACCAGAGGATTTGAATACATCTATCACCACTGGTACATACAGTACAAGAACAAAAAAGTAATGTGTGGTTTTAAAGGTTGATGCACTCACATGGTATGCAAAGCTGTTCAGTAAAAACAGACACAAGGTGTTAAAGCCAGCGTGTTCTCAGAAACCAGCGGCTGTGTCTGTCAACAGTGAATTAATTATCTACAGATGGTAGTTGCGAGGGTGTTAATGAGCATTCTCTCTATTTCTTGTCCTGCCCTTGTAATTACAGGGAACTTCTCCTAGATCAGATTTGGCATTGTTAACGAAAGTTCTATTTGCAATGAAGTGCCATCCACTTAAAGAAATGGAATAAGACTCAAGAGAAATAAATGCGACCCACATTTTAAGGATGGCATTTCTGAATCTATAAACCAGCACCCACACAGAATGTATTCTTTCGTCATGTAAAGAACAGTAGCCCACACAGATAAACTTTAACCACAAAGCCTCTTACTAGGGTTAAAATGTTTTAAAGTATAACAGGCACAAGGTTACTTTACCCCAATGAAACATGAGCTCTAATTTGCATTTCTGTACAAACCTCGTTGGCATTGATTCCATTGTTGACAGACCATGTGGCCTGGAAGTACTCCAGCATCCTCTGCTTCAGCTGTTGAGGTAGCCGGTGCACACGGATAAAGTCTTTTAGGTCCTTCATTCGGGTGTGGTAGAGTGAGCGTCGTGAGTACATGCGCTGGATGATGGCTGTCACGTTGCCAAAGACCACTGCATGCATCAGGGCTGGAGGTGGGAGAGGGTTTAATATTATGATGATCTGAGAACATTTGTCATCTTTATATGAATTTTCTGTGTTCATAAGAAAACTCACCGCCCATGAGCATAATGCAGATGGAGAAGATTTTCTCTGCATCTGTATTGGCACACACATTGCCAAAACCAACACTGGTGAGGCTGCTGAGCGTGAAGTAGAGCGAGGCGATATAGGCGCTAGGCATGGAGGGACCACCCATGGTACTGTTGATGTAAGGTGTTTCCAGACGCTTTCCCAACTCCTGAAGCCAGCCTGGTGGATGAGGTCAGAGGATGGTTGGATAAGACTAATGTTGGGGGTCTTCACTGACTAAACTAACATAATTTTTTTTTTGCTACACATCAGTGGATGACTCTTTCTCCTTTGATGTAATGGGTGATATAATAGACAATGATATAACGTATCACTGGTGATATAATGAAATTACTCGGTGACCTCCACTTCCTCTGGACTGAGGAGACAAATGAGGAGACCATGTGCTGCTCTGGTCCACTGGGGTTGGCAGGAGAGACACTGGCATGCCAAGTGAGCCAGAGCACCAAGCAAAGCTAATGAATGAGCAAGAGCATCATAGTCTTGATTCAGTGTTTTTTTTTAGCCTTCAGACACACAAATGCAATGTGCTCACCTATGTCCCAGGTAACAGGGTCACTGCTTTCTATCTCCTTGCGTCCAATGACGTACCAGACACAAGCCATCCAGTGAGCCAGCAGAGCAAACACAGACATCAGCAGGGTCAAAACCACAGCACTGTACTGGGAGTAGCGATCCAGTTTCTGTAACAGGCGCAGTAGACGCAGCAGGCGAACTGTCTTCAACAAGTGCACCAGCGAGGTCTGGACAAGGAGATGGGGAGCAGAACATACAAGCTAGATAATCTTTTCTTTTAAAACTGTTTTCCCACATGCAGTTTTATTCCACCCACCCTCTTACCTCATTTAACCTTTATTAAGTGTTATTTAACAGACTCTGTGGTGAGACACTTGCTCTGACTTTAATGTCACTAATAGCAGGAACGTTTACAACTACAAACAAAACTAAGGATGCTGTAAGAAAGATGTATTTGTGTGTCAGCTAAAGCAATCCATGTGAGATGCTAAAATTGATCATTAGGATGAAACTTAGTCAAGCTAACAAACGAGAATGCTCAGTGAAGTGGTAGCATGTAAGGATATTCTCCAGTCCATTGCCATGGGGCAACAGCACTTCTAAAACGTTGGCTGCTGTAGGCTTAAAGTTAGTGCAAAGAAACAGACAGACATGGAGAGTACAACAGCGGCATACTTCCAGATATATACAACAATAATCTTACCACTGTGATGTTGAAAGCATAGAGAAGGTCGAAGGGCAAAGCTGCAATCAGATCAACAAAGAACCAGGTGGTGCAGTAATGGAGGTAGATGGAGCGGGCATCGTACACTACCTGACCTGACTGACTCACATAGGTGGTTCGGAAATTTAGGATAATATCTGAAAAGGAGCGGTGAAAATGGAAGTAAAGGAAAATGTTTACAAAACAGAAATAAAATACATGATTGCTTAAATTCAGTTATAAGATGTGCAGTTTGGTAATTTTAAAGGGACTAGAAAGGACGTTACTTTATAAGTTACCAAAGAAAAGAGTGGAATAAAACCTTAAATTGTATTACAACAAACATGAGTAGTAAAATGATTTTATGGATATTAGGGCAAGTGACTAAAGATGATGATGATTGTGTCGTTTTCAATGTTGTGGTATATTGTTATGCCAGTAATTAGTTATTTGAAAACTACTATATTTAAAAAAATAATAATAATAATACAGACACACTGTCCTTATTATTGTGATACATTCCTGGCACTAACGTTTAACTTTTCCCTACACTGACAAGACACTGACTCCTCTCTTTATTCATTCATTCATTCATTCATTCATTGACTATTAAAGACACTGGTTTTGCAACAAGCATCCGAAATACCCCACTCAACATGTTGGCATAAAACATAGATACACTTTCACAAAAAGAAAAGTTACAGCAGCAGCATGTGACACAAGGTGAGCTTATTTTGAGCTATTTTGAGCATGAATATCACCATGCACGTCTGTCCCCAGACAAACTTGTTGAGAGAGAAAAAGTCAGAGCCACATGACAGATGTGCTATCACACTTCCCTTGGAAGAAAAGTGGGACGAAGTGAGAGAAATGTAATTATGATTCGTAACCTGGGGCAACAGAGACACCCTGAGTGGGCGAGGAAAAGGTGGGAGGTTTATATATGTGTTAGCCATTGCCAGGGAAACCGCTGCAGCTGCACCAGGAAATATAGTTTTTTTATTAATTTAAACATTGTTGTCTTTTTATAATGCTGTTCAAGGTAAACTTACAAGGTGAACTTTTGTGCAGCATGACATCAGTGGTACAAGCTACCAGTTAATTTTCAATGAGAGAAGTTAGACTACAATTCCCTATTTAAAATGTTCTTAAAAAACATCATATATCTTCTTGAAAGGTCATAAAATCACATGGCTGTACACAAACTCTTAATTACAATGATAAAAAAAAAATTCTAATCAAATATAAAATTATCATACCAAGTATGAAGAGCATCTCCACTGCTATGTCACTGTCTATAGTGCTGTGGCTGACAAGTGAATGATGGTCACTGTCCTCATCGTGACTGACAAAGCAGACGTCGTAAGGAACAGTGACAGCAACATAGAAGGTTGCCAGTAAAATAAGCCAGTCCCACAAGGCTTTAGAGATGCTGTAGTGAAGCAGGATGAAACGTGACTTCTTTACAGCTGCAACCTTGTACTCAGGCAGAGTCGGTTTCTGAAACACACTCTGACAAAGGAGAGAAAGTCAGAAAGAATTACATTTTTTTTTAAACCCTGAAAGCGTCACTGGAAATTGAATTCTGCAAATGGGAGAAGGAATTAGACTTGAATCATCAGTGATGAACGTTAATTCGAATGAGGATATTTTTTTGGGATGAATAAAACCACTTTACAAATTTGAAAATGAAAAAGGACGAATTCTGTGCATTTATTCATTTCCAACTGAGGCAGTGCTTACATCTCGCATGAAACACTGCCAGTGATCATCTGTAATCATCATTACCTTTACAATTGCTGTTAAATAGACTTGAATGAACAATTTATGTACAAAATGGGCTTGCTGATTTTTTTTTGAAGATGGTCACAGATGGAAAATATCAGTAAATGTGAGGTATTCATTCTAATGAATTACAAACCTTTGAACATTTAAAAAGACTACAGATTGGTGCCAAACACTCAACTCAAAGCTCACCTGGTTGGGATTTTATATCGACTGATGAATCTCATAACTGGAGCGAGCTCTGATTAAAATGTCATCAGTTGCATTCAAATGAGATATATAACTTCAATAATAGTCAGTTCAGCTATCAAAAGGTCAAATGCCTTTGTTTCATGGAGAGTAGTCAGTTATAATGAATGATAAAATGTTGATATGTTATAAAAATCGGGGTTTTACACTCACATTGGTTAGTTCCCGCTTGCCCCTCTTGGAGAACAGATTGGTCAGGTTATGTAGGATAGTCCTCCCCCTGTCTCGAGCTTGGGAAAAGTGGGATCGTTTGGTTTTCCTGCCCTGGTGAGACGCTTCTGACATAGCTGCTTGCAAAAAAAAAGCACAGAATAATGCAAATTACATCATTCCCTTAAGTGCCATATTTCATTTAGCTTTCAATTATTTAAATAAACATGGCAGCATGATATTTTAAAGCTAAAATAGTTTGCTAAAAGCTAAAACTTTAATTGTTAACAGCTAGGAAATGCATGTGTAATCAGGCCTCACCGTCTCCTGGAATGTAGTGATGGCTTTTCCCATGTGATTCACTGACGTCTTTGAAGGATAACAGGAACAGCACCACCTCACCTTTCTCGTTTTTAATTGGCACAATATCCAAAAAGCACCAAAAATGATTTCCTGAGGAAATTAGAAAAAAGTTACAAATCAGTACCAAGAGACAACTCTTACCCCACAGTGATAGTTAGATTTCTAGTAACACTGCAGTGACAATGTTTTTCTTAAAAAATAACTGTCAACAATGAAATCAAGGTGAGGAAAATGCTTTAATTAGAGGAAAGTGCCACCTGTTTTATTTGGGTTTAACACATAGGTTTAAATTTAATATTATAATAAAGAAAATGTATGTTGGTCAACTCAACTTCTGGATGATTAAGTAACTTGATGTTTACCATTTTTCCTATAAAAGCAGACTTCTCCTTGGTACTCCTGCTGGCCTTCCAGAGCTTTGTCTACTTGCTGAATCAAACTTTCACTGGTCTCTGCCCCATGAAGGAAGCTGCAGGTGCACGTTTTCTGCATCACCTCAGTCCGAGTGAAGCCAGTCAGCTCACAAAATCCATCAGAACAGTACACAATGGGGTAGCCGTAGCGACCCTGAGCATTTCCCAATAAGAAATTACTGTCTGCAAGGGGAATAAAAGAAGAGGAAGGTTGAATGTAAAGCTACTGTGTGACCTCGAAGGATAGAATGATGAGTGTGATTGAGGAACAATAGTTTGTGCTTTTCAAGCTGTAAAGCTATGATTAACACTGAGATGGATGCAGCTCTGAATGTAATATGGCAATAAGGTCCTCTTTTCTTTTTCCATGTCCTCTCCAAACATCATTCAAGATTTGATTCCTTTGTCAGTGCACAAAAAGAAAACTTTTTATTTATTTATTTATTTAACCATAGTCACATTTTGTTTACTGGCTGTTCTCCAAAAATAGTTTAGTGTACATCAGAGAGGGCTTTGAAGTATGTTGGTGGTGTGTATGAAGTCATAATATATATGCAGGGGTCCAGCTGGCTCCATGAAGGACCAGTGCCTTTTGGTGAGCCTCAGCCCTTAATTAGTATCTGGGGCATGGTTTCATCCTGCCCCTGGTTGTGCAATGGATTTCAGAATTAGCACACCTAGACACACACACAAAATGTATGATGTATTTTGCAAATGTGCTTGTTTTGCCATTTTAAGACAGTTTTTCTGTTAAAAATCATTAAATGTTATGAAAGCCCAAACTGTTAAATTTGACAAAACTGTGCATAAACTGATATTTTGTAAATATATAAGAAAGGTATGTTTATTTAATTATCATGATACTTCAGCAGGTATGACAGGTGCAATGCTGCCTAATTAAGACACTTGTTTGTTTTGAACAGTCATTTAGAAATTCCCTTTGTATTTAAAAAGCTGTTATTTACACAAAAGATTTGATAAGTTAGTCTTATTATACTCACAATACAAGTTTCTCACACGCTCACATAAGGTAACAGAGACAACACAAAGTGTCAAAAAAAAATCCCTATATGTCTGAGAAATAATGGTGAATAAGATCTGTTATGAAACTACTTCAGGTAGATATTTAAAAATGAATGCAATGTTTGAAAGGAAGATGTTTTGCAGCTGCTGGAACATTGGAGAGTCTTTTTAGGGCAGAGAGTGTAGGTGGTGAAGCAGAAGAAAAACAATAATGAACCTAACACTGAATTAGACAAAGGAGTGAATTCAATGTCCAATGGTCTCCTCTGCAATAAAACACAGAAAAGAAGTCGAATAGCAAAGAGTTTCTTCACACTAACCGATGAGGAGGGTTGTGGCAGGCTACCATTATCTGTGATAGCATAGATAATGTTGCATGACAACTATAAATGGACACAAACACCGGATTCAATACCATGTTTTCTGTCCACAGAAAGATATGTTTCCAGTGTGAATTGTGTGAACCCTTTTGTAAATAAAACTGGGAAATAAAGGAGCCTGTTTCCATTCTCATTTTAACCCACTACTGATAAGCTGGAGATTGATGAATAAAAATAATGTACATGGGGTCATGCTCTCCAGGTTCTTTTGTATAGATAAATAACAGCTAAATCTCAGCCATTGTTCACTGACTAATGCATGTCTGCTTTCATTAGTGTCCACATAACCCTAAATAACCCTTCAATATGTAGAATGACAGTGTGAGTTCGCTGAGTGGTGTCTTCTTCCATGTATTCAATCAGTTTCTCTCTGAATGTAAGCATATTCAATTTGAAACAAAGTCTTTGCTCGAATGAGCATGACAACAAGCAACATTGGACACCTGTGCCGGAACCAGTTTTAATGAGTGTGGTGCTTTGTAATCTCCCTAAATCTAGGAGAGTAAACACAGACTTATAACGCACAGTTTATTGAACAGCATGTCGTTATAGATTTATCTGATGTAAACAGTGCAATTTTTAAAACACAATCACCAAGCAGGCAGCATCGGTGTTAACAAGCCTTTGTTCCAGAGGAAAAGCACAAGACATGCAATTAGTGCAATGTGGATAATTTCTACCTGATATGTGTGCAGTTAATCTCATAAGAAACTAAATTAAGAAGCGAGCTCTGCAAGCTTGTGTTGCCATAGCAATTTGTGCAAAAAACCCAACAAAAAACAAAACACACCAATGCTTCAATTTGCATCTATGAGGTTACAGAGAAACTGTGCCCTCTGAAAAACAGATGTAGCCAATAAAGGATCTGCAATATCAGCCTCATTGTGATTCATACACAACTCATTGCAGCTCATTTTACGGATTTCACTAACTCAGGGAGCTTATATCATCAATGAGTGAGGATTTTATAACCCTTATAAATTATAAGTGCAGCCCTTTGAGCCACATGTGCCCACTCCCTTTCAATTACATTACCAACACATATATATATAGTCTACCAATATTTATCTAAATCCCTAAGATTCTTGTCTTGACTGTAATCTTTATTAACAGAGGTATATCTTGGTTGGAAACCTTTGCCAGCACCTGCTTTACTCAATGTCTTCAACCTCATAATTCTCCTAATAACCTATATAGGGAGGTAGCTATTGAATAGATGAATAATTAAACTGTTTTGACTAAGCCCTCCAATGATATTTGATTGACCTTTGGCCCCTGCATAATTCATTTTAATTCATTTCCCTGCTCACATTTCAGGGTCATGCAAATACCACTTCCATTCATGTGAGCCCAGCTTTAGTTCTCACATTCTCACTGTGGATATTTGTTTTTTATCCACTGAACAGAGAAATGAGATGAATATATTTTTAGCCTTGCAGTTATCTGCTCGTCTTAAGAGAGTTGTCTTCACACAAAAAGGCTTTTCAATTTAAACATGACATATTCAAAGCCCTTCTTAGATTCAATAGTGCTTTGCTCTGAAGCCATCAGAGCTGGCCCCTTCACCTCCCACTCAGCTACTTGGTCAATCCGCCCACTTGCACAGCTGATACAGTGGTATTGTGGCAGTTAAGATTGAGAAAATGCCACATTGTGTGTGTGTGTGTGTGTTTGTGTGCGGGCGTGCGTGTGTGTGTGTGTGTGTGTGTACACACACTCTTGCTTTCTGTGGAACATGCTCTTGCTTTCTGTGTGTGTGTGTACACACACACACACAGAAAGCAAGAGCAAACAACATGAAGACGTTAGGGAGGATTTATGTGTTTGCGACTGTGTCATCACACTGAATTTGAGAATTTGTTAAGTTGTAAAGGACATGTACAGTCTGACCCACACACACTCTTTTCATCGTGTTCTGGAAAGAGCTTTGCTGTGTGCTTGCAGATAACTTTTCACTCTACTGATTCTGAGGCATGATGCTGATGAACAGACTTAGACTAGTAAGACAGGAGCAAAATATAAACCAACAAGACAAAGCCAAAATGGATGAATGGGTGACCATCATAACTGTCAAGACATGAAGATATGACCTACGAAAGCAAAGACCAGCTTAGTTTGTGTCTGTGAAGGTTTAAGTGCATTCCCAAACATGAATTGTTCACACTCTGGTGATGTGCACTAAGCAAAATACAAATATATGTATAATTCAGCCTTAGCCTTGATACATTGCTTTCCACACAATAACTGTTGAGTAAGGCTAAGAAGTAATTAAGAATAATAGTAACATTGTGTTACATTTTACAGTAGATCTACAAGAATAATAATTAGAAAAAGCTATATTTCTTCAGATCTAAAATGTTTTGTGGTTACAATTACAGGTTATTTCATATCATTTAGATTTATTCTCTAATGACTGCAATTTTCACTTTGCTGAATTCAACCTGGTCTTATGACATCTATTCGTTAAAGCATCAAATAGCCAAAATATGAATCCCTCATCAAGAAGTGTAAAACATGGAGCAGTTCTCTATTCTCTATGAATGTCAAGATTTTTGCAGAAACGCTTCCAATTAAAAAAATATCTGTAACAAAAAATATTGATTTCTCAGCTGCCTCATTTGCACTTCTCCTCCTTACACCATATGCCCCGCGCTGGGCATTACCAACAGGATGTGCAAAACAAACATCACAGTCAGGAAAATACCAAGATATCAGCATATCATTCTCCTGCCATGAAAAAAAAAATAGCCCTGAATGTTAAAGAGGTTGATATAAATGAAAATATGAGAGAAAAATGTTCAGATTAAATGAATTAAATTAAAAGATTTAATTTAATTTTTTTGTTTGTTTGTTTGTTTGAAGGAAATACTTTGACTGAAAAATACTTGATTTTGCAGGGGAGCAACCTGTATCTATAAGCAACACCATGGTTCAACAAGTGGCTCTTTAGTTCTAATACATCACCCGAGACTGCTGTGTCCGCCTCCATGGTCATAACTTATAATTGGAGCACACTAATGTTGGACACAGTTGTCTACTGCAGTGTTTCTCAGTGTCAGTCACAATCTAAAACTGGGTTACAGAAATGCCAAAGGCAAAAACTAAAAAAAAATCCTAAAAGCTAAGGTAAGCTTGTGGAGTTGCTGCCTTAAAACTGAGACAAACCTATTTGCTGGCAACACAATTGTAATTTAATAATTTGTGGCACTGGAGAAAAAGTTAGAAAAACATTGGTTTCAGTGTAGTGATGATACTGTATGCACAAAGACCCAGTACAGGCAAGCAGTCCAACCAAAGGTTTACGTCACCATATGCACAGAATGTACAGTATCAGTCAAAAGTGTGATAACAAAACCACTGGCATATGTGTGCTATTCATGTACAGTGGCATAAAGGCAGTCTTAGAAAGTGTATTCAAACCAGGTCTTTACAAATTTCTAGTGTTAAAAATACAGATATTAGTATTATGGACTATAATAGAAATCTCTTCTCCAAAATATACTTACGTGTGCCATCAAAGTGTTTTGCAATGGTGTCCAAGAAGGTGTTCTGTGGGGCAAGGAGGCCCTTCATCACAGGCATGTTGCTCTATAGGAGATAGTTGCAGACTCTCAGACAGTAGTTTCCAGTGGATCGTCACCATTCCCCAAAGAGGACCCGAAAAAGAACCAAGGTGCCTCTCCTAACTCCCCTACAAGGTTGAAACAGTGCGCAAGTTGTGTCTATTCTATGTTGTTTAGAGAACACCACTAGCTTGCATCACGCAGAAAACTAATTTCTTCTTCAGAAGAGAGCTCGGAGGTGTCGCAGTTCTTTAAAGCTCCTCTCTCAGTATTGAGTCTGGAGCTTTCAGGTTCAGATGCGCATCCCTCTGTTCTCAGCAGTGCTCCAGTATCACAGTGAAGCCTCAGCCTCTCTTCACTCAGTCTAACTCCACTCACCGTGGTTCCTGCCATCTCTGAGTCCCCTGCCTCTCTCTCTCCCTCGCTCTCCCTCTCATACAAAAGCCTGATCCATCCCCTTTGTGCACACTGTGTTTTTATTAGTTTTCTCTCTTGCCCTCTCTTTGTTTCCTATATAAAATGTGTCCTTCAACTTCTCATTCCTCAAAGAAGTTATTAGAAATCACTTTCTTTCTTTATGTGCTCTCTCTGCTTTCCTGCCTCATGCTCTATCTTCCTCTGCACCTTTTCTCAAACTCCCTATTGGGATGGAAAAGATGCTGCTCTGTTGCTTTCGTCAAATTGTATTGTATTGTGTAAAATTGATATCAGTTGTGTAGAGACAGCGAATAAACAGATGAATATTATATATGCATATACATAGAGAGAGAGAGAGAGGGGGGGGGAGCATGTGTTGGTTGCTGTGAACATTCTGACACAGAGAATAATGTGTTCAATAAGAATGGACATATGGAGGTCAGAGGTCAGGCTGAATACTGGGTTGTGAGTCACTGTTTGGCTGAAAGACGCTACAACTGTTGAGCTACTTGAAGAATCTATGGGTCTGCGTCTGATTCTCTGATGTCTGTATTACCATATCTATATCACATCTTCTTTGTTACCTAAACAAACACCCCCGCACACAGATGCAGAAACACAGACATTGTACAGTAAGCCTACATGTACACGCACCACACATTGATGGCATTTCTAAATTACAACACACATGAGATCTTTGTGTAGCATCCTTGCAAATTACCACTTTCCTCCAGGATCCATACGGGAATGTAAAACGGTTGTGAAAGAACAGCACATCCACTGAGACCTGACATTTCATTTATACACAAGTTATTAGATTTGTTTTTTCTCTTCCATGGCAGGTTATAAAAAACATTGCCTATTACAAACAACATTAGTTTTATATTAAAGGTATTTTAGTTTGTTCAAAAGATATTTTCTGTTATTAATTGGTTCACACAAGAATGAGTCACTATTTTATCAGAATTACCGTATATATAAAGCCTACATTTTAAAATGCATGTTATGCCATGTTGCTGAGCAGCAGTCTTTTTTGAATGTGTTCCTCATTAGTGTGTGTGGTTTTACTCTGCAGTGTATCAAATGTGTGGATTAGCTTTAGATGCCTACTGAGTGCTTAATCAGAGAACTTTCACTTGGTTGCTTTCACTGCAATTGCAATTTGCAATGTGTAAAATGAAATTGTTTCTACGGGATAATGTGACCCCAGAGGTGCTTTTTGCCATATCTCACAAGTGATTTATTCTATCATTACATTTTTTCATGACTTTGTCAATTGATGTGAACCAAATGACTTCATATCATTGTTTCTATATTAATTAGTTCTTTATGAAAAACACCAGTGTATTTTTAGTTAAGTTTTGAAACCAGTCAAAAGCACCAAATTCTGCTGTTTAAATAGATGAAAAATAGATTCAACTATTTATTGAGTTCATGTTTGTCATGGGTCCAAATTTAAAGTATCACACACTATCAGGGGTTGTAGGGGCGCTCTGTCAGTCATTTTTAAGGCTCTGTGGAAAGATTGTACTCGGGATAAAACCTGCAATTTGTATTAAAGAAAAGTATCTATTTTCATTTTCCACAATATGCACATTAACTGTAACTTTAGATTACATTAATTACAGAACTAATGATGTTTAAATACATTTAAGAAGAAGTAAGTTAACATTTTGCGATGACGGTTGTTTCTTACAGTTGATAGTCTTTGTATGTTAAATATGTTGGTAGGATGAAGGTTTAAATGATCAGAATATTTTGTCCATTAACATTAGAATGTCAACAGCAACTTCAAGTATCTTTTAGTATTATGAAACACCCTCTAAAAAACCCATTGTACAGCAGAGACCAGTGGAATATAAGGAAGTCTCAAATAGGGGCAGGACTTTGCCACTATTCATTTACAAATGATGAGTGAGAAAAAAGACATTTGATTACATCAGATATGAAGTAAATAGAAATGATGTGTGTGAGAGAGGTGGTGTTAAAACAAGTTCATACCTGCAGATATGAGTAAGTAGTATAAGTACATAATTCAGGCTGTGGAGGCTATCGTCTGTATCACCTGCATCACTTCACTTTTTACTATCAGTACTGTCTTGTGGTGTAATTTATTCCCACATTGTGATGACCCCCTTTGTGTTGGTCATATTAAATCAAACTGGACTGAACTCTTGACATGAGGTGAGAAAGGCTGGGCTTTGATAGAGTGTAATTCTGTGTGAATAAAAAAGAGAATATTATAAGATAAAATGATCTGCATTCTCCTCATTAATGAAATGATTCCTTTTTATGTGCCCAAGTTTTTTCTGCGTACCCAAGTTGTACCCAAGTTTTTTCTTCTGTTTTGTTAGCGGCAGTAAGAATACATTTCTATACCAAAAATGCTTAAAGCATGAGTTCACTGAAAACACTCCTGTCATGTTTCTGCTGGCTATACCTACTGCTTTAAGATGTTTGAATCACAGCCTTTTTGTTCGATGGATAGATCGTATAGAATTAAGCAACATGATTTTAGTTTTTATGGTAAAACCAAATGCAACATTGTCTTTACCTATGATGTAATCATTATTGCATCATATCAAGTGTTATAGATTTGTAACATTTAAGAAAAAGTTTAAATTTTGTACCCAACTGTAGGAAACACACACGTGAGGGATCAAAGGCATGTTGTCACCTTTATGCTTTTTTTATTACACTACTAGATCTTTTACACATTATGTACAATATTACAATATTATTATATTTTACACAAGTTTCTGTCTTACAGCAAATGTACATTATATCACATCCAAACAGGCACAAGTCAAAGAAAATCACTAACTTGTTTCAACATGAGCAAAAATATAAATTTTGGGAAATAACAGTCACATAGAAGTGTGATTTTTCTACCTACATGGAGTTCCAGTATACATATAACATGAGGTACTTCAAACAGGTAAGGGTGTTGTGATGGTGGATCCTGACTGAGCCATCCAGTCCATGTACTGCTCTCCAGCCCTCTCTTCAGTCCTCTTCCCCATAGTCAAGATTCCTGCTGCTTGGTTCCTGGAGCCTTGGAGGAGCTGGTGGAGTCGACTCTGCAAGCGATGCTCGTCTTCTGTGCGTTTACCCAGAGTAAGAATGCCAGCTGAGGCGTCTCCTGTGAGAGGTCCTCCCAATTGTTTGCTACCAGAGCGACAGAGCAAAACATAGAGACGACAGGAATGCGATGGTCCTTTGCAGCACTGAGATACGCTGTGAGCATCACAGGCCAGTTGAGACAGCAGCAAAATCAGGACCAGAACCAGGACTTTCTAATGTTCAAGAAAAGAGTAGTTAACATCCAAACTGATACAATTACCAGCATACAATCTGCAGATATGGCAGACTAACAGAAAAAATGTGAAATTTGTATATTATTTAATATTTATTATAATTATTTTCCCCCTTGTCTTGGAAATGTGGCTATTACTGAGTAAGATGTTTATATGGTGTTGTTTACAACATGCACAACATGTTGCTGGTTAAGTCTTTAAAAATGCATGTTTAATATTGAATCAGCTGAATCAAGGATTAAAAGACAAACTCTTATCAGCGTATAATAAATATATAATTGAATCTCTAACAAGATGATGCTGACATTTAATCTACATGTAAATAATAAATCCATAACCTTTAATCAAGGATATACACAGTACCACCATAACCAACTACTTATCCATACATAATGGATATTAATCATTAAATCTACAGCAAAATGACATTGACGTGTATTCTACATAATAAAACTTTAATCTTTAGTCAGTTATTTTACAAAAACAAAAACACTCCAATCTAGCACCTTGCTTTTTTTTTTTTTTGTAAAGCTCAAGTGAGCTGAAAATGCATAACCCTCTGTGATTATATTGGCAAAGTCTTTCTGAACAAATTTGCCTGAATCTGACACAACATCTTATTTTTATCTATTTAAAAAAAAGGGACATATATTCACCAAATTTGCACATAGAGTATTTATAGCTGAAGTGATTTTGCAACTCTTGTCCTTAGATGGGCTTGTATAATTAAAATGCATGCACAAAACACATGAACACAAACACTACATAGAAAAATGAACATTTCTGGGGAAAAAAATGGAAAGAGGTAATATTCTGGGAATAAACCTATGGAATAAACTGATTGCCCATCATTTCATTAAGTGTTTTCAGCTTGTTTTCAGTTCATATATATTTTTTTAAGTTTTTAAGGGTGCCGTCCACAAATAAAACTTACAAACATAATTTGAGCCAGAAAGCTTGAAGCGTTTCTTCAGGTCATAAAGCACCTCGTGATATAAGTAACACGGTCAGACAAAAAATATCCACTTGGAAGTAAACTATAGCTAATATAACTATTTCTCTCACACTTTACAGTTGACACAAAACATTTATTAAAACCTAACAACACACTTGAGAGGATAAAAATAAATCAAGAAGAAAAGAAACATTTAGAAATGAAAAGTAAAAGTGGGAAGACAAACACTTTTAAAATTTGATTGTCCTTATGCAACTTTCAAAACCCAAAAATTCCCAATTGAAAACTATACATACAAATTTAAACTGCCATACCCTGTTAGGCGTGTCCATCCCAGCAGCTTTCTGGAAGTTGGTGGGGAACCACATCATCTTTTGGCTTGTGTGAAAGGGAGTCATCTGATCTTCTCATCTCCCCAGGCGAAGAGCAAGTGTCTTTTATATTGCTTTGTGTTATCTATACTGTGTGGACGTCATTCAGGCCAACCACAAACATGCCACTAAATCACCCAACTCTTGTTTCTGCCCCTTGCTCATTTGAAGGGTTAATGTCATATTAGCTGCCATTAATTAGGCTTTGGTGGCAGACCATCTCCAAGGCACTTCTCTGGACCTTTGATGAACTACAGGTATGTCTTTGTGGCTGCATGCCAATGGTTTATTAAGACATACCGTTGTGCTGAGTGGTGAGGGACAGAAGTCAATTAGGTAAGGAGTCCAATGAGATCTAAAATATCATCCAAATATAGAAAAAGCCCAGATGCCCTTTCTCAGTTCTAATGACAAGCTCATTCAAAAGTCATTCTAATGAGGTTGTATGGGCTTTATTCTCCAATACAAAAGGTGCTATAGTGACACACCAAAACATAACTGCATTTTCTTGCTCCTACACAAAGTATTCACTAGTGGGGTGTCCACAGCTAAAAAAAAGAGTCCAAAAACTTTGAGTTATTATTATTATTTTGATCGAAAAAGGAGAGGCCCTTCGAAATTTTCCTTAATTCCTTGCTATAACCATTTCCCACATGATAAACGTCATAACCTGTAGGATACTGGCACTCTCAAAAGTAAACTTAAAAAAGACAGGCTCAGCAACAGCTCAAAGCAATGATGCTGTTTTCATCGTTTTATCCTTAACGCCATTTACTTAATATTTGTTGCCACCTCATGGACAACAAGCAGCATTGCTTTATTTAGACATTCACGATAAAAATAAACTGCCTACTTCTAGTGGATCAGGAGAATTAACACAACATCACAGCACAATCAATAAAGCTATCTAAACACTTTATTGATTGCTTTTGATTCAATGTGAAAGCTGCTTTCGAAATGCTTTGAGTTTTGGATGCATGATCATGTTATCACTAGCATGTTTTCAAGGACAATGTGGAATGAAATGAGCTATAAAAATACAGTTTTGTTTGCTTGCCGCTTGAAGAGCTAGTGATTTGCAACCAAAAAAATCACTCATGGATGTTTTCAAAATCCTGCATAACTGAAACCTTTTCACCAAAATGTCAGTCCAGGTATTGACTCATTGTTGGAATTCATCTGTAATTGCCAAGAAAATGCGTATTCAACATTCCTGTAAAACACTGTGCATGGACAGAATAAACAATAAAGCCAGTTTTAATGGGCCACTTACAGACACTCATTTTGCAGTGAAACACATGTCAGGTAACTGTTTGACTCTCATGTTGTAGCGCTAACCCACGACCACTCTTCCCAGTCCCACATGCACTGGTTGTCCTGATCTGCACCACAGAACAACAGGTGTCAAATCACTGTATATGTGGAAGTAATGTTAAAAAAAGAATTAGAATATCAATAGAACTAACAACAATTATAATATCAATTATTAATGTCTGTGTCTGCAAGAATTATTATAGCCATATATGTTCCCTTCATACATTTTACATACACTTTACATCTATATTAACTTTACTTTTATTAACAGCAGTACCATGTTCCTGTTGAACTTTTACTCGTGGCCTCTAACAGGCAAAGTCACATATTCCAGTTGTGATTGGCTGGTGAGCTCCGCCACTCAAGGACGTGGGCTAGCTCCCCCCTGGGGACCAAAACACCAACTCACATAACGTTACGCACACAGCCCCTTGGGAGGAGACAAGGAGACCCTGTGGGGAGGGTCCAGAAATGTTGAAGAACTTAAATCCTAAGGAATGACACTGGAGATGTGTGGGGTCTGACGGAGGGTGACACCAGCAAGGGATGCAAGAGCTTCAGTGTGACTGAACACATCAACAGCTGCAGTTTGTTTTATCTACTTAACTCTACAGCTCCCTGGTTTGTTCTGAAATGGTCCTCGGTGAGAACTACAGAGCTCAGCCTAGCTGAGCAGCTCTACATTGTGCACTTAAAATGAAAATGGCATCCTCTTTATTGAAAAGAGTGATGGTTTGCACTTAGCTTTAAGAGATGTCTAAAATGGAAGAGGAAAAGCGTGAGCATGAAGAAATGAAAGCACAAAGACATGCCGAGGAGTCTCTAGAAATGAAAAGGCAAATTTGTGGCAGGAAATGCCAATGTAAGGTAAAGCCTGTACCCACAGAGCTAGAGTACGTAGTATAGGGGCATGTAACTAGCACTGCCCAGAGAGAGACAGGGATATGTAACTCACTGATCCAACTACTGAAAGCTGGTCCAGACTAGAAGTGTAATACCAGTTGTTACCATTTTTACTTTTCACAACAGAGAACCAGAGATTATAGAAGACAGAAGAGACCTAAACTTTCTGGCTCAAATGGAAATTTATTCCAAATTTGCAATGGGGAAAAATAAACATTGTCTTTCCAGTTTTCCATCCTGTTTAAAATGTATGAATGAAGTGTGAGGTCTCTCTGTCTTTTCTTCTTTAGCCCTCTGGCCAGCTCAAACCTTAAAACCTCCCTTCATACTTGTGTCTCACTTCTAATGCGACGAGTCTTCCTCACCATCATCATCTCTTTAACTCTCTCCATTATTTCCTCCATCTCCCTTTCATTAATGGCACTGCTCACCGCCTCCTTCTTATCTTCTACATCCTTCTGCTTATCATTCTCCATCACTATCTCACTCTCTCTGTCTCTCTTTGGGTAGGATTCTCTGTGGGCACAGGCTGCGGGTCAGCAGGATCCTGCAGGATCATCACTGACCGTCTCTTTCTCGGGGATGGAGTTTAGAGGTCCTGCTGCCCTCTGTTGCTGTGTCTGGAACTGAAACTGGACGTGGGGTACGGGTGGGGGTTCAGGATAGGCCGGTGGCTGTGGCTTTGAGACAGTTTGAACCAGAGGGAGAGCTGGTGGCTGGTGATGTGGCTGGGATTGGGGATGGATATAAGCCTGAGGCACGGTCTGAGGTTGGGACTGAGTTTGTGTTTGGTGCAGTGGTGGAGGCTGTGGGTGGGCCTTAGCCTGAGGCTGTTGCTGGATGTGGAACTGCTGTGGCTGGTGGTGGGGATTATGCTGGAGCTGAGGAGAAGCTGCTCCGTTCTTACTGAGGCCACAGGACTGCGCTGCACAGTGGATCTGACGAAGAGTGTCCAGTGCCTCACTCTTAGCATGCTTCAGCAGGTCTGCCTGGCCCTGAGATTGAGACAGAGACACAGAAAGAGAGACAACAATAAGGAGACAGAAAGAGAGACAACTTTGTGGACACCACACAAGATCATCAGATTTTAAAGGCAATAAAAATAGCAAGAAATGTCTTTGATATCCATTTTAACTTAAAGTCTGTGCTGTGGATAATATCATCTAGTTCTATGATGACTTGTTGGCCTGAAGGCTTTTGAGAAGTATATTTTAATTCCAAAAGGACTTTTACCTGTTTGAATACAGATTTAATAAGAGAAACAATAAGGTGAAGTAGTATAGAAAAAAAGGTGCATTATCTAATAAGATACAGAAGGGGGCAGTATACAGCCATGGACTGAAGGCCTTTGGTTATTCGCCAAACCTTCAAACTGCTCTCAGCTGGTGAATAGTGCTGTCATATGGTGATAATGTTATACTACATTTTTGCTCGTTATGTGGGAGCACCCCAGAGAAGAATCCCTGCCATGTGTGGAGGAAGTGGTCAGACCAGGCATCCTGCTATACAGCACTGTCAAGTCAATCTGGTCCACTGCCATGGCTGCCTGCCTCCTTAAAGCTAATTCTCTGCCATGTGGAAATGTGGTAGAATCTTCTCCACAGGCGATATTTTCTGTGTGTGAGGTGCTTGCATTATTAGTACTGGCCAAAAGAAAAACAAATTTGACCACATGTGTTTTACAACCTGTCTTCACATCTACAGCCTTTAAATCCTTGACCCTTCCCTTCAGGCCACACAGTCTCGCCACGAGCCCCTGTCTTTCAGCATGTCTGCTCCAACACGTTCTTTACACCACCATTCCGCCAACATCTGTTCACAAGCAATTTGAAAGCAGTTGCCCTCTCAACTTTGAATCTGCATATTTTTCCTCCCTCCCACTGAATAGTCTGGACTCAGTCTGACCTGCTGTGACAGCTTGTTGGGCTAACATCCCCATGAATAGTCACCAGCTGACCCATTCTGCACCAGACTGAAGTGTAAATGTTAAAACGGATAAAGTTCTCAATGCCACAAGGCAGACAAAAGCAGTCTGACATATTACAGGATGAGTAAAGGTGCTTCCCTGCAGACGTAAAATGTTCAACTCCAGTGATGTTAATATGCTGCAAGTGGCCTTTTACCTGAGCCACTTGAGCACGCAAACCATAGGCATGAATAAGTCATATGTTAGAAAAACACAAATTACGTAACTCATGACTCACCAGGCATAAAATAAGACAGCGACAAGCTTGTCTTGTGCTGCCAGAACCAAATCCCGATGTACTGTTATTCGGGTGCATTCACCCCTGCAGCTGGCCTAAAGCTATCCACAGGGGGTTAAGCCCAAACAAGGGCAGGCACCAAATCCCACCACTATATCCTAATTAAATTCAAACTTAATCTACTCCTTGCTTATCAAAATCAGTCCATCTCCTTAATAAAAATCTGGCAGTCAATAACCTGCCTTGAGTGTATTATTTTAAGGTTATAAAGGCAGATAGAGTGTGGTATGTGACAGCAAAGCGATGTATCTCCATCTGAACTATCATTTATGAATTCAGTGTAGTTCTATTTCCACTCATCAAATGTACAGAACAATACAATTATTTGAATTCTGGAGAAAAGCAGCACACAATGAGAGTTGGTAACAAAATGCAGTGTTTTTGGAGCTGTTTACTCTTCTTAAAAAGGATTTCATTATGCTTGACGTTTGCTTCAAAGCCTCTCTTTCTGTCTCTCTGATTTGGTTTTTGTTTTTTTGACAGGGATGTATGATGAATGACAGGGTGGTATCACCAATATAAATGGGCAAATACCTTATTCACCATGACAACTCTGATCTGACAATAACTGTCAAAGTGAGGGTGGAGCGGGTGACAAACAGAGAGTGAGAGAAAGAGCAAAGACTCTTTCTTTCTCACTTCCTTGCAGCTCTCTACTATCTACCAGCGAGTGTTTCCCGCCTGGCTGAGGATCTGGAGAGGTTGACAGGTGAAATAACTGGGCATGGTTGCCAGCCTCAACAAATTGGCACCACGTTCTCACCAAATGTTCAGTATGCAACACAGATTATAACTGAAGAATGGGAGGAAGAAGGGGAGGAAGAGGAGTTATGTGCCCGCCAAAATCCCTTCATGTTGAGAGAGTGGCTCATCAAATAAATTAAAGTACTGTGAAAGATGAAGCGGATGAAAGTGCGTGTTTGGAGAGACAAGGCAGGGATGAGGAGTTGTGTGGGTTTTGGGGTGCCGATTGTAGAGGGAGGGAGGCTGAGAAAGGAATTAGGTCCACCTGTTATGCTACTTATGCACATGCCTTTCCCCATCCAGATAGTGCAATGAAGCTTAACCAAGATAAATCTGGCTGTTAAACACGCTGCTGGTGTATTAATGCAAAGACAAATACACAAATACTATTAACACAGATCGACTGATGCTACAGCCAGTACATTCATTTCAGGTTAGTTAATTAATGAGTCACAATTTTACTGGAAACTGTTTAAATAATCAAGTAATCATTTGAGTCATTTATCAGTGAAAAATGACAAACATTTGCTGTTTTCTAGCTACTTAAATATAATGATTTGCTGCTGCTTTCATTAGTTGCTGTTTTCTTATTAAAATTTTGGACAGTTAGTTGCACAAAAAATCGTGATCTGAATGGAAACTGTAATGGGTATTAGTCACAATTTTCTGACATTATAGACTAAATCAGTTAGAGTATTCCTTAATGATAGTAATTGTTAATTGCAGCCCTAATCTTCATTAATGTTTGTTGTTTCTCATCTGAGAAGGCAGAAATGGGAAGGCAAAGAAGAATCAAGCAGTCATCTACCTATCCTGACACTAGCAAAAAGCTCAGACAAGGAGAGCTTCTTCACTCAATACTAACTGATTTCAGGGTGGTGAGATGAGATAAAAATATCCTGGCTGCTCCATCCTTACTTAGCCAAACAGGCCCACTGTGCAGTGTGCAGTCTGAGCAGCATGTGGTGTTTTATAAGTGCTGGTATTACCGCCAGTATTCATAGAGGCAATGAGATGAGGGCATTGGGTAAACTTATCTTCTGTGCCATGGGGCAGGCAGAAACAAGAATGCATTTTGCTGAGCATCATCTTCAAGGCATGTCCAAGGAGCTCAACATCTCCTTATCTACCCTTGTCTAAAAACAAGTGTAAGCAATCTTATCATGTCTTGTTAAGATAGTTACACAAGCAAATAAATAAAACAGTACTTAAAACCAACAGCGTTTCATTAAGAGATTGAGGGATTACAGAAGAGGCAGATACAATTAGCCCAGAGGGCTTTCTTAAAGGGAAACTTTGGTATTTTAAAACTTGGACCCTATTTTCCCATCTTTTTGTGTCTAAGTGACTAATGGGGATAACAGTTTTTTAAATTGGTCCAGTATTGAGCGAGAGTGCAACAGGTAGCAGCTGCAAAACAGGCTGCGCATGTAATCGAATGGGGCAATTCTGTTCTGTCAGTATGTCCACTAAAAGTGCTCGTTTTGCCACTGACAGGTTCTATCTCGCGAGAGGTGACTACTAAAACAGTGGAAACGTAAGTAAGAGCTGGAGGGAGGAGTGATGTGAAGAGGTTGTTGTGTTGGAGTACAGAGAGCATAGCTTACTGTTATCTAAAAGATTTTCATTGTCATGGCTAAATATATTTAACTGATTATTTAGCTGTCTTCCTGCAACAACTATACTCTCACAAGACTTCGGAACGAGACTTCTTCTTGAGTGAGACATGATTAGACATAACAACAAACAGAGCAGATCAAGCAGAACATTCACAGCTACTGAAAGTAGGGTCCAATTTGAAAAATACTGAAGTTTCTCTTTAAGACATTATGTAGTTTCATCTTGGCAACAGAGTCTGTATTGTGTATCCAGCTGGTTATTGTCTCACATCTGAACATCAACCAATGAGATTAGCCAGTGTTCAATACACACTGGATGTAATAATACAACTGTGGGGGTGTTTGTTGTGTTGAAGGCCACATGCCAAGTGTTTCTCGGAGCATCTCACCTTGAGCACAGTGATGTTCCAAGCGTAGCTCTCCATTGCCTTCTGCAGTTTGCGGCCTTTCAGACCTTCCTTTGCGCCAATGCGATGCAGGTCCTCATGGAAGTCCAGACCTAGACACAGACACACATTGTAAATTACTGTATAATGTAATTCAGTCAGGACACTCAGGTCTAGATTTGGACCATTAAGTGATGCATGCATTTTAGTTTGGCAGTGTGGCTATGCTCATGTGATGCTCTGGAACAAATCTGTGCAAGCTTGACACGGGCTGTTCTTGAGCTCACAACCCCCTCGGCAGAGCCTGAGATACACAACACTTTATGAACAAACCCCAAAATATTCACCATGACGAAGGTAATAATACAATATACTGCTTACCCTTATGGTAACTTTTTCCACTTTTGCAACAAAAATTCTGCTGAAGAAAATACATCTATCCAGCTCTTCAGGGGCACCTTAAGGACCCCTTTAATAGATCACAATATATTGTGCTACATTGCTAATGGGGGTAAAATTGGAGTAGTGCAAAGCAGGCTAACTTCTAATTAGTCAGTAGGTCTGGCTTCATTTAGCCCAGGCAGACCATTACTAATCCTTTGGGCTTTAAGAACAAACTCCTCCTAAAGCTGTAAGTCTCAGTCTCTTAATCTGTCCCTGACAACTGGCCTTATGCCACCCCAGCTTTGATTCACTGCAAAGACATTGACAAAACATAATATGCTATAATTCACAAAACTCCCATCATCAAAAGGCATTCACTCTTAGTTCTCAGTTCTTTTCAGTAACTAGTTGGCAGATACAGCCCCTCGAGAGCCCCTTTAATCAAGCTGATTTTCATCTGAGAGGAGGAGACAGACTCTCTTCTTGTTTTATAAAGAAATGACTGTAAGCCTCCATCCTAAATGTAATTTTCCGAGGGTATAGGTGACACGTATGTATGTAAAGAGCTATATTATATTAAAGAACTCAACATTTCTTGATTTAATGATTGTGCTTTAAATGTATGCCCTGCTCTTTCTGTTGTGCCAGGAGTTACGTCACCTGCCACTACAAAAAAATGTTCACACTGTTGGTTTTCAAGCTTATCCCTACACATGCATCAACATGCATCAAATGCCAACAATCATGTGCAAGTATAGAAAAGAAAATAGAAAGAAAAATAGAAAGAAAATTCAAAAATCTGAAAAAAGGGGACCACAATAATATGGCTCTTGAACACACAACAAAACAACTGAGAGCCAAATCAAGTGTGCTGAAAGGAAACAAAAGGGTTCAGTACATATTCTTTTTAAAGCTTTATTCTACATCTTTGAACCACACCAAATGTATGGCAATGTCATTCAGGACAACAGGACACTCACTGCAACAACATTTCAAGACTAACGGATCAAGAGATCAATAAGTAAGAACAGAAAGTATGATCTTTGGTCTTCAGTGCACATCAGACTCAATCTTACAAAAAAGAGCCAGGACCCCTGTTGTTCTTCAATTGTCATATAATTGGTGATGTACAGCCATTGCAGAATATCAGTTTCAGGGCTTTAAAGTTGTGTTAACAGGGTTTAGTGCTGATTTGATCTTGTAATCTGGTGTAGTTAATGGGCTGCTGCTAGTGCAGAGCTGAGCCAAAGCGGTTTGTGATTGCAGGACTTGGGGAGTGAGGCAGACAGGGAGCTGAATAAGAGATGAAATTAGCTGGGGGCGGCTTGTCGCAATACAGCCTCTTCAAGCATTTAATTTCCTAATTATTAAGCATTTCCTTCCCCCAACACAGTTGCTGTTCCTTACTGTCACTTAAACTCTGTAAAATTTGAGTTAATAAACAAAATGTGGCCCCCATGGCACACTCTGGTGAGACAGGATCTTATGCTTCACTTCTCTGGTGGAAACAGAAAAAGAGAAGCGAGAACGACAGAGAGAGAGAGAAAGGGGGACTGAGGGGACAACATTTCTGTTCTGTGTAGACACACACACCTCAGTAAAGGCTTACAGTCTCTGCATAGAGCAGAGAGGGTTTTTGCCTTTGTAATGAATCCTGTAGTGGCACCTCTGAATACAGACGCGCAGAAAAGGAGACAGCTACAGGCAGATGGAGGGAGCAAGGTTGGTAAATGATAAAATCAAACACACATCTCCAAACAGGAACTGATGAAAAGAAACAATGAAAAACCCAGATGGAAAAAGGGCTGAGTGGGAGATACATACAGACAGATCAGTGTTTCATTACTTTATCTGAAGCTGGAAAGCTGCAGTGGCGAATCAGAATATCAGCATCAAGATTTTCCAGCTGTTGACGAGGTAAGACAACAGCAGCTTAACAATGGCAAGGGGAGACAAAGAGCAGGAGATGTCTGTATCCCTTGTATTTTTTAGTAATGAAATCCATATGGAGTGCCCTTGAAGCATACCAACAGAGAGATGGAGTCTTTGCATTGAAGGGGATATCAATAAATAAGCACGTCAGGCAGGGAGGGAGGCAGAGGCAGTGGCTGCTAAACCCACACAGTGAGCTTGCACCTGTTCCTGGGCCTGCTTTAACATGGCTGCATGCAGGGCTATATTCAAACCACACACCTGACCGCTTCACAGGCTGCATCTGTATCACACACAGAAATACATTTTGTGTAAATGTCTTAATTAAATCCCACCTGCTCTCTTAGGTAGCCACTTTTCTAGTATTGGCACATTGTTGAGCCTCGTTGAAGCTGCAGTTGTTGAGTACTGACACAATAATCACATCTATACATCTGTATATACTACACAGAAGTAATTAAATACTTGCATTTAACTGTATATAACCACTTTTTATGTGAATATGAAGTAACTTATTACATCACAGATTCAGTATTGCACTATTACACACATTTACACTGCTTGTATCTTTGTTTAAAATCTATAGAAACTCTTTCACCTGTAAATAGACATTGTATGTTGGCCATTTGTTCTTTCTATATGCATATATCTTTTTTTACCTACTACTTTTATGTGTGCACGTCTCTGTTCAGCTTTGTTGTGTTTCTTTTGGCTGCATGTCCATATATAGCTCCTGAACATGGTTGCGTGTAAGTACATTGAGAGCCACTAGAAACCGGAGTCAAATTCTCTGTATGCGTAGACATACTTAGCCAATAAAGCAGATTCAATAATCATCATTTTATCTTTGTTAAAATGACAAATGATTGCAGTCTTATCAGCCACTGCACCAGCAAATACACTTTAGCTCAATGTGGATACAAAAGCCGAGGCACAACATCAGAAATACTGATGAACAAAATCGTTACTTGAGAAAACCCATTGAGTTTGAGAAGCTAGTGGAACGGAGGCGAGAAGGGGTGGAAGTGGGCTCTCCATACACAAACAGATTAGATATGCATGCAAACACATAAGCCAGTGTACACAGTATACACACAGACACAAACACACAGTGGTAGCATCTGGAAGTGCCAGAGTGTGCATCCCAGCTGTCTATCTGGCCCCCCATTAATGGTGTGTGTGATGGCGAGCCATCAATAGTGCCCAGGGGGGATCATCCAGCACTTCTCCATCCTCATCAACACGTCAGCCTCACTGCCCAAATTAAACTGATTAGCTGCAATAATGACTGGGCATAAACTGAACACAGGAAGGAAAGAGGAAAGGGAGGAAGTAAGAGCCATAGCAACCCAAAACTAACCCACGTTGCTGTTTCTAGCCTCCTACTGTATGACTGCTGAATCTGTCAACGTGCAGTCATTTCACATTGCTCAGATTTAAAATCAAAGTCAAGTTAGGAAGTAGGAGGTTAGTTCAGGTCCCTCTTTTCAGATCGCAGCCTCACGCGTCATTGTGATTATGGCTTTGTCACAACAGCATTTAGCTGATGAGCAGAGCACATTTTTGATGGCTAGGGCAAACGTGTCAGGTCCAATCAGCAGCCTTAAATTAAGCTGAGATGCAGCGTGCACACACACACACACACACGCACACACACATCCTACCCCATCCCATATTCTCTCTCCATTGCTGACAGCCCGTCCTCTAATAGCACCTTTTTCCGCTCCTCACACAGCTATGACACCAAAATTATACCTTTGGCTTCTGGATCGATCATAGGGGCAAAACCTTCAATTCCATGCAAATCCGCCATATCACTCTTCGTTTGCCTCCACTCTCTGATCCTCTGTATTCTTTTTTGAGCGTGTGCTATTGTCATCATCTGTCTGTACATAATCATATGGTGGCTTATGAGATGGTTTATGGAGGGTGCATTCATAGCTTGTCAGTCTATAAAAAGAGGTAAATTCCTGCTTCCCCAGCCATCAGAAAGATGCAGCATTTTGTTGGAGATGGAATGCCTTCCACAGCTTTTCTGCTTTAGAGGGGATAAGAAATGCCTCTAATGAACCAAGACAATGGCTAAACAAGGGAAAGATGGCGGAAAGAGGGAGCGAGCCGATTTGGAGTTTAGGAGAGAATGGGCTGCGTTAAACTTAATACTTAAAAACTTGGTGGGCTATAATTCTGCATTTATGAGAGAAAAATGCAGTCACTCTGTCCCATTAGCCGGCAAATACAGACAACAGGGGCCCGATGAGACAGGAAGCAGATGGAGAGGACAAAGAGCACACTGGGCACAGGAGTGGGACAGAAGTGTCTGCATTAATATCAGCAAGTAATTAGTTTATTAATGCTGTGGGGTGGGAGAGGGGGTGCTGTTATTGCAAGTACTGACACAAATCTTTATACTTTATTTGCTTGTGTTGTTGTAGATGGAGCTGTTATACAGTCGATATTGTAAGATGGAATTTTTATGCAAAAATTTCCTTCACATGTAGTTAAATAATTCACTTTCCTACAGCATTATTTCCTTAGGCCAACAAGGCTAAATTTCATTTAAGTTTGAAATTAGTATTTTCTGTCTTCATAAACAGTGTATTCAAGGAAAACCATATGTGCAGGCCACCCTTCACTTGTATTTATGTCAGTTGTTGTATGTTTCTGCGTTGTGTTGTGTGTTTTATGTGTTTTTATGTTTGCTGCAGCACAAATTGCCCATCTTGTCTTGCCATTTGTATTTTTCCAAAGATAGTATATGTTTCCGGTCTTTTTGTCTGCCTTACTTATCGCTATCATAACTAAAACAAATGTCTGGAAGCAGGAATGAACAGGCATGGGAGTTATGTACATTTGAGAATGGACCGAGGCATGTGTGTTAGTGCTGGGGGCAGGGGAGGAGTGGGTGATAGGGAAAGTGCTATGTTTGGCATGCAGCTGAGGCCCCTTTGGGCTGTCGCTCCAGCCCTCTGCCTCATTGTATTGTTACATAATGCTGTACGTGAAAACCTTGTAACCTCAAATTTAGGAATTTCCCACTTTTTCACTTCAGTTGAATTGGAAGGATTACATGCTTCTTGAGAAAATGCATCAACCCTTGGGCTTTTGAGGCCTTGACATATTAATTAATTCAGTTATTTTAAGCATGCATGTGAGGCACAAACCAATGTTGAGTTCCTTAGGTCCTGAAAATGTGACATTTTAGAAATATAAGGTTTTCACCTGACAGCAATAGTAAGCTGAGCATCAGCCTCCGGTATCCAGCCAGACACTGCTGTGAGTGCGGCTGTGGCAGCGTGGGGTTTAACTGCTTAACTCGGGAGTCATCTCCTTTGAAGATGCTCCTTGCTGTGGGCTGGGGAACCTCGGAGCCAGGGGACAGCTCTGTGATTGAAGCCCCAGCGCTCAACCTATATCCCTGGGTAATTGCACAGCACCAGTATCTTGGCTTGTTGTGGTGGTGGTGAGGCATATGCCTGACTCTGTGTGACACCAGGGAGTAAAGCTGGGCATAGCAGGCTTAAATTGGCTTATCGGACTCGGGATATTGGGTTGGCATGAGCAATTGAACCAGTCTTCCTAGTCTTCCTTTGGGTTTGTCATACACAAAACAAACAGAAACTGCAAATGTCTTTACATCAGCTATTATAAGGTCTATAATAGGTCTAAATCTGTAAGTTTTATGTTTGTTTGAATAATGTGTTCATGTGCTTTCCTACTGAATTAGAATGTGCAGCATAAACATGCCAAATGTAGTCAGTATTCAGTGTTTGTGCTCCTATGTGAAGAGCTCCTCAGCAGCGGCACTGCTGCGTAGTAGAGGCGAGGCAAATGAGGAACAATTAGTGCTGAATGTAGAAGAGACTGGAGAAGACAAGCCACAGGATTTCTTGATTTGAAGCCATTTCTCTTCTAATGATCTTATTATGGTCAATTGTATCCTTGCTCCTAAAAGGTTGGAGCTCTTACATCGAGCATCCCACTAAAAACACCTGAAAAATAAAAATAAAAATAAAAAAAGCTCTGTTTTGCCATCCCTCCCCCTCTCACTCCACACTCTGTCAAATCTAGTCATTTCTCTCATCCTCTCAAAGGATATTTATGCTCTCTGACCTCTTTCTCCTGCAGCCCTTTGTCTATGTGGCTGGCTGATTGTTTTCACCTGCCCACTGACATGACTCGGTGTTGACTCACTGATGATGGCCCACTTCTATCGACAACAGCCAGTGTTGTTGATGTTGATGGATATGCTGTAGGAGTAGCTACACTATGCTCATTCTATTAGGCAGAAGGACACGACGCATAATGTGTTTGAAGGGCTGCATATAAGCATTCTTACAGCACATGATTCATTTGGATCTAAAAACAGAAATAGAATAGTTGATCATATTAATTCAGACATTTAAGAAATTAATGTAGTGTTATGTTTTTGTTTCTTATTATATCATGTTTCTTAATTAAACATATGCCAGGAAGTGAGGTTATTTCATTTGTGTCTAATACAGATCTTGCCCTTGAATCGTGAGTCATTTTTATCACAGGAGCAGAGAAATCTGCTTTATCCTGCCCTGTTTCATCATGCTGCTGCTTTTATGTTTTTGAAGTGTCATGAAATGAAAGAATCTACATTTGAAAAACTTTATATTATGAATATAAAGTACCAGTCAAAAGTACAGACATACTTTCTCATTTGAGTGAAAGGCAAGGTGCGTCCAAACTTTTGATACCGTATATATGAAATGATCACTTGTTATTTCACTTTCTATACATCCGTTTCCGTGTGTGCGGGAAGTGGGGGTGGGGGGTTTTCTGTATTAACTGCAATGGAAACTAAACTATATATCATTAAACTATTTTTTTATACAGGGATATTTTAGGTTTAGTGTAAGACTATGAGCAGAGAAGGTGGAGATTTTAATGTTATGTTTGATTTACTTATTTTCAAAATGCGGATTGGCCAATCAGATTAGTCTCTGCTGATTGCGATTGACACTTCCATAGAGGGAAGCAATTTCTAGCACACACGCAACACGCATGCATGTAGCTAGTCAAATTTCAAAAACCCTTTTTCAAAAACACTCAAAACTTTTTAAGGACACGTGTTGATGATTCAGCTTCAGTTACTTTGGTGTCCATCCCTAATAGCACCAGCAGCAGCTCCAGCCCTGACAATGAGTTTAGTCCTATCCAGCCGGATAATGCTAAACCTGTGGCTGCAATCATGGAGCTGCTAACACCGCTGTCAACGCCTTTCCAGCCAAAGGATTTTAACTTACCATCCAGGCATTTTGGGGCCGAAGGTTTTCAGGATCATTCAACTCAAGTTGGTTTCAATGGTGCAAATGGTTTCATTATGTGAAAGAGACGGATAAAGCTTCATGCTTCACATGTTGCTCCGCTGTAGCAAAGAAACTAATTAGGGAGAACTGGACAAGAGCTGATGCCTCATTTATGGAAGGAGGCTTTTCAAATTGTGTTCATAAGGTAAGATGCTGCTTTTTTCACATCTATGCAACTATGACTCTTTGTTATTTACTCCTGTCACAATGCAGTATGCTTGTATAATGTTCAGTCTCTTTGGTTGTGATTTGTGACAGAATCTTGAAAAACAGCAGAGGGGTTGCAGAGTAGGGTTCATTGCTTTAAATATTTAATGACTGTAACCTGGTTTAGTGATTTAACCTGGTTTAGCCTGTGTCAGCGGTTGCTCTATCTGTCACTTGAATCGAACCAGGTTGTTGCAGTCTGGCACTCCACCTGCTCTCTTTTCCCCTTTTCTCTTTAATCTTACTCCTCTCCTTTGCATAATGTCTGTGGTTGCTCTGATGGTAAGTTCAAGTTGGCTGTTTTTCTATATCTGGTCTTGTTATTCAGCAGTAGTAAGACTTATTGAACTGATGCATACATTGTTAATGCAGTTTTTAATAACTTAGATGATTTCTTTTGATTTACAAACTGTATAAGCCTATATCACAGGTACGCCAAGTTGGGTTTCACAAATTTCATGTTGTTCAGGGTGCATTGTGGAATTCTGTAGTTGCTTTGGCTTTCCGCCTTGTGTAAGTCCTTTGGCTAAAATGATTACCTGACCTTTAGCACCCCCAACTCAACATGTTTCCCAGTGTCCCTGTCCAGTTGGGATCACAGGTTTTTAAATGTAGAGAATGTAGAAGATGAACAAGGATGTTGCAGACGAGGACACTGCTCATCCTACAATATAACATACCTGCTCGCTGTGCTTGTGTAAGCTTGGAGTAAACCACATCAGCCGACTCTATCAGCGTTCTGCTGGTTTGGATCATCTAGAAGACAAAGAAGACATGGCGTTAGTCTCCATTGCATTTCAGTGTCATACCGGGGTCTCCTGAAAAGATTTTAGCAGAGTCATAAATAGGGGACCTTCATAGTAGATTACATAAATATGACTGAAATAGAAATACCAGGAAAGAAACACTAAATAGCTGAGAAATGTCTCTTTTGGCACTTTGTGCCTTAACCCGAGGCAAGGAGAGGCTACAACCTCATAGACTTTATCACATCAACAACCAGGGGTCCTTTTGAGGTATTTAGACATGTAACTGAGCTCTTAGCTGCTATGTTTTCACACACATACTAATAAGTCACCCTTAACCCAATTAAGACAATATAACTGTCATGTAAATGCCTTTATCTGATTACCTTAATGGGGTAAGATCCTAATCAGGGGAAGCATATTATTCCCAATTAATTGGACATGCACACAACATAGTTGAGATTTCCCTTCCTTTGCATTGCCTTCTATTCTAAGAACAAGAGAAAGCTAGATACACTTGAAATTGTAAGCAATTTGGACCAGACCTGTCTTTCCACCTCTACTGTGGCCTGTCACCCCATATCTGGATTAAAATCATGTGTTTTGTTACCACAGGGAAACCACACTTGCCAAATTTGTAACTTCCTATTTTCACCTCTTCTTTTGCATCTTGGCACTGCGGTCTAGTCTGAGACCTAAACATCATCCCAAAGGCTGAGGAGGACCAGCTGGAGCATCCCTGCAGAACTGAGGAGGAAGCTAATAAAGTGTCAGTCCTTTCAGAAGGGAGACAGGAAGTGCACTCTCATACTGTGTGTGTGCAGAGTGTATATGTGCATGCCTTTTCTTGCTTTGCATTCCTTATGAGAATTGATCTCATTTTGGACAGTCCCTTCATCGAGTGGAAAATGCAGAATCTTAAATATCTAATGCATCAAGTGTTTGATTATTTGCATTATGTGCTGAACCTGCATATGCATGAGCCTCCTCACCAACCCACAGTGAATGGATTGAGTTGTATGTGTAGGTGAGAGTAGCAGCAATAGTGAAAGTACTTAAAATAGCGACAAAACAAGAGTTAAGAGTCTTGAATGCAACATTTCTTAAAGCTGCATCATGTTCTGGTCTTGTTAAACACGTAATTCTGTGAAACACTAAGACTGAATATTAAATTAAACTGTGTTATACTGAGCAAGGATAAGTAATATGTAATATGGAATAAAACTGAATACTAAATGAAATATCTTAAAATAGTAATGCTTTTCCAGTTTAGTGTGGTATCCAAAGAATAGGTTGTAGTTTTAAAAAACTGTTGCAAACTTTAGGCTCAATGAGTCAGTTCTGCAATGAGGTAGCTCTTTAAATAAAGGACAGCTGTGGTCTTTAATAGTGTGCTGCAGGTTTAAACATTGGCACGGTCATGCTCAGGGGTTTTGTACTCTAGCTGGGATTTTCCAAGGTATGATCTTGTAAATGTGTAATATTGCTCATTAATGGGCTGTTTTTGTTGCAATTTTCAGCACTTTATCTGCTTGTTTTACGGGAATAAATGTTAAGTACTGCAATTAGAAGAAACGTGGCTTTGTTTAAAACATGAAATGTGGAGTTATCCGTTTTTGCAAAAAAAAATTAACTGCTAGCTGGAGTTTTACGGTTTTGCCCTCCAAGAAAAACTTGAAATTTGAAAACAAAAAAAGTTTAATTTTGTAAATTTTACTAAATTAAAACAACCCAATTGCAGTTTGATTGATATTACCTTGAATTAACTATCTAAAACACAGTGGAAAAAAGGAGTTCACATGTTTTTGCAAAGAAATTCTTTAGATATACACTTCATATATATATGTGCATATCTGTTTGGCTGGCCTGCCCTCTGGAAAGAGAGGTCCAGTGTGCTGACGCTTTGTTCAGCTCATGGTTTATAATGCTGGCTGACAACAGCCAACATAGGGGTGACTCAGGCTATGGGATGACTATTCTACAGTAAATGGCCTGGTGTTGGCAGTCATGCTCTGAGGAAGTCATACACATTTACACACACACACACACACACACACACACACACACACACACACACACACACACACACACACACACACACACACACACACACACACACACACACACACACACACACACACACACACACACACACACACACACACACACACACACACACACACACACACACACACACACACACACTGGGTCCTTTGTTCAGTTGCGCTGAGCGTGCCAACAGGCCAATCTTTGGGAAGCAATCACTTAATCACTCAAATGACCAGGCCTGAGCCTCAGGACATGACCTACAGGTTTTTATTAACTCCTCAGACCTCAACATCACCTTTGAAAACTGCAAGCCCCTGACATAACACAACATACAGAGGCATCTGAGGACAGTGTCTAGACTTGTCATTACAGGGTGCCGTAGGATAACTTACAGTAGCCAGATGAAAGGAAATTTGTAGTAGACATTAATTTGCGTGTTTTGGATTTTTGTCAAGCACTTCTTGAATAGCTTCTCAAAAGCAAACCACTCTACTTACCCTAAATAATCAAGCATCAAACATCCAATGAGGTAACATGGATGACAAACATTTTTATGGCTTGTAAAGGGGTTGAACTGTGAGTACATGAAATAACCTCTAAAAACTCTAATACACCCTGTTTTTTTGCTTGTCCCCACAAAACTATTTTGTGGACTGGAGCGTGAGAGTAGTTCTGACAGTGCCAAGCCTCCTGCTTGGTGCGAAGCCTCATAAAAATCAAAGCAGATTCTATTTGGTGCTGGTGCTGCACCGCTCCGGATGTCAGCGCACTATAGGTGTCAGCAGCAGCAGCAGCAGCAGTGCCACTGACCTGATCAACATAGACGCAAAGACCTTGTTCCTCATTCATGATCAGCTATCACCAAGCCTCAAAGGGAGGCAGAAGGGTTGTAGAAACAGCAAGCTATAACTAATTACAGAGTCCTCCAGCCCCCTTCTGGTCGTTCCAATGCCAAGTGGTGAAAAATGTAAGAGAGAAAGCAGGATGCAGAAGTACATGTTGAAATTATACAATGAACAGCTGCAATTGGACATCCGACATACAATAGGTGGTTGAGGCAAGTTCAGAGGACTTCAAGTTGTGTGAATGCTGAAATTAAATGCTAAGCAAATGACCATTAATGGAGGGAAAAAGTTAATCATCCTCTTTGGGTTTTTTTCTTGTTCTTGTAAATGCAGCACCTATGAATATGTGCACAGAGCAGGAAGTGCTTATCACAGCACCCCACTGCAGCCTCTTTTATACTTAAATGCTTGAGTGCTTTGACATTTTATCTTCACCTGAAGTCAACATTAGATGTAACACGCTATAATAAGAGTGTTATTGTCTCACATGAACACAGTATAGGATGCATTTAAGTGTGTATGTATGCCTGTGTACTGGATTTGTACTCAAATATTGATTTTTAAAAGGAATTGCTGCTGAAACCATTTGTTGAAAATGTTGTTATTGTTTATCATCATAATGTTCAATCTTTGACAAGAGCACAGTGGTGCTGGTGTATTATTAATAATTATTTTTGCCTGACAGCATCACATGCTGGTAAACATTTCTTCATGTGTGTGCTGGTTATTTACCATGTCGTAGGCGTTGAGCACTTTGCGTAGCAGCTCAGGCACAGGACCCTGAGCTTCCATGGTGGGGTACGTCTCGCTCAGGTCCACTGTCACCCTCAGTGACCGCTCACTGTTCATCAGCCAGGTAGACACCGTCAGGATACACTGCTTCATGTTGGCTGCAGGAGTCAGGCCGCAGAGCTCCTTGAAGGACACCATGGCATTCTGGAAAGAAAGCAGATATCCTTATGGGGTTTCTAGATACAAAAAAGACATAAAAACATAAAACATAAAAAGGCCCAATTCTATGTGGCACATTTGTGTCAATTCTCGGTTTTATTCAATAGATGCTGCTCGGTAAAGAATGGAAACTATTTGTCATTTATCTCCATGTGAGAATGTTTTACACTGAACCACTCCCTGTTCACTCATTTTAAATTGCTCTGGAAAACTTTTTAATCAGTTGAAAGTGTTCATGGTGTGGTTTCATTTTGACCTAACCTTAACCTCTGCAGTATGTTTCAGTGAAATCAACTAAAGCAACTCCAACATCCGGAATAACCAACTAAGGCAAATTCCTGTAGACTTATTGTACTTGGCAAATGAAGTGCTTGTGCTCTGAGTGGAATGGCAAATATTGCAACCAATTTTTTGCACATGACCTTCAGTAAGGAGATATAATGAGTGGGATCATGATACTCCCCTCTGACTAGAAACAAGATAAGAGAGCAGTGAGTGTTTGTCTTGGTGACAGTAAAATTATCGGTTTCCCATAACGTCAGTCTGCTCATTCAACAACCCAGAGGCTCTGGAGCCAAACCTCTGACCGCAGCCTCGAGGTGCTAAGCATATACAGTCACTCATACCTCTTTTTTTAATTACTTCTCCTTCTATTTCATCACTTTTTCTTGATTGCTTTTTTCACACTTGTTTATCTAATTCTTATCCTTGTGTTCTGTGAGCCTACATCAACCACAGAAGATGAATGACAAGAATGTCTCTGTCCTAGTTCAATGCTGCTACATACTTCAACATGTCGTTTTTATTTAATTTAGTAATGATAGGACATCTTATTTTTCATCAGGGGCAGCTGTAGCTCAGTCATACACATACACAGCAGAAAGAAATCTACCAGCACAATGAGCTAATTTGGCGTGCTTCCGCTCAACCTTCATATATTGTAGAAGTTGTTTTTTTTCTTGATGTTTGTTGAGCGTGTGTGTGTGTGTGTGTGTGCCCCTTCCCTTTTCTCCACACAAAAAGTTTAATTTGACATATCTGAAGTGGTAAGAATCAGAACAAAAACAAAATCCATCCATCTTGCATGAATATTTAACAAACACAACTCAAGCCAGAAGAATAATGTCGTATTTTGGCAGCACCATATTCAACAGTAGTTTGTCAGCCTTTGGAAAGACACTTAATTCAGATTTCAGCAGGAGTACACCGCCAGCCTTACTTTCTCTCTGCTAGCCAGAGTTTCTTCATGTCTGGATTTAAAGGCTCTGCAGCTCCAGAAACTAGGTAACTGTCTCTCAATGTTTCATTCTTCTGCCAGCATGGAAATTTGAGCATTCAAATGGACCCACTGCTTTTCACAGAGTATCCAATCAATAAGCTTTGTTAAATAACAGTGTGCAGTGGGGGAACAGGAAGGGACAGTGAAAGAGTGCAATAGAGAAATCTGGACTGAGGCAAGAAGAGGCAAGTCTGAACTGCAAAGAGACAAGAAGAGCAGTGGTACGATGATGAGAAGCACTGAGAAGACGAAAATTAAACGCAGGAAAAACAAGGGGCATAAAAGAAGCAGGCAAAATACTATTTAAAAGGTATACTGTGTAGGAAACACACAGTATTCAAAGTTGGCCCCTTCATCCCGAATGAAAGACCGAGCAGTGATGGTCCAGTGAGGTAAAGAGTGAATGCAGAGAGCAAGTGATGCTGGCTTGAATCAGATAAATAAAACATTATTTTCTGACTGTTTCACAGCAGTTGTGTTTCAAAGTACAAATAAACACACCCACACCTCTGCAGAACCCTGCGGGAAGGTCCTACTATGCCGGATTTTGTGTGAATACAGAGCATCGTCCTGTCCACTGTGGCCTGTCTGCTCTGTATGTGTGTAGCTCAGCCCTGCCCTCGGTCAACAGACACACAGACCTGCAGCTCTTTATACATCCATGACAGAGAGCGGAGCGGGGCAGAGCAGAGAGACAGAAACAGCCATGTAACCTGGTTGCTACGCTTCAAGTCCCAACCTCACACCCTGCGCGTTGTTATTGGCTGGGGGCTACACACCCACTGCCTAAAGCGTGGCACCGAGAAACATCCCAAACACAGCAAAATAATAAGAAAATACAGGCAGAGTGCAGAGTCTCTGCCACCGCCACATACTTGCTCTTGAGCACATGTGACAATTGAGAAGGATTTCTTTTGTATGAGACTACACATTTTTTTTGTAGGAAAATCCTGCGTAGTACACATTTAAAGAGAACAAGCCAGTGTTGGTATTTAGCAGTCCACACACTCAACACTCCACAGTGTGGGAACCAGCTGTCTCCCTGGGCTAGACCTCCAGGCCAGCAGAAAAATCCACCCCAGCAGCCCCTACCCCAGAGGATGTGCTGTCACTGCGAGGCCCGACCTTCCTGTAGACGGAGAGGGTGGCCAGGGGACACAGTCGGCATCTGTATGCTCAGCCTCAGCCATAGTTAACACCTTTTGGGCCATTGAGCACAGCCACTGAAGACAATGGAAGTGGAAGCGGGACAGCTTTAGGGCTCTGGATTCAAATCCGTTGTGTGATTATGTGTGTACGTTACTGCATGTGTTTCTGTTCCAGTGTAGCCTCCGCTAAAGCTATTAGCATTCATTATGCTTTGTATAATTCCTCACATGTCTGCATGGGACCACATGCATAAATGTTTTTCGATAATTGTTGTGCAATAAAAGCCATACTGTTCCCAGGCTATGGTGTTACAAAACCCAATGAGAGGCTTGTGTTTTTAATTAGTCCCCTCCCCCACTTTACTCCCTTTCCAACATTCCCCAAATGAGAGCTTCGTGTCCGGTTACAACACTGCTTTTGTTTCTGTTTGCCCCTCTCTCTGTGTCTTTCTGCCTCTATCTGTGTATCGCCTTCTGTCTCTCTCTGGGCAACAGTATTGAGTAGTGGTGAATCTTAGAAAGTTATGAGGATACACACACTTTTTGGCAAATTAAATAATAAAAACTAAATCTCTAAGCTGGCAGCTCCATCAACATGTTATAAAGTTCATGGGCCTTCATTCAAGTCTCCTGCAGAATAATTGATTTGGTGCCTAGATCCACATATGAAACATGGCTATCCATCTGCCAACTGGTCAATGATCTCCTCAGTCTTTTTAATAGTCAGATGCACTTGTCTTTCTGTTATTATTCAAAGCAGACCACCTGGAAGCTTTGCTGTTTAAAGATAAAAGGAGTCTTAAAAGACCTCGGTGGGGTTAAATAATTCTTTTGATGGCGACATCTGATGTGTGTGTGGTACTGCTTTCAGGCTATCGTTGTATGCTATGATATTGGAAAACTCTCATGAGTATTGCTACAAAAGATTACTCTTTCTCACGTTAAAGTCTAATGTTGGCTTTGAGTCAACGGTGGTGAAGCTTCCAGAGCTACCCTGGTTGTTGCCTTGTTGGTTGTTGGCCACAGGCCCTGTTGCTGCCCTGCAGCTCCCTCCAGATCCAAGGCACCGGGGCTCCACACAGATGGTCACTACAAAGCTTTCACAACTGTCATTTTTTACATTTAAAAGGCAAGGCCTCATTTCCAAAACACCTTTATTTATCCTATTTAAAGCCCTCTTCTCAACTCTGCCTCTTTCATTTATTTCATCTTTTATCTTTTCATTTCAAAAAGATACATTTAAATTTCAAACCTGTGGAAAATTCATCACAAAAGTTGTTTGATCAGGTTAAAAAACATTCACATACTATTATCTATCCACTCCGCCATTTTTCATGTGAGAAATTTGATTCTTACGACATTTGTGGTGAGAGATGATTCAAAGCTACAAAACAGATTACAGTGTCAGCTGTGACACATGGCATGCTTGTGATTATTTCCATACTTGGAGTTGCCTGATTGGAGTTTCACCATCGTTAGGATGTGTTTGATTAGTCTGTCAGATTTACAAGGCTGACTTCCCAGTGAGCCATATTTCAAGTATTTGCATGAAATGTTCATGCTGACTCACACCTGAGCAGACATCAGAATCTAATAATGGCAAACTGTTAAGGTGGCCATCATTCAAACAAGCAACACTTTGACTTTGCCAGAAACAATCCTTTGTCTAGTGGGGAAACACTGTTTTTGTCAGGATTATTGATTCATTAGCTTCTTGAATTCACACTATTATTTCCAATGATTTTGCTGAAATTACCTTACTCTTATCCCATTCAGGCTATAATTTGCTGATTTTACTACCTCTAAAATGATAGGTTCAATTTCACCTCCCAAACGTAAACATATTTTGCTCTGTATTGGGGTCTTGGAAAAGGAAATGATGTCCTCTTTTAGAACGTGCCTATTTCCACAACCAAAGAATGCATGACAGCATGCCACAGGATCTCTAATCACATCTCTCCTTATTTAGTTTGGTCTGGTCTTTTGTTTGCTGTGCCATTAGACTGAGATTACTGCAGTCAGATGGACAGACCTTGGTATTTATGACCTGGATATGTAAAGAGGAGTTTGTGACATTAGCTTCTTGAATAACACACATGAGTCTGTCTAATTGTATGTCTTCTTATACAGAGCATCAACATTTTAAATTGATTTTATTAAGTCTGCATTCTTCCATCATCCGCTACTCATGCACAAAAGGAACCAGGTTACTGGAGAATTCAGGTTAAGGCAGGAAATCAAATTACATTCCCAACTACCTGCCACATTTTAAAAGTACAACAGGTATATTTTGCAGCCATTTTTTCCCTTTTTTCTTTCTTTTTGAGTATTAGACAAGAACATCTGAGTACAAACTCTGTAGTGTTAAGCACATTGGTTTTCCTTATGTGCATACACTATGTGATCTCCTGTGTTAAGTTTTAAAAAAAAACATATTTACACATTCAGTATAAGTTTTAATTAGACTTATCTGTCCTTTTCACTCACAATCTGCTGTAACTTTCATTTTACCGTCCCTACCAGTGTTTTAGCCCTTGATTTCTTTTCTTTTTGTTTTTTTAATGCATAACCAATTATTTTGCTTTTGATGGGAAGCTTGTTTTAAGCGTGTTTTCAAATAAGTAAGTGACCAAGCTAAGTTTGTTAGTTTATTTGATTTACTGCTTAACAATTCCATTAACACAATTTTTCACTTGTTAAGACAGAGCATTGCTGATGGTGCTGTCAACAGTTCAAAGCATACAGCAAGATCTTGTTTTTTTTTTTTACTTTGAAAGCTGTCAGAGAAGACAAGAGCCTGCAAGCCTAAAATGACAACCAAACAACACTACACAGGGCATGTAAAAGGCTCACAGGCGCTCTCGATGTTGTAATGTGTGAGGAAAATTAAACAAGCTTTTTATCACATCCTTCTTCAGTCTTCAAAACAAAATGACAAAGTGCACTGAAAGGGTTCTGCTTGGCCAGATATACACCGTGGTTACTAATTTTCATTTTTTTAAGGAGTTTTAAAGTAGTGCTTGAAGTGCCTAGCAACACAGACCTTTTCCCTGGGCAGTAATTGTCCCTCATTAATGATTACACTATTCATAAAACTCATAATTGTACAGCAGTGTCACTTTATTACCATTCTCCTCTACAACATTAATAGAGTACAATTAGCGACATGCCTCTATCCACAACAGCAACTGAAATGAGTCCAGTCACAAACACTTACATCAGTTTAGACTCACTGAAGTAATTAACATTTATGCAGATGTCTCTGGCTTGTCATATCTTAAGCCATTTTAAGACATGAGCTATATAACATGGCTGGCTACAATCTGTCTAGACAAAGTGCTTAGTCTAAACAAGAAATTCTGCCTCACAGTTTCATGCCTCTCCCAACCAGTCAAGTTGCAGTTTATGTCTGTCCAGACTATGATATTTGTAGTCAAGACAAGTCAAGGAATTTAAGAGAAGGTATTAAGTTTGACCTTTGAAAACCAAATTTGAATCAGTTCATCCTTGAATCCAAATGGATGTTTGTGCCAGATGAAAATGAAATTCTTTCCAGGTGTTCCTGAGATATCATGTTCCTGAGAATGGGACAGACGTGAGGTCACAGTGACCTTGACTTTTGACCACCAAAATCTAATCAGTTCATCCTTCAGTCCAGGTGGGAGTATGTGCCAAATTTGAAGAAATTTCCTCAAGGCATTCCTGAGATGAATGGGGCAGACATACCTACATACGTATGTACGGATGGACATACAGTCTGAAAAAATAGCCTTATAGTCCCCAGCGCAGAAGCATAAAAACAATTAAGTTGTAAGGAACAACAGATGATAGAGCGAGGTAACTGGTGTGGAACGAATTTACCAAAGCAAATGGCAATAAGTGCAACTGGGTACAACCAGTTGCACAGCTGCATTATGCTGCCCTACAAAACCAAACCACAGTAAGTAAAATTTTGGTCAAAATTGAGTTATGACAGAAACAGAACTTTTAAATGCCTGTTTTATCTTAAATTTGTTTGAGTCCAGTGTTGTTCTATCTTAGAAAAAACATGATGTCAAAATGACAGTGACTACAAAATCTAACCAAAAACCAAAGCAAATTGTAATAAGTGTACTTGTGCTCTGCCTCGTTTTCTCTGAGCTTTGGCTGCAGTTACTGCAGTCTGCCACCAAACATCCAAATTGTTAATGAATTAGGCTTCAGTGTCTGTAAATCCTGTATTCTATCTGATTTCAGGACAGTCCAAAGAAGGGATCTTTGTTTTCTCCACTGAGAACTCGTATTTACTTCATCAGTTAAACTGATCATAGTAGATAGTAATACTAGTTTGGTTACTACTGTGTTAGGCAGTTCAAGATGATACACTAACATTGATAGTGATCAATGATGTTGTTTACTTGCTCTGCTTGATCAACATCATAAACAGTGCACTATACTGTAAAAATACAAAAACTTAGGGGAAGCTTAATAGAGTTGGCCAGTCAATCAAACACAAAAGTCATCATCACAAAGCAATTTAAAGCAAAAGGCAAAAGGTTCACACAAAACACCAGCTTTACATATCTTCCACCACCACTCATAATAATGTTGTGATTATATTTCATAAGTACATAATTCCTTACCTGCACATTTTCTCTGAGATCTGTGGCCTCCCTGAGGGGCTGGGTAGAAGCTCTGAAGAGCTCATCCACTACTTTGATCCCTGTAGTCTTGGTGTTGGTGTACTCCCGGGCCTTCCTGCCCTTCCTGACAGATAGACCCCTCTTATGTGCCTTTCCTCCACCCCGCCTGTTTGTGATGGCTACATGGACAAACAGGGTGGTGTTGGGTAGGAACTCTCCTGTCAGAGATTGTAGGGGGACATGTCTATAGCCTGGCTGTAGGCACTCAAATGGGATGGTGTACTGGCCAATAAACTCATCTCCAATGTAGTCATCATCCAGCACCACAAAGCGCAGTACTGCAAGTTCAGGTAAGTTGATCTGGAATTCGAAACTCTCATCAAAAATAGGGTTGTCACCATTCTGGGACACAGTCTTGGTTCTTTGCTCAGCACAGTCAGCTGGGATACCATGAATCTCCACATATATGTAGGGCTCCACCACATCACCCTTAGCAGCGGAGCCACGAGGCTTGGGCAGATTCTGCCCGCTAATGACCTTGATGTGAAGGAGCTGGGCAGACACTCCTGGCAGGGAGTCCCGAGCATTGGCACTGAAGTAGGACACCTCTTCCCTCATGATGGCTGGCCGCAACACATACCCACAGTTGCCATTCTGCCTGAACCAGCCTAAATTGAGGTCCATCATTAGGCCCGGAGTCTGGTAGTTCATGGCCACAATCTGGCAGCCACACTTCCAGAAATCCTGGGGGTTCATGTTACTGGCATCAATCCTCATTGGTGTGGGATATACCCTGGAGAGAAAGCGCTTATTATAACAGACAAATTCTTCTGGGAACTCATTGGCAAACCTGTTTGCATCTACTTCATTGAAGGAGCAAATCTCCCAGAATTTTTGGTCCCTTTTAGAGATCTCAAAGTCCCTGAACTGGACTGACTTGCAGAGAGATACAAGATCAGATAGCTCCCTGCACAGTCTGAGTCTTTTGCAGCCCAAGCCATTTAACTGGTCCTTCTCATCGGCTCCTACTCTTCGGGACATTTCCAGACCCTCTTCCTCCTCCGTCACATCCCCTTCAGAATCAGTGCAGCTGGGCGGTAGCCTCTTGCCTTTGAGGAGGATTTTACCTTTGAGTTTCTCAGGAGAGGGAAGGTAGTTTTCCTCTTTGTTGGGTGGTTCAATGTACAGCTTGTCCCCAAGGATCTTTTTCATGTGTTGGGCCATGACCTTCTGTTGGGGGATGCAGCAGTGGGTCACCAAGCAGAGAATGAGGGGATACTCAGAGCTCTCAAAAGCATATTGGTTTATAATGTCCAGGACCTTAGATAATGCTAGCTGTGAGGCCACAGAACTACCTACATACACAACTGGTTCATTATCAGGGCCGTCCCATACAATGACCTCAATGCTTCGACAGCCCATTCTCAGTGCTCGGATGTAGCTGCTGATGTCTGATGAACCCCAGAAGTGGTCTTCCAGAAGGGAGGCATTATGTGAGGAGTTGATGTAGTAGTGGGACAGGGGCTGGGTCATATCCTGGCACACACGTTTGTGCTGGGGGTCAAAGATGTGGCATTCTGAGGAGAGGAGGTAGTGTGTGAAGCCATCAATGGAGAGGTAGCTCCTCTCCCTGCCTTCGGCAGATGGCTCAAATTTCTGAACGATATCCCTGCACATGTCCTCTGTCACACCTTCCACACCCTGCTCCACCTCTACGAACATCATCAGGTCTTTACTGTCCAGATACTCCTTGTTACTGGAGAACTGCACCAGTAAGAAGAAAATCTCTGGCCGTGTGCAGAGCTCACAGTAGGCCTCCACAAAGGTGTCCATGTTAATTGCCTCTCCATATTGGTCTTTAGCTTTCTGGAGTTCCTTGAACTTCAGTTCTATCCTGGACTCTTTCATTCCAGGGTTGAGCCCCTTGATTATCTGTGTGGCCCTGAACAGGTCTATGTGTCCTTCTTTTTCCATATCTGCTAGATCAAACACTGAGCCAATCCAGGATGTTCGTAAACTCGGTTGACTGGGCTCCACCATGTCCACGGTATGCCGGCCGTAAGACACCAGATACCTCAGGCCCATCACCCAGGTGCTGACAACATCTGCTGTACTGGCTACCAAATCTAATGACTCATAGTTATCCCCATAGATGATTGAGAAGGCGCATTCATCAGGAAACTGATCTGAGAGACCATTGCTGCGAAGAACTGGAGTTTTCTTTCCCAAACGGACTTCCTTAATGCTCTTGATCTCTAGTTTGGCCTTTTCTGAATCCTTTTTGGATGGCTCCCAACGGAGCCAGTGCATGTCTGGATCCAGAAGGAAGTAGCGGTTGTACATACGTGAGTTGGAGCGCACCTTCTTCATCTCACAACCCTCCATCATGAAGGCCATGCAAGCAGCTGTGCTGTTGATCTTGCGGTCACTCGGCATTGAGCTAAAGGAAACCGTCTTCTTCCTCACCTGCCTCTGTTTGGAACCGTCCTGTAAACACAACGGGGTAGGAGGGTTGGGGTACAGAAAATAATTCTTGGTTACACTTTGTATCTGAATTCAGGTAACAGCTGTGAATACTACATATGATAATGTATGAAATGAAACAAAAGTCTTTTACAGGACAAATTTACACCTACATACCATGGAGGGTTTTAAGGATTACAACAAAATATATAAATACATAAATAATTATATAATTAAACTCTTAAATAAATAATTAAATAAATGATTATGTAATGCTTAATAACATTCCAATTCATTCAGCGAAGCCCTCAGTCCGATCTAAAATAGCATAGAAATTGGCATTTGCCTCCATCTGTTCAGAAACAGCCAATACAGCCACTATAGCACGTACGTAAGTAAATTAATTGATTAATATTCAAATGAATTAATAAATAATTATACAAATGTAGGCTAAAAAAGGGGCTAAAAATTGACATAATACAACACTCCATCAATTTACTGCTGAGCTGCCAAATGCACAAAAATGACTACATCAGTGTATCAAAGTACTATAATGAAACATCCATTTATCAACTGCTGGGAATCTTTATTTTCTTTCTTTTTCCAAAACAGAGAGCCAACATGCTGGGGCCCATCTTTTTGGAGATGGGACACAGTGGTGGATGGGCACCATGCAGGGACTTCTTCTTTGAGATGTTTTTACATTTTTTTATAGGCCAATAGCCTGAGGGATAATTACATGCTTAATTAAAATGCACATCTCCTTGTCTAAGTCTTTTTCTATTATTATAAATTGCATAACTTCAAGTGAGGGCTTAGTAACTTCTGGGGTTTTCACTTGAAACAAAAAGTAATATATAGTAATACATGCCACATGAGGTATGTTTCTTTTTAAAACTGGGCTGCTTGCTGTAATTACAGGGTACAAAACTGGAGATACAATTTCGGCTTGGCTCAAGTCACAATGGTTTTTCATCTCTCAAATAAGTTAAAGGTTTTAAAATCAGTTTCGGATTACCTAAGAACTGCAAATTAGATTTGCTGGTTGAATATTCATTCTGTGGACAACCTCTCATAAATACATTTCTGCCAGCCAAAGTCACAATGTACTGAAATGTTTGTGAATGCTCTAAGTGGTCTGTTTCTCTACGACAACCAAGGCAAAAGCCAAACTTGTGAAAGTAGTAAAACAGATGCTCCATACACCACCTGCCATGACATGGCTGAACTTTTGCAGCTAGCTGTAGACAGCAGACAGATATTGCTGCCCTATCTCCACACAACGCTGTGGTAAGCTATATAGCCTGAATGCAGATGGCCTGGTTTAAGACTCAGAAAATGGGCTTGTTGAATAATGCATACCACAGAGAACAGTACATTAAAATCAAACCAAAACCAATCCACAAATTACTATTACATATCAAAGATTCTAGACACAAAGCCTTTGAGACTGACATTGTTGAAACTCAGACAGAAGACCAAATCTCTTGTAAAATAATTTTCTGAAAACATACACAGTGACGTGTCAGTGGAAATGTTTGTTCACTTGCAACACTTCTAATGTAAAATGAATGTAACCAAAGCCACCTAATCTCAGTCTCCTTCCTTGCTCCGTGTCTGCTGATCTTTTTTTAATTTAAAGAAAGTATGCTAGAAAGGGCAGAGGGCCACAGGGCTAAAAAGGACTAAGTATGTCTTCCCCACAAGACAATGACTGCCTGTACAGGTCTGATGGATCTCCCCAAAGCGTGGTTCAACGGTATTCACAATGAAACACCTTAGGGCCATCCATCTTCCACCTGACGGTCAGAGGCAGATGACGCCTGGCAACATCATCCCGATAAATGAGCACCACTTCACGCAAAGCCGAAGAAATGACATCATCATCACTCTCTAGTTTTGCCCTTGTTTGACAACCTCTATCTCTTTTCCCTACACATAAGCACTCAATATTGATATGTCAAATGTGTAAATCTTGATTATAAATACAGCTCATTCTTTAATGTAGATGAAAACACCTTTTATGGTCTACAGTGCCTTTACTGGCCTTACACCAGATGGTGTGCTTTGGCATAGTGATGCTAGGACCACCCAGGTCATAAGGGTTGCTCACTATGGGTTAAAACAGATTTATTCAAGCATTTATATTCTCCCCTTCAAAAATACTTGCATGCAATCGATGTGAGAACTTGTGCCAAAACCCACAGGAATATGGTAAGTAATGTACCCTTGCCAAGACTGAGGGTGAGGAGAGTGCTGTTGGTTCAGCTGGAGGGTAATACAATTCCAGCACTTTCACAGGAGTAGCCTAAGAGTGAAATGAACTTGTCAACCACTTCACATAAGAGGGACGACATTAATGCTAACCCTATCTTTGTCTCTTTTTGCTGTCTTAGTTTCATCCAAAAGATCATCTGCCCCCCCCATCCATCGAGTTTAATATCGAGGCTATAATCAACAGATCACATTTCAACCCGAATGTTGTGCCCTTTAATCTCACTAACCCATTCTTTTTGCCTCCTGTGAAAAACTGCAGTTAAAAAACTCTGGCCTATTTTTAAAACAGACCAAAAAGACAGCTGGTCTTGTGCGCTTTCTGGAGCGGTTTGCAAAATCAACCAGATGGACATCTACATTGACTGGGGTATTGGGGATATTTGAAGAAAGCTTTGTGAGACAAAAAGCAGACTGAGCGAGTGACAAGCAGGGGAAATCTATTCAGGTGGGATTGTTTACATCCCTTCTTTAGCAAAGTGCTGTAGCCACAAAGGGTCAAAGGGTATGAGTGGTAATCATGTGTCGTATTAACATGTTGTTACAATTAGCCGGACAGCCAGGCAAAACAACAAGCTCTTACCTCAGCTGCAGCCTCTCAATCAAAACCAAATGGGTAAAATATGTGTGTGCTGGGAATCATTCCACCTATCATCTACAATTGAGACCAAATGTAATTTATTAAATGCTAAATCCTAAGCACGGTGACCTATAGAGGTAAAGGATTAATTTGCCAGGTCTATAATATTTGTGTTGCTGACACATGCGTAAATAATAAAGGTCAAACAAGTCCAAAAGTATTATCATAAATTTTAATTTAATTATAATGTTGATTTCTTTGACGTTTTTAAAATGTTTGCCTTTGTATTTTCATACACATAGCTGTCTTTTTTCCCTTGGTAGAACAAGCTTCTGTTGCACTCTCCCACCTTTTTTTTCTCACAGCTCCAGAAGTCTTTCCTGTTAGAGATGTCAGTATCTCTGTTTATGTGTGTGTGCTTGAGTGCTTCTGATTTGACCGCCTGTTGCTGCTGTTGCTGCGGTGATGTGAGGGTATTTTGGTAATCCTCTACACCTCCCCCATCCCCTTTCCTGTGGTGATGCTGGCTGCTTCTGGCTGGGTCAAACACTCCCTGATGGAAGGTTGAAGCTGCTCGGGATGGACAGGCTGTGAGACGGGTCCCCAACATCCTCTGAAGGGCAGCGACATGTCACACTTGCTCTCCCTGCCGTCACTGCTGTCACACCCTGATGCTGGGTGCCGTAAGCAGTGTGGCATGAGGGACGTATCTCCAGAGAGGCAATTTATGCAAAATGAGCTTTCAGGTCGCCTGTTACAGTGCATTGACCTACTGAGTGGGTATGCTGAAACAATATCCCCTTAAAATGGGACTGTAGAGTGCAATGGAAAAACTGAGTAATTTTATGGACTTCCTATCTTTATATAATTTCATACTCAATATATTTCTGATTACACTGTATACTATCTTTAAATGCATTTGCATCTGGTTGGCTTTCCTGTAGCCACCTAGTCTGTTGTATGCCCTGGAATGCAGCACTGTCAGAAAAACTAATGTCTGCGTCATCTCTGTGGAGTGTGTTTGTGTGTGTGTGTGTGTGCGTGTGTGCGTGTGTGGGTGGGTGGGTGGGTGGGTGCAACACAAGCACCCCAACAAACAACCCCAAGGACTTCTTCCACTATCTGATCTTTGAAATGTCAGAAAGCACAAGCGAAACAAAAAAAATCATCTTGCTCTGAATGCTCCCAACTTGACTGTTCTGATACACACTGGAAAAGAATATGACAGTGTACTGTAGCTCATCAGGTGACGGCTAAAAAGGGTAAATGTTAAATGACCAGAGCACCGAGCAACTCAACCTGCTCTTGAACACATGGAAGATTAATATTTCCCGTAAAGGTCTTCCTGTGGGACTCTGGACACACTGCTTCTTTCACTAGCATGGCCCACTTTCGCCCCATCCCTCAAAACCTAAATCCATCCCACCTCCTCATCATGGCTGTGCTGGCTGTCTGCCATTCGCTACTCTTTTCTCCTCTCATATCTCAACGGGTCTGCAGAAAGAAGTCAGGCACGGCTCAGTTCCTCTCGCCCACAGAGCTACTGTGTCATTTGTGTGTGCAATGTGAATCAGTGAATAAGGCAACAGGGGAGCGTGGGTAATGGGGAGTGAAGACAGAACAGATCAGAGCAGGGCCTTCTTGATGATGTGCTCTCCACAACGTGAGTCACGGTATGTGTGTTGTGTTCGCCTGCATGTGTGCTGGAGGATCATAGGATCAGTGTCTACACACATACAGAACGCCCTGACAGACGACTAGTCACAGCTAAGCAACATTAGACATCAAATAAACACGTCAAAAGGTTGAGAAATCAAGCACACACAGACACCAAAAAACAGACGCTTTCTGTGTTCTGATGGTAAAATAATATCTTTGATGTGTTAAGTGTTAATATGTGTAACTAATCACTATTTAAATCCCACTGATATTAAAGTCAAGGCAGAACTATGTCCTCTAATGATCAGATTCATAATTTCATCAAAGCAGCTGTTGTCCTTGCAATTTTTGAGCAAGCTGAAATATTTCCAAAATCTTTATTTTTATCCACCTCAACAATGACCATAAAATTATACATCAGCGTGATATGTTTTTCCTGGCTCTCCCCACACAACGTAGGCCAACATTTCCCCTAATTTTTAATGGAAAACGAAAACAAAAATGCAACAAATCATGAAATGAATCACTTCACAGACTAAATTAGCAAGTAAAGGTCAAGGTCATCTGATATTTATGTCTATTATATATATATTTATATATATTTTTTTTTTTTGGAGCAAGCCAAACACAGTTCCCTGCAGAAAAAAAAGATGAGAAGAATCAAAGAGTTCCGGCTTTTGCCTTGAAGGATTTCACAGCTCAGTGAGCCCCAGTCTACTTGGATGAGGTAGGTGGGAGGTCATCATCAAAACAGCCCCCCTCCTCCCCCTCCTCGTTCCCTCCACAAGTCTGGGTTGCCCATCACTACCTCAAGGCAACACAGTGCCCCCTCCTTCCCACATCCAAGATAGTTACACAAACTGACATCTGAATCCTGCCACACTGAGCTTAAGGCGGCCATCATTCAGCCTCTAACAGACTCTACTTCTTACAACTGTGTAGAAAGAGGCATCCATTGGGAGAGATGGAGAGAGAAAGAGAGAAAGAGAGGTAAAGAGAATCTATGCTAAGATTGCTTATTTGCAAAGGAGATAAAGAATAAAAGATTGACAGAGATTGAGAAAGAGAGGAAGTTTAATGAGCTTAATGTTAACTTAATCTGTTTAGATGTTTTGGCAATGCTGTGCAGCTTCAATGCCAATAAAGCAAATTAAATCAAATTGAAAAACTTAATTGTCATGGGGGGAAAGAGAGAGAAAGAGATGGATGGAGAGATAAATACAATGTCAGTAACATTTTTGCCTTGGCAACATGGCATTGTTATCTGTCATGCCAATAAAGCATCTCTGTATTGAATACTGATTTTGGAAATAGGAGACATGAGGGAGGGACGCAGAGAGAAAAGAGAGAGGGAGAGGGAAAGAGAGAAAGAGAGTCAGAGGGAGAAAGAGAAGTCGGGCCTGTCACCGTTTGTCACAGTAATCTCTCGTGTGGGCGGCTGCTTGAATTTTCGCAGCGGTAGTCCTAGCTGCACATTGTGCAACTCATCGCACCATCTTAGAGTTTGCAGAACACGAACATAATGTGTGAATAGGCGAGAAAATCGAAGGCCGGGGAGGGAATTGGAGATGCGTGAATTGCGTGTGTGCAGACATGCTCGCCTTTGTCCCAGTGCACAAATGGATTTGCATTCTCATCCAGGTGGTCCTCTGCCTCAAATGTAAAGTCCCGAGTCTGCTGTTAACACTCTTTCCATGCTCAGATAATAAGTAGAAACCCCCCAGAGAACTCTGAACAAGCCAAAGACATGCCAAACAATCACACTAATTACTGGCCTACAGAGAGTGGAGGTCAATGCTATCGAGCTGTGCAAGCACAGAAATAAAGCACCAAGTGCTGCCGTCCAGCTTAGATACTTCAGTCACAGTGCATTCAGTGTTTCCACTATAGGTAGACTTCCTTTGGTCCCCTAGGTTGATCATAAATGACACAGTTTATCTCTGTAGATGACTAAACATATTTTGTGACTGTCATGGGTTGTGGGGGGTCTCCTCCACAGCAAACACTGACATTTGTATTTAGGAGTCCATTTATTTTCACTATCAGTCATGAGGCTGTTTACAGGTTCGGTCATAAATCATATCATACCTTTCTGAGTTCAAGGCACATTTGCATGCACAAATGCACTTACACATGCACGCCAATGTCAGGCTCTCCTGTGGCTTCCCTATCACACCGCCCTTGTTGTCCCCAGCTGCTTTCCTCATGCTTTCCATTGCCTCGTGCCACCAATGGGGCCACCAATGGGGCCAATTAATTCCTGCAGAACATATTTCACAAGCTGAGTTCAGGTTAGTTTGCGCAGGTACATTTGTGCATGCTTGTTGCTAAGCACAAGATGAAAGAACGAGAGAACGAGAGAAAGAGAGAGAGGGAGTCTCTTGCAGGTTCAATTCACATCCAGTTCCAGATTTCCTCACGGTGAACGTCTTATCAGTCTGTCATTGTCCTCTTCCGTGGGCAAGGTTTTCGCTGTCAATCCCAGCGTTGGTCAGCTCCCACTCGCTCTGAGTGACTGTCTATCTGTCAGGTCATGCTGGTAATTCTCTAGAAGCTGTGTTAAATAATGGCAGAACTCTCCTTTTATATGAGAGGGTGAGACACAGGAAAGGATTGTTTGTCCCCAAATTCCCCTACAGTCTCCTGCCAACTTTCCTCTCCCTGGCTTACTGGAGGATGTTTGAGGCGTGTTTTATCAGCTCACATTCATGATTTCTAACTCACACCACAAGCTCTGTGCCCTCATTCAGTTAATGCGTCCCAGAACAGAATGTGTCACCATTACAGGATTCAATTCTCACTGGGACCACCCATAAATCTAAAAATGCATGCACCCATGGTGCTGACAGGCACTTTGGACAAAATAGTCCATAAAATGACATGCTGTTGCTGTCAAATAAAAGTCTTTATATCGTAAAGCATCCAGAAGTTTTCATTACTGAAGGTGCACATGAGATTTTTGCACATTGGTGTTTTGATAATCAAGTACAAGGAAATAATTTGAACGATTTAAAGGGCTTTCAATCGCAGAAATCCACATATTTACCAAACTGGCTGTTCTGGGTTCATTTTTATACAAAAGGCATCAAAGGGGAGAGAGAGGTCTAGTGAGTATTTGCTTTGCCTCTCTTTAGTACTAAGTTTATTATTTTGCTTGTAGGCTAGGATTAGTTACTTCCTGTGCATGAAAAAAACAACTTAATTTTATCTGGGAAAACAGGCTGAAAGTATGTCGTCTCAGTTAGGAATAGGAAGCTTTTATCTACTGCAGAACTTCCTTGGGTGAGTGGGCACAGCATCTTAAGGTTCATAAGGTTTCTGTAATTCCTCCGTGAGAAAAGACTACTCAAATTTCAAAACACAAGGAGGACTGTATTATCTTATTATTCAAATAAAACCATTCGATTTAATAAACTTGTTTTTTTGTCTGTCAACACACACACAGCGCAGTGTAAGCCAGCCTTTTGGTAGCAAACTGAATGCTGAGCACCAAGCCCCTTACAGTTATCTCTATCTCCTAACTCATATCAGACATAACTATGTTTAATACTCCCCCATAGTCTGCATTGCCTTAATTAAACTGTGTTTTCTCATCTCAAAGCATTCCTCTCATTACATTCATTACCACAGTGTTTTCTCATTTTCCCAAATGGCTTTCAGCGACAGGCACCGGCTGTTGGCTGTGTTTGCCAAAGATGTGGAGGATGTGGCGGATTGAGACATGAAAGTGTGTTTGCCCAACTACTGATCATGACCTATGAAAGGATAATAGTTGACAGTTTTAGGTTGACACCTGGGTCTTGTCATCCGTCCTTTTCTCCCTGCTCATTGCTTGTCCTTTTACTCTGTCACTATTGTTTGCTCTCTCACTTCGTGTTTCTCTCTGTCACTCAATCTTTGTGTCTCGGTTCCTTCTCTGTCTCTTTCTCTACATGGATCCTTTCATACAGGACCAATAAAGAGATGAGATTGATACTGGGGAACAATTAAGGTTATACTATAGGTGTGCTGAATGTCTTCTACCCTGTGGGAAATGATCCATCACTTCCTCAACAATATCTGACAGAGGCAGCTGTTTTAAACCAGCTCACAATGAATCGTCTGCCTAAGCCTCAGGCGCAACACAAGTGGAAGCCAGAGGAATTCTTTTGGCCAAACGTATGCATACACACACAGACACAAACACAGGATGTGGAAATTTGGCCATCCTCTCCTGTTTCTTCTCAGTGTGTCTGTGTGAGACTACAGCTCACTTTGAACAGGAAGTGAGAATGTTGCAGTGACTCGTTTTGTGCCAGATGTGGCCATTCTCTGATACACTTCTAATAAAAGTTCACACAGGACCTCTCTGAAACACTGACCATACACAGCCTGCAGTCCTCCATGTTGCAGTGTGGCTGAGACTGACATGTTTATCAGAGAGTGGAAGCTGGGGAAGAGCAGGAGGCTGATGAACAATAAATGTCACCCTGCCAGTCCCGTGCCACACATCTCCACGGCATTTACCCTCCACCTCAGACACAATGCTTGTTTGAAATGACAGCCTGCCAAAAGATTACAGGCAACTCTGCAACGGGCAAATAATAAAGATGTTATCTGTGCAAGTGTAAGAAAGCAAAATGTGCTTTTCCAAGGCCCAGAAACATCAGGTACTATTGAAGGATTTGGTATGGGATGTGAAAGCATTACTGCTCTTTGACTATAAATAAAGCAATTACAGGACAATGAGGTTGCAAGTTTCCCAAAGCTCTGACTGTCCACCAGGCATTCTCAATACTTGAGTCTGTCAATGCAGCCACACAGGCATAACCTTGACTATCGTCTGCATTGCAGGGAATGGCGGGGAGAGAGAAGTGCCCCCGCCTGCCACCAGAGAGCTACGCTGCTGCTGCAGTACAGGACACCTCTGCTATATTCCTCCCCCTCCTCCACCTCACCTCGCTTTTTTCCCTCTTCTGTACTCCCTGTACGGGACTGGCGAGAGGAGGAGATAAAGGAGGAGCAACATCACATCCTGCGTTGTCCTCTGACAGATGTGCCTAATGGTCTCCACACAAACGTACATACACACTCACAACCACAGCCTGTCCTTGATAGTGATTCCCTGTTTGTCTTCAAAGGTGCACTTTGGAGAGAAATCCGCAACTGTGAAATCCAAAAAGGTTCTGTTGTCCCAGCTAAGCTGTCTCACGTACACACACATACACCTTGACCTAGGTCACTTTTGGGGACATTACACAGACTTACATTCATTTTCTGGAGACTCACACAAACCCTAACTACTGTATAACCCTAACTTTTATCACTGACTCAAAAATCAGATGTTTCCCAACTGGGGACACAGCTTTTGTCCCCAATGGATATGCAGTCCCCGATTAGCCTGACAGGCCAACATACACACACATTCATATTATTGTGGAGGTGCACAACTGCCTCCATGTGCACTACATTTACTTTCCAAACACCCACCATGTGTGTATTTTAAACATCCAGGGCCGAGAAGCTATTTAGATGGTGGAGTAGAGAAAGAAGAGAAGGAGGCTAAAATTGGCATGTGTTCAGTGAAGTCCAGTCACCTGTGTAGGTGCAGTGGACTCTGTGTGGGTAGAAGAGCCGGCAAGCTTACTATAGCACAGCACACATGGAGCCTTTGGTACAGGCTATTGTTTTCTTCCAAACGCTCGTATCTGCTCGGCGTTTGGCAAAAATAAGACTACGTCTCTGAGCAGGCTTTGATCAATGATGCATTTTCTCTCTGACACATTCCACCACGCCTGCGTCCGTGAAGCCCACTCAACTCTATAAATAATCCCCGTGAGCCTGATCTTTGGCTCGGCTCCTTCTGTCTCGTCAAGAGGCTGGCAAACCTACTCGTGGACTGTTCCAGTACCCGTGGTAAAAAAAGAACCCTGGCGTGGTATCTGCACTCGCTATCTTTGATCTACATGATGATGAGCCTTCTTACATAGCTTCTTCCCTTTTGTTTTCTATAAGATAATCATTATGTGGTTGTACAATCTTGGATCATGTTGTAAATGTTTTACATTACCTCTAAAACTTGGTCATGGTCCATTCTGTGCAATGAAACTGTGCTACTGATAATCCTCACATGGTTTTACTTCAAGATTTTAGTCCATGATTTTAATAATGTATTTTTGCATTGTGGTATTGCAACTTTTGATTACCTCATGCACCACCGGTTAAGGCTGATTAGAGATAACTAGTAAGAGCTGGTGGTGGAACTGGGCTGAATTGCTGCTGTGATAAATAACAGTTACAGTTGCAGTTAGCTTTTACTCCCAGAAGTGGACATAAATGTAGGACATGGGAGGAAGGGGGTTGGTGTTTGTGTAAATGCACAGTGAAGGGAGGGTGGAGGACACGGGAGCAGAGTGGTTCAATGTCCCCACTTTGCAGAAGAGCTCTGGGTGAAGGTGACCTTTGCGTTTGCCCGCAAAGCTTGACTGGCAGGACTGCAGCCGGGGAAATCAGGTACATCCTGATCTGAGTGGGCATGTTGGATTAATGGATTGGCAGGGGACAGGAAATGGGCGCAAAACTGAGGGTCTCTTGCATCAGGAATAAAGGAGGCGGTTGGCATTCAAGGGAAGAACAAGAAGAACAACGCTTCCTATTTTTAGGCCTGGCCTCTCTCCTTTACTGTGAAGAGGGGGAGTCAGGATTCCCTTGGAGAGAACTGAACAGCAGGAGGGGAGATGAATCTGACGAGGATGCGTAAGAAAACCATGCTGATATCCATGCCATGATACAACCTGACCCAGTTTCATCAAAGAGCCAAGACCCCCACTTCAATCTGAACTATTTTTTTCCCATACAAGGGCACACTCCTGTTTAAAGGTCATGCAAAGGAGTCAAAAAGAAGGAGGACAAGGACCAGTGGGAAGATGAAGCCCTGAATCTGCTATGGTGTTCTTTTAAAAAAATCAGCTATTCAGCCATCCTGAGCTAAAGCAAGTACTGCATTGTGTCACCTACACTATGACCAGAGTCATTTCTCATGCTGTCCCTGTTTCTTAAGCATGATTGTTATTCTCAGCATAGTGGGGATGCGGTAGGCAAAAAACAATCTACAGATTATAAACACTCTTTTGCAATGCTATTCTCTGGGGCTCTTTGGTATGAAAAATGCTGTATGAAGACCTGCTGCATTATTGTAAAGAAAAATTAGTGGATAGTCAAGCGTCTTGGCCACAATCCTCACAGGACTGGGCTCCACGAAACCTACGATTTCAGTATGCTTTTCAAAGAGTGAGAAAACGTGTTCTGTAGATTTATTTTACTTAAATACACGTAGTCTGTCTTTCGAGAAAGAATAATTCACTTTTTCCCTCAGTGGTTGTATGTGTTCTGCCTTGTAATGCAGCTTCAAAAGTGATCATCTCAATACTATAACACTACCCTAGTACCAAGATCCCAACACACAACACATACAATCCCACACAGCTTCAGAGGGATTCTGAAATCCATATCAAAGGGAGGAAGCACCTATAATGAGTTTCATACGTGAGTGAGGCATCATTAAGTTATTTTTGTCCTCTGTTACGTTATCTCTTCATGTGGTTGATTTTACAGCCCCCTGTGGAGTACAAAAAAAGTAGATTTGTAAGCATTCAGCCAGCAGCTCCAGAAGCAGTAGTTCTGGCCACAGTACCACATCAGTGTTTAACGGTAGACCTGCCCCGGCTGGGCCCTCAGCCCCCATCATCCCCACTCGCTGTGGGAAGCTCCAAGGACTGTTGCCGGAAGAGTGACTGGGGACAACTTTGTCCCAAATAGCATGATTCCAGTGAAGACTGAAAACTACAACTTCCTCACATCCTCCTCTGTCGTTCCACAGTCACACACAAACATAGATGGAGGCCTTATTTCAAAGGTGGAAACTATGCCCAAAGTCACAGCATTACTCACATCTCTCCAAGGACAACAACGGCTATTGTTGGGCATTTGCTTAATTATGGAGCACAAAAAAAGTGCTGAATGTGGAACACGGTGTCCTTCGAAAAAAATAAAAATAAAAATCCCACTGCGGAGTGACTGTTTTGACATACCAGGCTGGAGTGTGTGGGTGTTACAAGGGCAAAGTGGGGGGAACTAGGGTCAGAACAGCTGTTGAGGGCTTCAGGGTGGGGAGAGGCAGCGGGAAAGAGAAGCACAAAACAAAGGTCCATTAATTCAAATGAACAATTTCCCCCTGCAGTGACAAATCCCACTCCACTATGGCTTAAATAAAGATTCTGCTTTTAACAATGGAAGACCTAATAATTATTCTACCTTGAAACCCCCCCCCCCCTACATATTTCGTGTACTCTAACACGTGTATTGAATAAAATTGTATGTGAGCTTGAAAATTCAATTCACTTTCTCTCTGAACAGAAAAATCTTCTCCAGCTTAGTGAACTGAGCAGCATTATGCCACTCTACCGGATGGTCACATGCAGTAGGGATCCTACAGGGCACTCCTCTCTTCATCCATCTGCTGTTGTCACTCGACCCCTCCTTTCCTTTCCTGTCCTTCCTTCCATCCTTCCCTTCTCCCTCCCTATTGGCATCTCTTTACCAGGTCTTAACAGTTTCATCTGCAGAATGTACCATTCTCAGCACAGTTAAGTATGACCCTAAATTGTATTGTGTTTTTGTTGTTTCTCTCTGCCTGTGCTGTTTAGTAGAAGTTGTTCATTCACTGGGCCATGCAAGTCGAAGCTTCATTGTCACTTCCTGTACAAAGGGCTTACTGCAATTTCACATGCTGCATCGGTGAGCATCCTCGCTGATTTACCACACTCATTAAGGACAACAGCAATGACAGCTCTGCACTGCTCCACTATACAGGCTTAATGTGCAGGAGGGAATTTAACGCTGCAGCGAGGTGATATAATAATACAACAAAAACATGTTTGCATTGGATATTAGGAGAAAGCATAAAGGCCTTCTTCAATTGTTTCTATCTCTGTGCATCCTTATTTTCTTTAGCTCTCTGTTTGCATTGGGAGGGCACCTGAAGGACAAGAAGTGACACACACACACACACACACACACACACACACACACACACACACACACACACACACACACACACACACACACACACACACACACACACACACACACACACACACACACACACACACACACACACACACACACACACACACACACACACACACACACACACACGACATAATGCAAATGCTCAGTAGCTAATCTGATCAAACATACTGGAGACAGAAAAAGCAGCTACATAATCCTAAGATTGTCATCAGTGTGCAAACATTATGTTAGAGCAGGACTCTAGGAAGAGGAGACAAGGAATTTGTTCACTTCAATAAAAAGCAGGAGGCTAACCACCACATATATACATACATATTATATAGCTCTGCAGCAGCGAGCAGGAGGGGGTACCTTCTAGCAAAACACTTTTCATCACATCATTCATTCTATTGATTTAAGAAATGCCTCCCTAAGTGTGCCCACACCATAACTAGCACCATCTGCATCCTGTCCTTCATACACAGCTCATTTTTTCATGAGCTACGAGTGTGCAACGTTGTCAAGCAAAATGCAGTTGACTATGTTTGAACCCAGATTACAATCAACTGCCAATTTCTAGTGAACAGGTAATTGAAATTCATCAGCAGTGACCTTTCTTCAGGGGAGTTAGGCATAGCTGCATCCAGCATTCTATTTTATTCACAAACCTGTCTGTGACAGATAACAGAGACATTATGAGCAGGAAAAGAAGATGAGACCTACCACATAGAGAAAGTTCTTTCTTTTTTTTGCATATTGTCGACACATTAATTAAATGATAATGTCAGAAACAGGGGGATATCAGAGGTAAAGCAGATAGCTGGACTCATCAGGTGATGAATGAAAATACTTTGCTACATAAATAAATAGATAAAAGGGGCATATTAGCAGGTGTATTGGTATGCTGAATATTAATTTCCATCTAATTGAGTGAAAGTTCAGACAAAGGAACATTGTAAACCACATTTTACAAAACAGAAGAATCAGGACTTTATCAGTTATATTGTACCGGGTTCCTTTTCTCTGACTGGCTCTATAGCTGCTGCTGTTTCAGTTCTCCTCAGACTACAAGGTCGTACTAACAGCAGGTATCTCAGTTTTGGGAATCCCTGCATCTTGCTAAACCCATAAGGCCACATTCAGACACCACAAAGGCCTATCCAAAAAGACAGGGTAACCTGCAATGGACCAGGAGACAAACTAAATAGAGGGGTGAGTAGAGCCCTAAAGTGGCCTGATCTGCTTCCCTCCGTCACGAGAAGAGAGAAGCCTTTTCAGATAAAGCATTATGTTATTCCTCTCTAGAAGAAGCTTAGCCCACTGACATTCATACAACTATTCAGTGTAAGGGCTTAAATGTTCTGTGCAGACTAAGAAGTCAGCATTCCCACCCACCTCCTTCCCAAATATTGTAAAACTATATAATACCTTGTTTTCACCTACACTAAACATTTTTTTTCTGTTTCAATGTACAAATGGGCAAAGACTACTGTTGCTGTTAAAAGAGGGAAACAAATGCTTATCAAGATAACTGATAAGAGTTGAGGCATAAACAGCCAACTGATGTTGAGAGTGACAGAACATGCAAAATACGTTGCTAAATTTAACACTATATTTTCAGTTATGATAGTTATGATAGTTATGATAGTTATGATATATATATATATATATATATATATATATATATATATATATATATATATATATATATATATATACACACATCATGTGTTCATTCAGAATTCCTGCTCCAATTCATTAATTTGCGATGTAGAGAGAAATGTGCAAAGGTTAATAGAGTGGCCTGGTTGCCTAGCAACTTAGAGATGCCTTTCATTTGTTAATTTACACTCAAAGAAGGTCAGTGATTCAAGAGCCACCTGGAGAAGTAGTGACTGTGATCTGACACAAAAGAACAAGAAGGGTCTGGAAATATGGACATGTACAGGAAGGAAGATCATTTCTGAAAGCACTTACTACTTTGCAACCTTTTGTGAACTCTTTATATTTTACCTTAATGTAATCTCCATCATCTATTTGATATTTGTATTATTCATATGTAACCTTTAACTCACCAGGTTAAAGTCTCATTAAATTAAAAGCATTACAGTACACAACAAACACTATCAGCAGTTACATAACTTATTTACAAGACACAAGAGGATAGAAGTCCTTTTTTATAATTTTGGCGATAAAAGAAGACAAACGAACAGCTGTAAACCTTTATCATTTGACACATTCAGCATTTATGGTTTGCTGCTCAGGCTTACACCTGAAACTTAAGTGAAATAAAACGGATTCTACAAGGAAATGTAGTTTTGGATGAAGAGCATCAACCAAAAAAATACCTCGAATGCAGGTGAAACAAAAGCCTGGCTCAGTAACAGAACACAAGAGAGCTAAAAGCTACTGTGCACCACTCACTGAGCTTAGTACATCCAGTTCCTGAGCTGTGCAGAGGTGGTCTGAAGGACACCAAACTCAGTGTATACCATTGGTGCATGAGGAAAGCAATGGACAAGGCAAAATGAGTCATCCTGTTTTAACTGTTTACCTGAACACTGTGAAAATGCAGAGAGGAATCAAAACACAGGTTGACAGGAGTGTGAGAGTAGGTAGGTGAAGCTGTGGGTGTTTGCTTGTACGTTTTCCAGCACATTGGATATTTTTGACAAAGGGCTGAAAAGCGCTAAGGGTGCATAGATGGAGCTCTGTTGGGAAGCAAAAAAATAAAAATGAAATCACACATTTTTCCTCACTCTATGCTTGATGTTCTCATCTATCTGTCAGGATTCATTTCAGTTACACGCACACACACACACACACATCTATCAGATAATGTTACAACAGTACGGATGCAGGGAGGAAGGAGTGACGGAAAGCTGTCTTTAGACGAGCTCAACACCATCAAGAAACTATTAGCGAGCATAGAGACTCTCTCTCTCTCTGTTGTTGTGTTTCTATATAAGTGATGAGTCAGCACGATGCAAGCATGCAAAGTAAAGCAGCATTCACAAAAGCCTGCTGCAATATCACATCAGTCGGTCAAAGGACATTGAACAGCCTCAGAGCATGTGCATTTTTCACCCTCTTAGCCTTTAGGTCACTGTTTGTCCTTTAAGGCACTGTCCAGCTGTCAGTTTGTCTCTTCCCCAGAGAGCCACATCCCTCATCTCTCCATAACAAAGCCAGACGCATACAGAAAACCTTATGAGGCATTACCTCACAGATGTCTTTTGCCTCCTCTGTGTGTGTGTCTCTCTCTCATGCGCACACACAAACAGCCAGGGATCTGCTAAACAGTTGACTCGCCACTTTTTCCGGCTGATTGTTCAGCTTTCGGCTTCTGCTTTTTTAAGTGAAGACAAAACAATTTCCAGCTGCACATCCTCTTTCACTTTCTGTCATGCTCTTCAACCAGACAAAGCCGAGATTCTGTAACTAGACACAAATAAAACAGGCAAAAATGTGACAGCTCAGAAAAAACAAAGAGTTTACATGAGGGCTCCAGTATCATCTCGGTCTGGTGAGTATTTTGGCATGTCATAAGCTCAACAGAGGTTCTATCTGGTACCACCCATTAAACTAAAATGACCTTAGTCGGGTAAAGCACTAGTCTTCATAATGCTTTACATCACAGTGCTATTTTTAATTAAATGGCCTCCTTCGCCCTGTAAAAAAGAGCATGCAGGAGTGCTCAAATGACAGCGGGCTGACAAGGCTTATGGGCATCATCACAGGCTTATTTTCCCCCACAGATATCATTGATGATCGCAGTCACACACTGCAGCCTACTTGAGCTTTAATCAACAACAGAATGAATTTTGATGAATAACTTGAGTGGAAAATCTCTGGTGGAACCAGTCAGGTGGTGCTGCATGTTGAGTCTATTTATGGGGAATTGATAAGAACATAGAGACACAATGGATGTTTGACCAGAGATATGAAGCGAAGTGTCTCCTCCATCAAGCATCTTGCAAACGTTAAGAAATTTAGGAGCAATATTTCTCATTGATATGCAAAGCAGAAATGTTTTTGATCACTTTCCGCTACCTGGCTAGACTATAAATAAACTGTGTTGAAATGACTTGCATTCCCACTCTCCAGCCAAAAAAGATTTAATTAGAGGATTATTTGTCTTGTTTACTGCCCGTGTCGTTGTGTTCAGCAGTTTTCGGAGAGTCGATTGAGGGGGTGTGGGGGGGGAGAAGAAATTTAGGACTGATATTTCTGATTGATATGCAAGCGGCAATGGCACTTACAGAGAGCAAGCTAGACTATCACTTCAATAGTTCTGGAAACTATGATCATTATTTACACCTGCAAACGTTCTGTACAAGCTGCTTTCATACCACTATTATATGACAAAAAAGACACTGCACATTTTTATTATTTCTAAAGCACAAAAAAATGTAAATATGTTGAATAGGATATTATGGAAATAATGTTTCAAGCTGATGGGGACCCAACCCTTTCAGCAGGGTCTCAGGTAAATGACTGATATTTAAAATAACGTTCAGCTGTCAGTAGACTATTAATCCAAAAGTTACCTGCTATCTCTGTTCGACTGTGATTTTCCACTGCTGACAGGATGTGGAGTTCCAAAAGTTGATGTTATTACAAGATTCAGATTGTTTCCTGTTTAACTGTGTCAAGTCTGGGTACCACTCTAGTATTTCCTTTTCATTTTAGTTGTCTCTATGCTGATATTGATTGCCAACAAACAGCACATTGCAAATTTTCCCCCTGATGTTTCAATTTTACCAAAATACACAAACACATAGTGAGCGACAAAAGGAAAACATGGTTTTAAATATTTCATCTAGTTTTAATAGTATTTAGATTTAGTTTGAATTTATTTAGAGTTTGTGGCCCTCTTATTGTGCATTGCTTAATGACAGGGCCCCCGGCCTACGTGGCCCCTCCACCTCGTGGGCACTGCAGGGATATACTTCAAAACCCCAGCAAAACCAGGCCACTACTCCAATTTATTTCCAGTCAAGAGCTCCATCAATAGGGGATGTAGCAATTGACCTGATACTGCAAGCACGCTAATGACCCTACATACATGACAGCCATAACATATAGAGGTATTGCACAAGGCAGGGCAGGCAAACACACTGTCACATCCACGCTGGCGATCACAACTCCTGTCCGTCTGAAATCAATACTTGAAATGGGGGGAGGAGATTGTGGATATGCTTGGCGCAAGCCTGGCTGGCAGATGCTTATGACTGATAGCTGGCTGCAAGTTTCCTATATCACTTATGCAGCGTTGACTCTGGGAAATGTGATCCTCCTTCCTCTCCTCCCCTATCTCTCTCTTGTCTGGCAGTAGGTCGGGGAACAAGAGGGAGGGGCCGAGTGGGAGAAGAGGGAGGAGTAGCACATCCTCTTACAAGGACAAACTCCTGCGCGGACAGGAGAGCATTTAACAACATTAGCAACCAGCCCACGTGTCTGTGTGTGTCTGAATGTATGCTTGTGCTTGTAGCCTGGAGTTGTCCTGGGATGTGTAGTTTGGCCTTCACCTGTGTTCCACTCCAGTACTCCAGTAGCATCACTGTTTGATAAACTAGCCTCTAATCGGATTGCTTTGCAGTTATCTGCTAATCTAATGGCGCCTGCCTAGCCTCAAGATTTAGCGGACCATCACGTTGACCTCCCACTCCACCCTCGAGTTCTTCCATCCCTCCTTCCCATTTGTTTTCCTGCACCATCCCTCTGTGTCGCTCTCTGTCTTGTAAACACCCGTCACCCCCTCCAGCTTTCACCTTGACCTCTCCAGACTTGTGCTAGCTCGCACACTCTCTCCAGCATTGCCTGAATTTTTTCTTTCTCGTTCTCCCGACTTGTTTGTTTTCCTTTCCCTCATTTGTGGAACATCAAAATATCCCCCACCAGCCTAACAATTTGGATTTTATTTTTTTGCTCACTTTCCTTGCATCTTTATCCAGACTTAGATTACCTCCCATTCTGTAATCTCTGTTCTTTGCCTCCCCTCCCTCGGCTCTCTCTGTGATAGTAGGCAGCTCCACTGAGGTGCCACTGTCTGAGTTGGCACTGGTGTTTACACACACACACACACACACACACACACACACACACACACACACACACACACACACACACACACACACACACACACACACACACACACACACACACACACACACACACACACACACACACACACACACACACACACACACACACACACACACACACACACACACACACACACACACACACTTTGGGCGTATGGGTCTCTGGAGTCTGGAGTGTATGAGTGTGTGTATTGAGTGTGTGTATTGAGTGTATGGTATGAGAGAGGCTGCACCATAGGGGCTGGTGTTGTCATCAGCGACGTGAATGCTTCTTCACATAAGCAATAACACACACATATACACACACACAGACACACACACACACACACACACACACACACACAACCCTTCTCACAGCCACAAGCCATGTAAACAAAGACAGGCAAATGGAGAATCGCACACCTGTTCCCAACACTTAAACACACACAGGCACATATGCAAGGCCTGAGGGAGTTTTATCAATCTCTGCGTGAGGTGTCTGTGAATAAAGTGTGAACACTAATTACCTGAGGTGATGAGGATAACTGACACGCATTAGATATGTCTGTGTGGCTGTGTTTTTTTTCTCATTTAGCAGATTCAGTTTCCTGGAATACTTCCTGTGTTTCTCGGAAACCAAACGTCAATCGAAAACAAAAGCAATAATCTTTGATCATCAGTAGAAACACTTTGAACAAACACTCACCTAAATTGAGTAAATAAAGGTCTTTAATAAAGATAAAGGGGAGCAGTAATTCTGGCAATAAGGGGTTCTTAGAAAAAGGCTGGCTTAGAGAGATGAGGGTTATCTATTTGACATTATTGGGCATGTCCTTTTTTTGCTTATTTTGTTCAGTTTCCTGCCCTCAATTAGTCGCTCAAGATTCAACGATTCAAAGCTTATGGGGAACAAATTGCACTAAACAATTAAATATCCAATTTACTGTCCTCTCTTACAGTCTACTCCAAAAAACCCTATAATACCTACTCCACTCAAAAATGTGCTTCGCTTATTGTTATTTCACTTAGATGCTTGACCCTCATTGTGCAAAATGATGTTTGTGCATCAGTCACACTCATGTCAAGGTCTGACCCAGCTGACCTGTTATGAGAGGAAAGCCGCATTGTCCAACCCGCAAATAATATGCATTAATCAACCACCCAAACCCGACCCGCAAACTGAAAGCTTTAGCCTAGACCACAGCAAAGTCAGTGAGCACTAAGCTACAAATACCACTCACAACTCAAAGGTGAAACCTCAACACCCTAAAAAACAAGCACTGACCAAAACCACAATTGTAAATTGATGATAAAGGTGTCTGTGTGTGTGTGTGTGTGTGTGTGTGTGTGTATGTGTGTTTGTGTTATTGCAACTTACATTGTACACAATGTTCCTGTAAGTTATTTATAACACTGCTTTGTCATTTTTTGACCTGCCCACTCGAACCTGTGATGTTTTCTAGTAAGCTTACCCAAATCGGGGTCGAATTTGACACCAGAATCCTGTTTTCACATTATTCTGCTAAAAAGGGGGAAGGTTACTCTGCTCAAGTTCAATCTGAGTTTAAGACATGTACCATTTGAGACATTTCAACTAGTTTGGAAGCCAATCATACTCCAATACGTGACCAACACAAGTGTAATGTGGAAGCTTGAGGACTCCAGTGAAGTAAAATACATCTTTCATCCAGCAGTAACATTTTTTAAATTAAAAATATTATTGAGTTTTCAGAAAGGGAGAAGAGTTGGGTGTAATTTTAAGAACCTCTCACTAGGTTATTGAACCTTTTACTGAAGAAACCATATCAGAGACAAATAATTATTCAAGTTTTTTCAAAGAGTATTTTTGTATCTCTTAAAACAAGTCTGGAGGGGATCTTCACTTTATTTGATTTTTTTTATTAAGGAAAAATTCAAATATAAAACTGCAATAAGATTGTGACGTAAAGGAGAATGTCAAGTTTCAATAGGTAACACAACATAAAGACAAACACATATTTCAGTGATTATGTGAGTATGTGTGTGTATGTTACATGTGTATTCATACCTGTGAGTGTCTGTTTTAATTTCAATCATAATTTATTATATTTGAAAATGGACAGGGTACATTAATCAACATTCAAACAAATATAAATGTGTTAGCCAACAGGGTAGTTTTCATGGGCAGTCCCTTTGCCTGATGATGTACAATAGGTAAGAGCATGATACAATGTGATAAAAAGCATACAACAGTTAATGCAGTAATTATACAATGTGTATGTTGAGAGAGAGTTTAGCTTTCTGTTTCTGATTTGGTTTCTATTTGGTTGTGGATATATTCCCTCAGTATGTTGGGTAAACAATGAGGGTGACTTCAAGAAAACTGTGAAAACCCCCCAAAAAAGAGAAGTTAAATTTGGGACAAAAATACAATTCCTGAAAGCAAAAGCAGAGAATCAATCGGTTCCTTCTTCAGCAAGTCCCTAAAACATGAAACTAAGAAAGAGAAGAAGAAAGAACATAGACAACTACTGTGCTGCAGCTTTGATTTCAAACCCATTGTGTAACTAATATATTGTGGTTGTAACTTAATAAAAGAATAAAGTAGATAATTATGAGTCATCTTGTTTTTATTCTTGTTGTTTTTATTATTTAATCTGGGAATAAATCATTTCAAAGTGTAATTGTTTTTGCACTAGATTATATTGATCACCCACATAAATGCAAACAAGCATGCTTCTATGTATATATACAGTACATACATGTATGGTGTCTATGTATGACAGAAAATCTCACACACACTATGACACAAACGCACACACACTTACACCGCTGTGCTTTGTCTAACAAGCTCTTCATTTCAAGACAGCGTATCATGATTGCCAAACAACACACATTCGTAAGAGGCCGTCTTTGTCATTTCAGTCCACTCATAGACCGAGAGACGAGAACTAGACAGGTTAAATGAGGACAGGAAGATGGAGGAGGAGCACTCTCATGGCTTCACTGAAGCATGTGCATGCAAAATGTATGGCTTCGTATCTTCACTCTCTCTGCCTTCATCTCCGCCTCACTTTGCTGTTTCTCTCTCTCTGCATCCTCCTGCTTCGTGACTGGGCTTTTGGGAGAAGACTGCAGTCCGCCCTGTTCAGGATTACTTCCAACTGAAGGTGTTAATGGCCTATAGCTGTAGAACAGACCATGCCCTCTCAGTTGATCTATTTCTCCATATCAATCCCTCTACCTTTTCTTTACTATTTTCACCATCTCTGACTGACTCTCTTCTTCTTTTCCTCTCCTCTCCTCTCCCTAGTGTTTCCTCCTCCTTGGTGTGGAGCATTAATCAGAGCAGTTTGAACATATCGGTATGTTTTTCCCTTCACTGTTGGTCCATCATTGGGCAGTTAACATGCAGGCCAAGTCACATAAGCAGTATGCAGTAAAGTATCCAAGTGCTGAAATGACCTCGCACAGTATTCACTATGGGAGTGAGGCAATCAACAAAACCTCAATCTCTGTAATAAAACATGATCAGGGCTAAATAATTGATAGAAATCAGATAACAATGTGATTTAGCTTCATACATAGGGATTTATTATTTTAGATTTCTTATTCCAGCACTCATTAATCGGTTTCAATGGGAATTGTCTGTGTTCAGACGGTGGTTGTATAATTTATTTTTATGCTTACTGGCATACAACAGTGAAAAAACTCTCAAATATGTTGCAGCAAATCCTTCAATATTGAAACCAGCAAACAAGCCATGCCAAGTGTGAAGTTGATTACTGTCATTTCCACTCATTTAACACTTTTATTTGAACACTATCCAAATGTAACAGCTATAAATCTTTCAGATGTGATATTGTATCCATTAGTAGGATCAGTGGTGAGCTCAGAAATAGTTTAATTGCGATTCTTAATGTTTATTTTTGGTCCATGCTGTGTGCCTCCCACACCTCTCAGCACCAGCCAGCCCACCAACAATCAGAGCTGCACACTGACCTTAATTCTCCCTGATTACCAAACCGACTTCCCTGTTGCATGAGTGTCTGACCTTTTCACACAATCATGCAATCATGCACTCAAGGTTACGTTCACTCTTGCGTACATCCAACCCTCACGTACACACACACACACACACGCACATGCACAAGCACACAAATAAAATGGCATTCTGGATGAAGATTGGTGAACGGTCTCTCCTTCTCAGAATCTCTCCCCCCCTCTCTCTCTCTCTCTGTCTCCACCTCTGATTCCTTCTAAAAAAGGCTCATGCCAACAAGTACTCCTCTCACATACCTTGTCAAGGCTTTTGACAACTGGGTCACTCTGTACTGAGAATTTGTGCCCACTTACTCTGACTGACCTGCTCTGTTCAGGCTAATTGGTATCTGACATTATGCGATGGCATTAATAACGTGCCCACATAAAAAGAATGCTCTGACATTCAACATGTTTTCTGCCCATTACAGGAACTACAAATTGCATGTACGCTTTAGGCAGCCATTGGTTTCCATTCAGTTCACCCTTCCTTCAAAACAAACTAAATCCCAGTCGTCTTATTCACAACATCAGTTTGTTTAATGTTGATCTTCTGGGGATGATTGTCAGACAACAAGTTCATGAATAATACATTTTCAGGATTGTCAGACATCAGGGTGTCCTTGAATGGACCACCCAGGAGAGTTTTTCAAACAAACGTGTTGTCTCGCAATCACAACCAAACTTTAACAAAACCATGGAGCCAAACATGTTCCCTGTGATATATTACTTGTCATAAATCCATGATTGTTGACTTTTATTCTGTCCTGGCACAAATTGCAATTAATGGCTGTCTGGAGGGTAGATAATCAATCTTACAGTAGGCGGTCATAATGGTTGCCAGTAGGGGATAAAATATGGAAAAACTTAAGGTTGAAAGGGACAAGTTGAAGGGTAAACCTCAGAGATTCAGCCGTTCTGAAACAACATGGGCTTTTTCACCACTTGTTTTGTCACTGTTCTGTGACTTCGATATCGACCCTTTCCTGACTCATTTTTCCTCTTGCTGCGAGGAAAAAGATGTGCGCTCCTTGCCGAGAGGCTCAGCTGGAGCTGCAGCAGCCAGAAAAGCTGAAATAAACATGAGGTGGTGGAAATAATATTCTCTCTAGCGTTTAGCCCGTGCCAACTGTCACACTGTGTTGCACTTATGCAAAGATAATGTGGTTGCAGTGACACTGGCAGGTTGTGGTTGAGAACTTTCCATTAAGTTTTTTTTTGTTTTTGTTTTACTAATACTTTGGTGCACTGTATCTACCTGCAGAAACTATATTTGGAAATATTTGAGGTACTGTTCATCAGTTCAAGATAAGGGCATTGTTTATGGTTTGGCTTTGTATCTTTGTAACATATATTGAGTTAAATGACTACCTGAATTCATTTTCGCATTAATCATTAAAAGGTGGGATGAAAAATTTGGATTAATGATTCACTTACAGAATGGGTATTTCATGAACCTGGAACAGATTCTAAATGCAAATTTTAACCTTCTCTTAACCACAATTTTTTTTTCACTTCAGGCAAAAAACAACATCACTGAACTTCCTCTCAGTCATCTTGGCTTCTTCTTTTCCCCCTCTCCCTCTCTGATTTTCCCAGCTCCGGGGGAAGAGCTCACTGCGCAGTATCACATTTCCCATAGTAGTCCACATGCAACGCAAAGAACACAGATATCACAGCAAAGCCCAGGCTGCTCCCCCTTCCTGCACAAACTGTATACTTTCAGAGAAAACATAAATATACAAACTGATTTGCAGAACATTCAGCAGCTGAGGTCTGATGGACTAGAGGCCCAGAGCAGACAGAAAGACCCCTGCACCTAATCCTCCAATCCCAGAATTTATATCCTAAATATTCTCGTGGCTGACTAAAGACTTTCTTTGTCAGTTGGAACCACTACACACTTGGTACAGTATTACAAACACACATTGTAAACTATCTAGACACATGTACAGAAGCATAAACACAGACACAGGTTCCCTCACTAAGCCAAAAATACACTTGTTGAATGCAAAAGAGTGATTCAGTGAAGCCCCTGAAGAAACTGTCAATGTATTCTGTTTAAGCTGCAGAGAAACACACTGACACTGCATGAGAAATGCCAGCAGCTTCTGTGTGTGTGTGTGTGTGTGTGTGTGTGTGTGTGTGTGTGTGTGTGTGTGTGTGTGTGTGTGTGTGTGTGTGTGTGTGTGTGTGTGTGTGTGTGTGTGTGTGTGTATTTACTTGCGTGTGTTTAGAGTATCACTGGAATGTTTGAGTGACAGGTCTGTGCTTGCAAGGTTACCTGCAGAAAGACACCCTGGGGCAACACACACCTAGTCACATGAGGCATGAATGAGGACACAGGGGCCAAACAAACAAGCAGATCTTTAAAACAAACCAGGCACATGGCTTCGGTAACATCTGTGCAGGATGAACTTTGGGATGAACTGTAATTGCTGAAATTATGAAAAACAACGTCAATGTCTGGAAGAGGAAGTCTAATGTGAGGTGTTGTGGTAAAATTTGTTCCATCACATGATTTGTGTAGGTGTTGCACTTTTAAGAGTGTAGAATCAAAGAAGATATTATTGTAATGTGTGTACAGCCCCCAAAAACCACCAGTAATTGATAAAACTATTTATAAAACTACTTGTGCTTACACTATTTTCTCATCAAATCGTGCAGTTGATTTCTAACAGTACGAAATATCAAAAAAGGCCAATAATTAAAACAAACAGAAGACATCATTTTAAAATAAATTGTACTTAAAGCCCCAGATTTCCTCATCTTATGCCATCTGTGCCATGCAGGGCAAAAGGAAAAATGGCACCATCTGTGAATTCCTGGCAAGGTTTGTGTGCCAGTGCCGTGCCAGTTGAACACTTGTTAGGAAGGAGCCTGATCACATTAGTACTGTATTTGGCAACTGAAACATTTCTATGAGCTATGTTCTGTTTTGTGTGATGCATTGTGCTCTTTGCATGCCTTTTTTGCGACGCCTTTTTTGCGAGTTCCACCGTTGAAATAAAACACCCAAGATCATTTAAAGAGAAGGAAATGAGCCCCATCTAAGTGGCATATACAGTATGAGATTTGGTTTTAGAGTTACATTGACTTGAAAAAAAATAGTTCTCATGAGGCAAAGAGATTTATTTTCACAGCTGTTTTTTATCGTTTGAAATATTTGACACGGCTGCTGATACAATACAATACTTCAGGAATAAAGTACCAAAATGTTGATGGACCTGTCTGATCAAATAACGTTCAGTCATGTTCATACCATAAAATATTCTCATCACGTTGTCTATCAACTGCAACTTGAAAATGCAGCAGGCTGCTCAGCTTGGTAAACCTCAAGAGCAAAAAAAAGCACTCTGTGTTGCTCAGCCTTCACCATGGATGAATATAAGATCAGGCCCACAATTACAAAATCTATAAATAAGCTGAGGTCTGCAGTAGACTGGGTCTTGACATGGTGCGAGCTTAGACATAACGCATGACTGGAAGAGCCCAGTAAAAAAAAAGAAAACAAATACAGCAAAGCGGAGCAGACAGAGCCCAGGAACAACACTGGCATCCACACTGACAAGGGAGAAAAAATATAGAAACCAGACAGCATAGGAAAGCCAGAGGGGTGTTTTTCAGTATCTCCAGAAGAGAAGTCTCCACTCAAATATAAAAGAAAGTTCAAACCTCTGAACACAACCTTACACTGTTGCAAAACCACTATTCACCAAAAAAGTGCACCAGTGTGTGCTTTTAGTTAAATTAGTGCTGACTGTGGCTAATGATATAAATTATAATTATATCAAAAGCAATAATACACCTCTTACATGCTCTGGTGTAAATCCAATTGAAGGTTGGGTGCATCACTTCCTCTCTCCTGTAGTTCTCTGACCATAATTAGTTTAACATCATTTTATTTTATTCTCTCAGGAAGCAATTATGAAGGGTTTAGTCTTCTGTCCCGACTAACTCTCTGTGAGAAATTTCCTTCTGCTTCCTTCGGTGAGAAAATCTGTTGCGCACTTTGCAAGAAGGCTGCAAAAAATTCACATCAACATTCACCACTGTCACTTCCTATACTGGAGCGACTGTGACTGAAAGTCACCATGCAGTTGCACAGATTCACACACACACACACACACACCTCATTCTCATCCATCACACGCTTCCCTCTGATAATAGTTCCTTCTCTGTTCTGATCACAGGCACAGAGATATCTGCACAAGACCACCCTGGGCAGCAGGAGGAGGAGGAGGAGGAGGATGAGGAACAGAGGAATGAAATGGTGCGGACATGGAGACAGCGCACTCCCTCCAGCAGGCCAAACCTCACAGATTGACTGTCTGAGTAAATAAAGCAAGGCTGATGAGGACTTGGCACAGGTCTTACCTTTTACCAGCCTTTTCTCCTCTTTTTAATTAAGTTGTATGATTAAAGAAGCCAGAAGAAACAGGGCCCGGCTCTATCTCCTATGTTTCCTTCCTATCAATGGGATTACCTGGGGAAGACCTGGGATTCACACTTACTTCTGTAATATAACCCACGCACAGCTGCCACAGTACACATCATGATAGAGAAAGTGGAAGAATGAGAGTCGCACAAATTAAACTCCTGAAAAGCCTAAAACTCAGAGTCAACATTGCTACAAAAACCACATTATAGGATTTAGTGAAACAATGGATCGTTGAATATGCAACTTTTCATTTTGGTGGATTGTTTTGATGTTCGCAAACTGTTTCATCATTTGTCGCCACAAAGTATTATCCTGACTGCTGTTACATTCCTTTCCTGTCTTACTGCACATTAAGAAAAAGACAAACTGTGACTGAAAGGAAGTGCCGTATGTTCTACAGGCAGTAAAAAACATGTCAGAGCAAAGCCCGGTGGAGCAGCTTTCATAGACAGATTGTCCTATTCATCCATCAGACCCCTTGTTCCCCTCACCCAGATGAAGCTGGTAAATATCCAGCATGACAAATCTGAATATTACTCATCCTTACTTATGTCCTTGAAATGACAACAGCTATCCTCAGGGAGCCACTGCCATTCTGCGAGATTCGTAATACAGTGCGTTATCATCTCATCATCAAACGTATGTCCTGACCAGACCATTTTTTTACCAGAGATTTTTCTCTCTTGTCATGAAGACCACATGTACACTAAAACACCGGCAGCCTGTCTCCGCTGTCATGTCACCCCTGTTGCTATGTTGTGCCACAAGGATCATCAAGATAAGACATCGCCCCAAACACACCCTGGTGGTGTCCAATCTAATCAATTGTTCTTGTTTGAAAGCTTCTCTTTGCTTGGGACCCAATTTGACACAAGTAATTGAGGTGCCAGGTCATGTCATTATCCTTTAAGGGAATAAAGGAAGAGGAAGGATTAGGAGGTAACTTTGGGCAACTCCACCCCCATGAAACAGGCGATACATAGCCTGATGGATAAGAACAACTCTACTGTTCTGTGTCTTCCGTTAGCAATTTGCGTTGAACGGAAAGTCAAATATACCGAAACCTTGTAACTGTAAGAGCAGTTAGTCTAGTCTAGTGTTTGCTAATTAGCATTAGCGCTTTGAAATTGTAGCTACAGGTAAATAAGGAACTGGAGGACCATGGTCACCAAAGAGAGAGTTACTGTTCAGTTATCATACCAGTCATTATTATCACATATTATTACAATGCAATGCTAAAATACATATAACGGACTCTAATAAATACTCTGACTATGACTCTAGCCTGTTCAGTTTTTCGTCCTTAGATTCTTTGTCTTCTTCTGAGTTAAATGACAAAGAATGGATAACAGATTTCTGATAGATAAGAGAATTTTCTTTCGAATACCCTTAAACCTATAAGCTAAACAAAACACACATAAATCACAGGTTTTCTTTGTTTAAATTCACTCCAGTGAGATGATAATCACTCTTGTTCCAGGAATGCATTTGGGGCTGTTGAGCTTCTCTGTGAGTGAGTGACCTTTATAAAACTGTTTATGCTTTAGCTCCCAATTTTGCACTACGCAGTGGATTCAAATACAAAGAGGACAATTTGAAATGTTTGTATTTTGCAGATTGCTGCTTTAAGAGAATCAGCCAAGAGAGCAAGCGATGATTCAGCAGCCCTAGACATCTGTAATCACCACTTCACATCTTCTGCCGCGGCCTTTTCAGCGCAGTGCAAATCTCTGTTCTCCAAAAATATCTAAAGCTCTCAGTGTACATGGTGCTGCTGCAGGAGACATGGGAATTACTCATGCTTTTTAAAATCTTTTAAAAAAGACATGCATTTTACCCGAACCTTCGAGATCTCCATTACTTTAAATTAAATTTCTGGAGGGAGCTCTTTTTCTACGCAAAGCCTGTGATATGAGCAGTGAGGCGTAGATAGGCTCTTATTCCAATTCTCATCATCATCATCATCTGAGATGAACCCACTATATGTAATCAGTGTTATTAGTTCAGGCTTGTACCGAGATGTCCTCAGTCCTCGACAGGATCAGCCGAACCTCACTTTAGGGAAACAATAGCCATGAGCAGAGGCAGCCTGACAGCGGGATCCATCAAGGGGCAAAAATGTAAGACTCTGTGCTCTTGTCTGACAGATCCTCTGCAGCAACATTTCTATCCAGATGTCAAGACATTTTTTAAGGAGACCTCTTAAAGGTCAAAATGTGAATTTGTTGTGTTTCTTGTGTGTAGCTAAATCAAACCAACACGTACGAGAAACAATTACTCCTTCAATAACCAGCTGCTGACATTACAAGACCGCATATATACTAATAATCATCATACTAATCAATGTATTTCTGCTGCATTTATTCCTGTTTAAAGATAAAAAATATAAACATGACTATGGTACTGTTTTAATATACCATTTAATAAATTATTGGCCATGCAATCATCATCATCATCATCATCATAATCATCATCATCATCATCATCATTAGGCTAATTTTGCCAAATCGTTTAATCATTGACAAATAAGGTCTTTGTTTTCCACCTAAAGTGACTTTAAACACATGGAGGGTCTATGGAGGATATAATGTCATCATTTAGTCACAAACACCCAATTTAGAAGTCTGAGCAAACCCACACAGTTCGTGATCAACATTCAGACACCACCACTGAAAAAACAAGAACAAAAACATTGACAACTGCCATGACAGTTAACCTGACAATACAGATTTAGACAACAGTGACCAATTGTTTTCACAGGGTCTATTAATAACTGTAGAATCAATGCCTTCACAAGCCGTAGCAAGACAGGTCTGCAACACTCATGGCTTTTATGAACCCTCAAGGGGACAGATATTCCCACCAATGTAAGCTCTCCTGGAGCAAGAATCCTTCAGGAATGACTCCAAGAAACATTCAGGTAAAATAACTTTAATGGCATAGCGACCATCACTGATACCAATCTCGCTGAACCCCTGTGGGATTAATGTGAATGTACCATAAAAAAAGACTACCCACCAATCAACCTAAGGCAGTTATGAAAGGCACTTTGGTCTACATGGCCAGATTTAACACTGGGACACTACAGGTCCTCTGTTTGGTCACTGGTGCGATATGTGGCAGCCATTAGTGGTCAAACACAGTTCTATTTCTATTTTAGTGAACGGGGGAGGAAAACTTTGAGATTGGAAGGAGTATTTTAGAGCCTGTGCTTATTTGACATCCCTTTTATTTATTCACTCACTGCTGAGGTGGAACTATGTAGCAGATTGCATCACTTTACCAGAGGCAGGCTCGGAGATGCAGGTGTGCCAAAATTACAGCTCAAGTTACTGTTTTTACAAAGAGCATCTTTTGTCCTTTAAAAACCATGAACTTCCTTTAACATTCTTCCCCATAATCTACATATGCCTAAATATAAAACAGTGAAAAACTCTGGAAAGCAAAAAATTTGAATCTCTTGTCTCTCATACCTCCGGAAAATCAAAGTCTAACCTTCCCATCTTCCTCCTCTTTTTTTCACTCGCGCTGAGAAGCTTTCGCTCTCAGTCGACAGGATTTACTCCTACATAAGCCAATCACATATGTCAGCACCCTAATTAAGCATCCCGGTATACTCTTGATCTTATGAGGGGCACACTGGGTCAGATCGGTTAAAATCTATTATATGAGGTCATGAATGGGAGGATGAATTGATATCCTGCCACTCATGGAGGCAGAGTGCAGAGGTGGATTGGAGAGAGGACCTCATGCAAGACAGACTGACAACTGTGTGATCTCTATTGATTTTTATTCCCAATGGACATTAACAGTGTTACATCACTGATGTGTTTTCCTTCTTTTTGGATTATTTCTAACCCGACAATGAACTGCATTTTTTTCTTTTTTCTTGCAGATCTCTGAAAAATAAATGTTTGACCTTTTATCTGCTCAGTTTAAGGACTCTACAGGGTGCAGTGAAGAGGGGGGAAGTGAAAGAAGAAATATGAAAGATAAAGCATGCCAAATGCTTTGGAGAATGTGTTACGGTTCAGTGGTGTCACCATTAAATTCTTGGTTCGCTCCTCCACTAGTTGTACTGGTTGTCAGTTCCCTCCATCCAGCAGCCAGGCTGGAGCCGGCCTTGCAGCTGTCCACAGTCCAGCATTACATAACGAGGCTGCATCACAAACCCCCCTTTAACTACTTTGCAGCCTCTCCACCATGACACTGTCACCCCGCTGAGGAGATGACAAGAGGACAAAGTTGGATGCCCGCTCAAGGGACAGACACACAAACTCCTCTCTTCCAAGATTTGCTTGTTGAAAGCCAAGTTAATGAGGTAATGCAGTGCTGTAATTGCTCATTTGCTTCCCTATTCCCATGGAACCATAGCCTCTTCACCTTTTAAACCTCCACTCAAACACACAGGCAGAGTGCTGCTCAAATGTGGGTGGATGCGCTGTAGCTATACATGAACCAAGTCTACTGAATGGCTGACCCAATTTCCTACCATGCTCTGCTTGAACAGCGTATATCATGTCGTGACTATAATGTGCAATGCATCCTTCTCGAGGTGCTCAGATAAATTAAACCCTTCTTGGACACCTCTGCTGAATATCAATCAAGTTTAAAAAAGTACAAGACATACTTCAGGCTCCTTGATAAAAAAGTTTCACCTCTGTGCCTTGAATATATTGATGTTGAATGCTCAAGCCTGTTCTACAGAGTCATCGTGTGATTAACACAAAACAGACTGCAATAACATTTGTTTCCCGGATACAGCCACAGGACTTTTTTTTTAAATTTCAAAATAGCTCCAGAGAAGAAAAAAACATGAGACAAGTGTTTGGAAAACTGCAATCTATTAAAAATGCAGCAAAAGTAGTTGTTAAAAATCTATGCAGAAATATTTTCGCTAACACTCAAAACACGAGAGATGGGAATTCCACAAGCCATGCAAAATTAAATAGTGCACAGTTTCCCTGCACTTCATCAGTTTAGTCCGTTAATCAGTCTAATATTGTGTCTTTCACATAACGGAGATCTCTGTTTATATCATCAAGTACATGTATGGCTGCAGCCAAGTGCACGTGGTCATCCAACATAGGAAGAGCTTTGAAAATGTGAGTTTGCCTCTCTGAGAGTATACTGGATCACAACTGGGGTCATTACGTGTCACTGTAGAGAGTCACACTCGAGTGACACGCATTGTTCACCATCATCTAATGCCATTCAAGAGGTTGACACTCATATACCCGCAGCATGCTGATTTTTCATCTGCACTCCAAATATACCAAGCAGATCATTTCCTTCCACTGTAGTGAGTTCACGGATCAATTATGGAAACTATACACGACAGCATGAGTTTGTGGATCTCTACTGATGAACTAATTTTTAAAGCTATCCCTGCTTATTTTGGAGGACAGTATACAAGACTTTACAATATTTCATCACAATACACCAGCAAAGCTCTACAAGGTCACTTTCTAACATCACATGAACACTGCATTGAGAATGAACCTTTGAAAATTTGATATCAATCATATTTAGACAGCACAATCCCCTCCAGCTTTCCTGTCATGTTTTCCTCATGAGCTTCACAGAGGTAGACTGATTGCTGTGGAGGGAGAGGAGGGATTTGGAGCTTTTCAGCCATATGATTTTTTTTGAACAAATGTGTTCATGGTAAAAACCAAGGAGAAAGCTCTGGATGAAAGGATCGAACAGAGAGAGAAGTTTACCTTTATTTGGATTTTTCCGAGTTGACAACATTCAACCAGCACCAGATTTATCTGGCAGTATGTCCACAGATGTGTACATGTTGTGTGAGAGAGTAAGCACTGGTTGGGTTTGCCCGCCACCACAGGGAATCCAGTAATGGGGGTAACAAAGAATTAGCCAGTGTTTTGAGTCAGTTGCTAAGCAAACTAGGTCTGATATGACAGAATGCAACTCTCCAGTGTGTCCCGCCTACACAATATTTCAATCTGCACCAAGGACCCCATGATGCAGTCTGTCAGAAACAAAGCATTCATGTGTACTAAAAGTATAACATGAGGTAACATTAGAAACTGACAATAATGGGTGTGAGAGGAAGATCAGTTAATTAACCTCCAGTAATGGGAGCATTAACTACAGCTGGGCAACCTTTAAAAATATTAAAATCACACTATCTATTCATGAAAGAGCTATATGGAGAAAGTTGGCCTGCTTCCGGCCCCACAAATCAAGTTTATATTGGGCAAAAGTTTTAAAGCACACTTTTCTTTTGTCAAGTGTTAAAACATTTTATGAACGCCACTCAACCACAAACGAAACCCAAGATAAATTCTTCCTGTAATGCACTGATGCTGCAGCAGAATACTTTTGATATCTTGTACTGATAATTACATTTAAACCTTAAAAACAGGAAACCCACCAAATAAATCATTATGTGGTGTGATTATGCACAACTCTACAATTGCTGTATTGTGTGCATCTGTATTACCAGAGCTTAACTACTCAGTGTGCTTTATTCTGGGAGCAATAAGGTAACTACAGCAATAGCAACTGACTTCAAAGAATGCCAGTGTCAGTCTCCTTTTTAAGCATGCTGCTGTTTGCATTGACATTAATGATGCAGCCTGCTTCTATGAAGAGTTTTGAGCCTTGGTAAATAAATATATTGTTATTTCAAGTTGACTGGTGCAGCACTTAAAGAGCTAACTTCTTGTCTAAGTGTCTGTGGATTTCATTTTTGAGTTTGGCACAAAATATGCAGGGGAGATGTGAAGCACCCAAAATACAGAATATGAGCCAGCCAGGTTGTCTTGTCAGGAAATCTACAGTAGAAGAGTTTGGCATACATTTTCCTGATTAGTAAATTGTAGATCTGTTGTATGGGGACATTGAGTCTTAATTATTTAATGCATTCTTCTTGTGCCAAACTTGTAAGGAGATTTAGTAAAGTAGCTTAATTCTAATTTATTCTGGGGTGACCATTGAAACTCTAATGACCCCTTGGAAGTCTCTCCACCACAGTTTAGATGGCACTGGGTTGGCTGTTGCTCAGTTAGACTATAATGTGGCACAGCCAGTGTGTCACCTTGAGAATCGTTGACAAGGGGAAAAAAGTGTTTCAATCAACGAACCTTCATGATGCCGCAAGGTGTGTTTCCTCCTCCCTGGCTCCTCTCGCTGGAATTATCACGGCTGCCCCTCCCGATCCTTGGGCTGCCGTGCTCCCTGTACCGTCCATTGGTGTAAACTCCCTCAGCCCCGTAGCCCTGGGCAGAGGCCGCCGACACCTCCAAGTAAGCCCTGGTACCGGTGGCAGGCAGCGCGGCCGCATCGCCGGTGATTCCTGCAGCGTTGATCTCAACTTGTGTTGGCGGGGCGCCGATGGCAAGATCCAAAAAATGTCCCGACAGAGTATCTGAAGCGTGTACCCCTGCCATGATCCGCCAGTGTTAGGCTACAGCAAAGCCCCCCCTTCCACAATGTAAAAACAACCCATTTTCTCAAAGCACGGTGGACTTGTTAACGTCCAGGATGGTTTGTCTTATTCACCGGATCACCACTGCTGGTCCATCTTCGGAGCGCAGTGTCTTCTGGCGCTGGGCAGTGGATGGTCAGACTGAACCGTCCGGCTGAAATAGAGCAGACAATGTCCCCCCCACACACACACACACACACACACACACACACAAGAGACCTCCTCCGATTAGCTTTCCGGAGACGTGTAGACTACTAAAAATACTGTAAATAAAGACTTTCGGGTTTTGCAGCGGACGTTTGTGTTTAGGCAGCTTGCACTTTCGTCTCCTTGTCTTGACAAATCAGTTTCGTTCTCCACGTCCGCTTCTCTAGACTCTCCGCTGTGCGCATCGCCCTGTGTCCTGCACACTTTTGCAGTGCTTGCAAACGGGAGAGCTTCCCTCCTCTCACGCATCCGCGGGACAAATTCAAGACTGTGAGAGCGCAATCGCAATAAGCCCACAGGAGCGTGCACACGCGCGCGAGCATGTACAATTAAACCCAATCACTCGCGGGCGAGCGTTTTGATTTGCGTGTGCGCGCATTGTCTCCCAACGACTTTAAAGCAAACTAAACTAGCACAGTCACTTACAGGCCGAACTATTGACATCTACTTACACAGAGACACTAAGTTACAGCCTTAACCCTTTGTAGATCACACCAAGAAAGTGCTATTTAAAAAATAATTTATTTTCTTTTCCTACCTCTTTGAGGCCATGACAACATAAAACATGGATTTTTTTTCTCATTGGCCCCACATATAATGATTTACAGACCTCTACAGACCTCATTCAGACATCACTTGTTCAAAACCTTAAAAAAAACAAAAAAAACATGTTAGAGACTCATTCTGTTTGTGTACAAGATGAAAAAATCAACTCAACTTCAAAAATGTTTCCAGCAGGATTTCTTATGTCAGCAGTGATTTGTCTTTTTCTTCGTTGGTTATAATAATATAACTATTTATACACTAGCACGACCTGTATCTAGCAACCACAAAGCAATCTGATTATCTTTTTGTGCATTGCATACCTCATACAAATGGTAAAGATTGCCAGAAAAAAATAGTTAAATAGATTTTGTTTTTGACCAAATATCATGACACAAAGTGACCTCTACCAAACAGTTGAGCAGACAGAAATATTACAGGAATTATTTATCATGTGAAGTTCTGTATGGTGCCTCAAAGTCAATCTCTACCATTTAGCAGGCTGTAGATTCTCCATAAGAGGGAGCTCAAGGGAGCATCGTTATTCTTTTTTTTTTTTTTTTGTAGAAGCTATGATGACTCATTTTATTGTTAATCCTTAAAAAAATCAAAAAGTGAATAAAACAGGATACAGAAATCTGTGTTAAATCGGAATTTAAAAATATATTTATATAGTTGTTTTGTTTTTTTCAGTTTTCTCTCCACAAACGTTTCTCCTCACTCAATTTCAGTGGAAGCAGTTTCCCAAGAGAGTCCAAAAGAGCTGATTTATTTGAAAATGCTGCAGTGTCCTCCGGGAAAAAAAAAAAAAACAACTTTTGGAAGTGTAATAAAAATCATAAACTGTGAACACTCACTTGCAGAAAAGGAATGTGATAGCAGTTTAGATATGCAGTCACCCAAAGGCGAGTAAAATGTTGCTGCAATTTTAATGAACTATCCACAGGCAATGGGTGTTACAACCGAGCTTTTGAAGAAAATGTAAATTAATTTAGCATTTATTTCACTTTATAAACATCTGCAACCCCGCATTTGGCTTTTTAGTATAGTGTGGAAAAGAGCTGTATAAATAAACAACAGATAAATAAAGTATTTCAATGACATGAAAGACATGCAAGATATCGTGCAACATAAGCCTCTTTTTTCCTTTCCATAAATAAAACCTTGTTATGACTACCCCTACCCCAAAGTCCTTTTCTGACAGACTCATGCCTTGCCCTGTCTCACTTCTGTTTTTGTGTTAGTCACTTGCACTATTAATAAAAATAAATTAAAAGAAAGTGATAGACGGCAGATAACATGTGCAGGGAGAACTTGGTACTCGTCTTAAAATCTAGCAGGAATTATAATCTGGTCATCAAACTTCCTAAATGTTGTATTTGAAATCATAAAAAATCATATAACCATATAAAACAGTTTTCTGAACAAGTGACACAACTGGCAAAAGTGCAGCAGCTGTTACTTTCCTCGTCTGTAGGTGGCGCAGGTTGGATTGGAAGTGCAGGTCCAAAATGCAGGTCTGGACCTGGATCATACTGGCTGAGTCTGGCTGCAGATGCATAAGTAATACAGTGTGTCCTTGTTCTATCAGGGTATTTTGTTGCTATTCAGGACAGTACAGAGAAAAAGACTAATCCGTTACTTATTCAACATTTCTACTGGTAGCGAAACCAAACTGCTATTGCTTTTACTGTGGGAATCTTGCTCACACTAATAAATAATACAAACACCCTTATCCTTGTGAGAAAGCATTGCTTTTTTGAAATTATAACTTTAGGTACAATAACATTTACATCAACAGTACATCTGAAATAAATAAGCATAGAAGAGGAAAATAATAATGATCATAATTAGGCCAACTAGGCCGTCTCTTAAGCACCTTTGCACACATGAATTGGCATTCCTCGGTTATCTCACAGTATCACTTGTTTCATTTCATTTTAATGTTTATGTGGTAGGGACAGATACAACATACTTGCACAACAATTATCCAATACAGTGCATCACAGCATGTATAGCTGCAGCTAATTTACAATGCCCATCATTAGAAGGGTCTTTAAAATAAAACATGTTCAGAGACAAACAGAGTTAAGCTATGTAATACATTTTGTTGACCTTATAGGAACAGAGTACGACTTGTTGGCTTACACATATACATACACACACAAACCTTCCCCCACCCACAACTACCACTACACATGACAAAATAAATGTTTGTTGTTTAATTCCCTTAGCTTAATTTCAAAATGTTGACAATTTTGGTCTGTTTTGAGTTCAGTAGGCAGTGTATTTCATGTGTTGGCTCCCTTTATAAAAAAGGATGTCTGGCCAAAGGATGTTTTCCAGTATGATACTTTACAGTTCCCTGCAGTGGTATTCCTAGTGGACAATCCAAAGGCCTGTAACAGTCGAGCCATGTCTTCCACTCTTCATCAAAGATGCAGGGATGCTCTTGCTCCACCCCACCACCTCTCTTCTTCTAGGTATTGATTTGAAGACAGTCAACAGGGGAGACAAGAGAGGAGACTGTGAATATTAGTCATTTACAATTGCACTCTGTGGTTGTGCAAGATCCTTGCATGCAAGCTAACTTTAGCATCCACGTTTCACATACCAAAAAGCTGAGCATTTGCTGATGCCTCTGAGGCCAGAACAAACTAAAAACAATAGAGAATGCATATTCAACGTCAGGCCAGCTCCCATCATCTGACGAGACATGGCCAATAAACTGGGATAATGCAGCCCCATTTATAACCCACTAAGGACGCAAATCAAATCAAGCCAATTTGTATGAAGGGAGTCATGTGCAGCAGAGAGTGTGAGCTCAGTGTCTGTTCATAATTGTCAAATATAGCCAGACTAATCAGAGCCAAAGCAGTGCCTTTACATCATGGTCAGGCTTGATATTCAGATAGTTATTCTGTAATGTAATGCAGCAAACAATGGGGGAAATTCCCTCTGGTAAATAGCAACACTGACATGACACACAGCAGATTACTGTGTAATTATCTGATGTATTTTGTCAAAGGGCGGGACAGTCTGTTGAAGTTAAGGGTCTTATTCAAGGGTGTTAGTGTTTCTAAGTAGATATTTTCACAAGAGGCAGACCTTGATAATGATAAGTGGCGTAATCTGCAGCCAAAACACAGCCTCTCTAATCGCTTTCAGTCTTTTGAATGAAAATGGCTTACAGACGTGTGAGTACTGTTGGAGCTAAAGCCCAGCTACTTCTCAAGGACAGGTAGTGAGCGGAAGAAGTGAATGAAATCTATGAATGTATGACGCAACACGGGAGGAGAGTGAGAAGACGATGAAGGAATGCTTGCTGGTAGAATGAGAAAGTCAATGTCTATGGAAGAGGAAGCTGAAAAGATTTGATGCACTTTCCTTTTCCTCACGTACTCTCACTACCCCCACTGCCCCCAACGCACACACACATACACACACACTCTTCACTCGTGATCTCTCAGGGTCATGTATTATGCATTCTCAGAAATTATTTAGCAAAAGTTCTGCTTTTAAAAGCCTCCCCGCCTGGCTCAGCTGTCTCACTCTAATGTGAAAAGGCCTCTGAACTCAAACATCAGCTCCACGTGGACTTGAACCGGTGGTGGGGGTGGTGTCAGTTCACATGAGTCCACAAAATGTGACCAGTCAGCCTGGTTAAAGGGGCCTCTCAGTGATCCATCTGCAAATACTGTTTGATACACTGGGCTGTAGAGCATTGCATTACTCACTGACAACATCAGGGCCTGACGAGAGACTAGATCAGGAATGATGAGAAGATCAAAACTTACAGTTTGTTAGTCAGAGGGTAAAAAAAACCTAAAATAAAACATTGAGAGAGAAAGTAAAGCACAGAATAGTCTGTATCAGCACTCTTGAACATTAAAATGGCATCGTCAATTTGAAATAACACCCTGTTTTCTACTGAGGTTTCCTACAGTTTCCTGTGGCAGGATGTCAGCCATGGCTCTGTACAGTAAGGCATCTCTCTCTCCTGCTGCAGTAGCTGTCAGGTTCAGACCAATGGATCTCCATTGCCATACCTCCGGGGCTCTAACGGCGCCCCCCTCCCACTGGGGCCCATCAACAGAAGCTAGGCTATCGTATTGATGACAGCTGGCTATTGATCAAGTCTCCTAATCCCAGCTGGCTACAGGGGAAAAGAAGAAGAGGTCATCCAGTCAAACGCTCAGGATTTATTACCACAAAAGATTTTTGTAGAAAGCCATTGTTCAATTGTTCCTTCACACCTTTGTTTCTCATTTTTTACAGCATCAGTTGAGTCACAATTATCATTTTATAACTTCAAAGGCAGGTTCTGAGATAAAATTGAAACCGCAATAACAACAAATAACTTTTCACAGCCACATATGGTGTGTGAATTGTTCGATCAAATCATGATATAGAGGAAGTTCCTGCCGGGTAGCTGTGGGTGTGTCTTCCTGAGCATTGCCACCGCACTTCCTGTGCGGGCCCAAATGAACATCACACCAACAGGAACAGAAACCAGATATCATATCTTTTTTTTATGTAGCGTAGGTTTTACAGTTTAATTTTGCTCTTACAGTTCTCACGTTTAAAGTCACAATCCAGGACTGAAGCAAAAAGACACACTACGCCCAAACATTAAAACATAAGATTAGAATCTACTGTCACTCCAGAACGGTCTGGTAATCTGTAGTGAAGGAAAGCAGGCCTATATTGTAAATAACTTTTATTAAAAAAATAACACACAGTACTGATTTTATATAACTCTAACTCGTTGTATTTAAATGTAAAAGACAGTATTCACAGAATATGATTAAACAGATATTGTTTGTGCCTTTAACCCCACATGGCATTAAAGGACCCTTGTGGAGTGGAGTTTTCGTGTAAACATAACTTCAATTTACATGTAATGTTACTCATCAAATCACATTGTATGTACCCTTGATGTCTAACAAAGACATAGAAAGGAAGTGAAAGGATTTCCTTCCTTGTGCAAAATTTGCAACGTTGATTTTCTTTTTTAAAGATTTAATTTTGGGCTTTTTTGCCTTCATTTGACAGTGGGTGGCATAGAGGGCAACAGTAAACAGATAGAGAGAGAGGGGAATGACCTGCAGCAAAGGTCCTTTGCTGGAATCAGTCCAGGGATGCTGGCTTAATGTGACATGCGCCTTAACCACTCAGATACCAAGGCGCTCCCAAGGTGGATCTTCTTAGACTTCTTCTCCTCTGCCTTTGTTGAAGTGTCACGTGACATATTGGAGGTGTATCTGAAAAATTATAACAAAAATCCAAATTGTTTTTAAAAAAAATGTACATTTTAAATGTTATCTAAATGTTTTATATTTATTTGTTTTGATGGAAGGTGGTGTCACACCTCTTTAGTCCACAATCCTGTCCAGATTAACAAGGCCAATTAAGTGATGTATTATAGCTGGAAACCAATAGTGACAAGGTGAATACATAACAAACAGGATACCAGACTACCCAGCCACTTTTGCGGCACATAGAGCTATGCTAAGTGAATCCAAATAGTCAATTTTATTTACTTTCACAAAAAGTAAATAAAATGAACAAACACATTACATTTATGTCCTATAATGACTTGCATTTTAATTAGAACTTTTTGCTCTCAATCAATGGTACTACTTAATGTGAAAATCATGACTGTGATTTCAACCCAAATCTGGCAGTGAATGCCTTCCTGTCTGATTTATGGGACTTTACTGACACCTGGTGGTTTAATGCTAAAATAAACTACAATAAAGAACCTCTGTCAAAAACTGAAGGAATGATACAGCTTGGTAATTTCTTTCTTGTTTTTTTTGTTTTTTTTTAACATTTCTGCTGCACTAATTTCTGAAGATTTTGCAAACAGTGCAAATTTAATACACCGTTACCCCCGCTGATCCAGTCAGCAACCAGTTTGCTTATCAAAGAAGCAGATCTATAAAGGTCTCAGTCACACTTCATACAGCCCTTTCCCACTTGTAGCATTCACATATGTCAGGATACTATTTGATGACATAAATTCCGCCCATAAACTGGAAGACTGACTAGGATTAGCTACTTTCCCTCTCTTTATGGATTATGGACTTTCTGACTAACAGATCACAAAATGTCGGAATGGGCTACCACACATCCTCGACCTGAACACAGGTGCACCATAAAAACTAATGAGATTAATGTGGACTTTGGGTGATCCAGGAAGACCACACATCTCCTCCCTCTCCACATAAATAGTGAGGAGGTGGAGAATATCAACAACCTCAAATTCCCGGGAATCCATATAACAAATGGGCCCTTAACACTTCCTGCCTGGCGAAGAAAGCTCAACAGAGTGATTTCTTCCAAAGAAAACTCAAACAGGCCACACTTTCCTCTCAGCTTCTTGTAAACTTTTTGCAGAAGTACAGTGTGTATCCTCTGCTACTGTGTATGCCAGCCGGTCTGGTATGCCAGCTGCACTGCCGAGAACCGGAAGGACTTGGGCCTGGACACAGTGTATGTTTGCCATCTACACAAGAAGGCTAGCAATAACAGTAAGGATCCAACCCACCCAGGTCCCCTGTAGCCTCCATCACTCCCCACCTTCCCATAGCTCAGTCTGAGGTCTGAAGACTGTAAACATTACCAAGGTAGCCTGTCCCATCCATCACACCAAACCCCCTGCCCAGTACTTGCCAATGCACTCCAACACTTTACATATGTAATTATAATATATAATACATGTAATATCAAATCTTCAAATCTTTATCCTACATTGTATCAATACTGTAATAATAAGTAACACATCATTCAGTGTGTTTAAGTAACGCTGTTATGTTACTTAAACATCAAATGCTGGATGACATATTTTTCATACTTGGCTGGCCATTTATGTGTGTCTGCTAGATGTATTCTGCTTGGTAGAAGATGAACTCTCTGAGTGATTGCAGCCACTGTTCATTCAGATACTGCTTCACAAATGTGTCCATAACCACAGGTTTGTCGATTATAAGTATTTAAAGAATTAATCAGGTCCTCTCAGAAGAGCTATAAAATTCAATGAACACCTTAAAGCTAGTCCACCTTATATAATCACAAAGCTCTGTGTTACCAAGAGGAGAGAATGGAGAGGAGTTCCTCTAATTAAACAAAGCCTTTCAGCACAGCCTTGAAACAATCTGGACCGATTTATAGCTAATAAGAAACAAAGTTATTAACTATTGGTCATCATTTACAGCAGAGATTGAATGAACTCTGAAATTTGTCGACACAGAAAAACCTGTAACCCCCCAAAAAAAGACTGCGCCAGATCTGTCAACAAGAAGAGACAGGGACAGACTTTCTGCTACTCTGCAAAATATAATGTATAAAGACTCAGTTATTTACCAAAACCAACCTCAAATACAGTAGGCTACATGGAATTTGTTACATTCTCAGAGCCAAAGAAGAAAAAAAGACATTGCCATGGAAGCAGAAAAATATGCCAGAGCTTGTCACAGCCTGAGGGAACACCAACAGAGACAGTAATGAGACACTTAAAAATCAGCTTCCGTTATATAGATCATTCTACCTGCTTTGTAAAAACTCTTCTTGATTATCATCATGCAATTAAAGTAAATTTTATTTAAAATGTTTCTTTGTTTTTAAATATGGTGATTATATTTCTGGAGGAAAAACCTTTCCCTGACATGATTATCACATCAGCTTCAAGCTGAAGGGCTCATATCTCTGTTTTAAAGCTCTTGCAATGAATGACAACTTAGTATCCAAGCAACAACCCACCGCTGACCTCTAGGAGCTCTTTTCATTGAACTACAATCCCTGTCCTGCACATATTCTTGAGAGAGGACCTGGCTGCAGAGCATGATTCATCCTGAGCCTTTGACATAGTAGCCTGTTGATGATGTATAAATGATAAAGTACCAACAGGCATTCAGTACATTCTAATCAACTGTAATAATTAGTTTTCCTGTTGAGGAAGCGGCCAGCCAAATTTAAATTCTCTAAATTGATCATAAAAATTATTTGGCCATTAACTGCCACATTTTATTGAAGTCTGTGCAAATTAGATTTCCTTATCACTTTTTGCCAGGCATGACACTATCCAGACAATTGGCATTTAGGCAACTGCTCTCACAAGCAAGAAAAATAGCTTGTGTTTCTTCTGTCCACCAGATGGCAGAAGTGTGCTTATTTCAGACAGTTGCAGTGAGATTAGTGAGGAAGAGTGCTGCTACTTCAGATTTGGAAAATCTATTGCTGCCAAAAGACAGTGCAGTTGAATAATGTTGTAAAAACAGGTATGCACATACACAAACTTTAATATTATTTTCCCAGCTGGCTTTCCACATGCAACCTCTCTTAAGCGTAGATATTGACATTTGACACATCTGAAGACCTTATTGGAGGTTTTTGATTGTCAAGACCATTTACCATTTACTACTGGTAAATCAAGTTTTCCAAATATGCAATTTTACATTTTAGTACCATCCTGGCACATGCAGTTTAGTGTTCATAATAGAGGGAGGCATTATTTTCTACTTATTATGAGCTATTGCAGTCTGCAAGTTGATATTTATTTTGTTCTCAAATGGTATTAAATAGAATGGCTGACAGCATTGGAAGTATTTTAAAGTCTAATAAACTATGGTATGCTCTAGAAAATAGAACATAGTCATGTAAAGTCTGGTGGTATCATCCTTTAAAATTTACTGTAGTGACATTTATTACTTCCTTGTACTTTCACTCTATGTATTCCTGTTGAATCCAGGCCAGTTTGTGCAGTGCCAGTCCTCTAGTTCTGCTGTTTGGGGATTGAATCCATGGTGTTGACTTCACACATAAAAAAAAATAGCATTTATTTTGTAGTGGCATCAAAATCTTCTGTATTTCTACAGGTTGAGTTCAAATTATTTATAAAACTTTATTTTCTTCTTTTCAACTCAACATCTGTTTTTCTTGGAAAACCTCCAAGTGATAAACCCAAACCACAAACATGGTACATACATCGAACAACACACAGCATCATCTACATCATCGGAAAAATACACGGTCTACAGTGGAACAAAGCTCAAAATGATGAGGATAGTGGAAATGAAGAATATATCACAAGACTGCCCATGTAGCTTGAGATTTGAAAAAAAAAAAAAAAAAAGGAAAGAGGAGATACAAAAGAAAGAAATGAAAAGGGAATAGTTTAAATACTGTAATGTCTGTCAGACAAACAAAGAGCTACATCGTTAATTCTTCTCCGATTTCCAGTTGCTCTGTGTCCTTTTTCAACTGGTACTTCTCGTGACTATGTCTTGAAACTTCTGGTCAGACTGAGGAGGTATTTATATGTAAATCCTCAACAGGGTCATGCAAAGGGGTTACATTCAATAGGGGAGTGCCAGAGAAACAATAAAAATAGAATTATGATAGAGAAAATAAATTCATATATTCAGTATACATAGATCATTTTCTATTTAGCTTGTGCATCAGCTAGGCAAAGCAATTCATTCCTGAGGTGCAAGCTGCATCAACGACATGTTTTCTAGTCAGCGTTGTATGTGTTTGTGTGTGTGTGTGTGTCAGAAGAGGGAGTAGGGTAATAGTTTTTTAAATATTTCTATATTTTTTATTAGACTCATTTTTGTTTATCTTTTATGGGAGTAGCAAAAAGTGGACGCACAATGAAAAGAAATGACACCATATCCTTGAGTTCTATATGTGACCCATGCAGCGGCTGGTGAGTCTGCGCAGGCATTCAAAGCCTGCGCATATCTATCTATACCTCATAACTTCAGCTGCTGGCGCAATCATGTTGTCACACAGACACATGCACAAGTCGATTATGCCACAGTGTCATGACACAGCGACAGGGACAAGCGGACGGATAGGCAAAATATGCACAGCTCTTAAAATTCAGGCAAAGGACCAGATATATGACACTTCATGCCTCTGGACTTCTTCAGGTGAGTGGTTTCAAACATAAAAACGGCCAACAGAAGACAGTTAGCCCTCAGGCAGAAAGGGATCTTCTTCACACATATTGATACAAATTACAAGAACAAAACCCAATGAACGTACCTACTGGTGTGAATGTGGTGCAGAAACAACAACAGAACCAATAGTAACAACTACTATCAATAGAATAATGCGAGGTAGCATTTATGATGGGAACAGAGGGACCTGAGAGGACAAGCAGGCAGCGTTGGGTAAATGCTTAGATTTGCATTTCTGTGTACAAACAGAAGAAAAATAGCCCTGTGAGAGTGAGGGGGGTCCATTAACCCCCCCTTTCTGGGTTACAGCTGGTGAAAAAATCTGAACAAATCCATCATATACTTGCGCATGTGTACTCTGTGCAGTGTGTGCTGTCAGTTTCAGAGAGCTGAGACACACTCTGCCTTTAGGTTAGTGTATATGGATTTGTAAAAACTGACTGAAACTCTGCAGAGCAATGACTCAGATTATGTTGTTAAGAGCAAAAGCAAAACTCTTCATTAAAGTTTCATTTTATGTGTGAAAGGGCAAGTTCAATGTCACTATGAAAATACTGATAACCCATTTACAAAGAAGAAAATATAACAAAATAAAAACATTCAACTGTTAAATTGACTTCATACAGTAGCATAAGTTTTTTTTTGTTTTTTTTTGTAAATCTGTTCAAATCAATTGGGAAATGCATGCACAATGTGAATGAATATTATTTTTTCTTTTCTTTTTCACAATACTGTAACATTGCAGGTTTTCCGTTAAACCTAGTCTGTTTTACAAACACTTATGGACACAAATAAAGAGAAGATGGACATGCATGCTCTCATGCTGAAAAGAAAAAAAATTATTAACATTTCACATTATAGCTATCTGAAAAAAAGACAAATGAATGGAATTAAACCATGAGAAATGTCAATGCGAGTGGGGTAAGTTGGGAGGCAGGGTTCATTTGGTGTTGTCACTGGTTAATAGGTCAAGGGTCAAGACTGCTGGCCGCCCCACTGGCTCTCTACAGGCCGCCGCAGGAGCTCTTCTACGTGCCTTGCCACATCCATGGTGTCGTCCAGGTCGAAGTCTCCGTCCGCATCCAACATTGAGTCACTCCTGCCGCAGGACACAGAGAGGAGCCACCCACAATCAGACCAGCCAGCAGTATATCCAAAAAAACCAGCAGGCTCAACAAGACACTCACAGAGCTGCTAATATATTCAAATGGCTTATTGACTCACATAGGTGGGTATATGCTGTAGGTGTGAGGATGATTGACAGGTGCTGGAGAGGCGCCGTGATCCATATAGGTTGGGTTTCCAGTTGCTGGATCTGGATTGGCTGTAGCAAAACTGTGGAAGAAGAGGTAGTTTATTAATCTCCATGGGGAAATTGATCCTCTGCACTTGACTCATCGTATACACACACACACTCTAGGACCAACTCCATTTATTTATGCCAGTGCCTTAGTCAGGGACACTGCCAGGAGTATTCACTCTAACATACATGTCTTTGATGGTGGGAGGAAATGGGAGCACCTAGTGGAAATCCATGCAAATTGGGTGTCTGGTAACTGGATAGGTGGTGTGCAGTTTGGGTGGGGATTTGAATGAAAAGGCTCTCTATACGCAAACATGGGGAGAACATGCAAACTCCAAGAAGAAAAGACCTGGGCAGGGTTAGAGCCTAAGACCTTCTTGTTGTGAGGCAACAGTGCTAACCTGTGCTCTAAAAGATGAACAGCCACACACACACAAACTCTCTCTCTCTCTCTCTCTCTCTCTCTCTCTCTCTCTCTCTCTCTATCTCTCTCTCTCTCTCTCTCTCTATCTCACTCACACACACACACACACACACACACACACACACACACACACACACACACACACACACACACACACACACACACACACACACACACACACACACATACATAAACCCAAGATAACAGCGTATGAGCCTATGTTCAGCAGTTGCCTAAGCAACTACCCTCAGCGTGTTTTCCAGGCCTTACTGCATCATAATGGCCATGCTCTACATGGAGGGTGAACCACCACAGAGACAGGCAGGGAGCGGGGCTTGCTAACTAACAAGCCTAACTCTAATGATGAGTGGAGGACAAGCTCGCTCAGGAACCCTGTCCATCCTTAATTGGCCTCCTCCAACTGTAACAGCTAACTAATTGCTGATCTGAATTCAGGGTCCAATATTTCGTAATTAACTCTAAATGTTGCCACAGAGGAAAAAACTGGTGGGTGGACACCAGAGAGGAATGAAAGGAGAAAAATGACAGGGATAAGAGAACAGGAAGAAAGGTGGACAGGAAGCTGGATACTTACTCGGGCACCACTTGTTTAATCTGTGGTTTCACGTAGCCATCCACTGCTTTGGCTTTAAAACAAATAAGAGCAGGAAAAGAGAGTCATTATAAAACAATCAAGAAATCGAAGCAGCTATGACATTTTACATTTTTAAAGTAAAAGCAGCCTGTGCAAAGCAGATGGTTGCTTACAGAGTGGCGGGGTGTAATATTTGGAGAAAACCTCATCCTTTGGTCTGTCAGGGTAGAGGAACAGGAGGTGATTGAGATCGCTGATACGGTCAGCCAGAGAGCGAATGGAAAAGTCTTTGGTTGTGTACGGCATGAGGTTCCAAACCATTCTCTCTCCTGGAGACACAGCACAGATCATCAATAATAGCAAAATGGACCAAATATGTAGTTCATACAGCTTTCCCCAAACTTCATTTCATAAAACTGCTGGCAGATGCTCACAGCACATAAGCTAACACAACCTGATTCAACACACACAGAGACGCATTAACAAAAGATTGTTGAAACAATAATTAGGAAGCCAATGAAACCTAGATTAGAATTTTGTAAAAAGATAAGAACCTCAATTGTGTCTGCCTCGGCCTCATGTAATCCTCAAATGTGGTAATAACAAGCATTTACACGTCATACCTGCTTTGTTGGGATTTTCTGCCACCCAGGCAATTGTAATTCCTCCAATTTCAGAGTCACTAAAGCGCAGAAGGAAGGTGCCGTTGGGTTTGGACATCAACATATCCTGAGCCTGCTGCTTATTCACAAAGCCCAATATGGCCCTAAAAGGACGAGAGGGAGAAAAGCAGAATGAGAAAGACATAAAAATGTCATGTGTTTTCTCTGAACCCTCTCTCCTTCATTTCAATCCTAGTTTAGTGGAGAGACAGAGAGAGCAGATCCAGCTCTCTCTTCCATGTTGCCATGGAAAATATTTAAAATTAAGCATTGCCTGAGTTGTTAAAACTGACAAAATGGGGACACGAACACATTTACTTTTACAGAACATGAAGTCCAGCTGTCAAATTGAAAAAAGAGAGGCTTTTATAAAAAAAAATTTTTTTAATTTTGACTGCAACATTTTTTTAAACTTCAGATGAAAACACAGACAAAAACCACTGCAATTTCCTTACCCGTCATTCCAGTGTGGTTTGAGATGTTTTTTTGTGAGTTCCATCACACCATCAAACCATTGCCAAAATGTGAAGTTCCTCCCTGGTAAGCTTTCCTATAGAAGAAAGAGGTTTGAGGAAAAAAAGTACACTGGATCAAAACAGACACACATCTTTTAAAAGGTTTTCAAATTCCTGCATTGCCATCCTGTCCATAAATACAGAGAATGTGTCCTCAACCTCTGTAGTCATTCCAGTTGTGTATCATGATTTGAAACACTGAATCATGATGTGTATGTGTATGTGTTGGAAAGGCGGAAAATGAAGAGAGGGTTAAACTGTGTGTAGCCTATATACGAGTCTGTGAAGCAGCAGAAACTTGATGTTCCTGTAATCTAATGAAACTGATGGTGTGTGGTGAATGTGAGTGCGTTTCAGCCATCACCAGCTGCTTTGAGCCAGAAAATGAGGCCTCAAGCCTTTCACTGTGTGGACAAACAGGCCCATTAAGATGAAGTCCTGGCTACCAATGAGGCTCTCTCACTCAAGTCAACTACAGAATAGGGCTGTAGGGACACTGCAAATGGAGCAAGAATTATTTCTATGTATGAATAATCAATTGTAAATCACCCCATGGAGAACAAGCATGCGGTTGAAATGGCTTACTCAAACTGGCCTGTGGGCATTTTAAAAATGTAAGGAGGAGAAAAAACCCAATCTTAGTGTGGCATGATAGAAATCTGTACATTGACTTATATATAAGATATCAGATAATTAGCATGCTTTATATAACAGCTGTGTGTTTTTATGCATGTGGAAAGAGATAGAGGGTCACAAGGAAGGAAACCAGTGCTGACCCTGTTAAACTGTGACCAGGTCATAGTCATGTTGCGGTAGTCATCAGGGTTGTTGCTGGAGCTGCTGAAAGCCTTCTGAGCCAGGAAGACCAAGTTTTCCTCAGACAGGCCTCGGTTACTCTGCACCTCAGCCTTGTACTTCATGTTGATGGCATCACACAGCTGAGGCCAGAGCACCTTATCTGGCACAAGGAAAGGCACCCGTCCCTGTAGATGCAGGGGGGAGGGCACAGGATTTACACAAGCTTTAAAGAGGCAAGTGTATAACAAGTGCATACATAGCTATATCCAAAGTAGCTTTTTAAACTGCGTCATTGTTTCCACAAGGTTTAAATGCATATTTTTAATGAAATGACTCAGACTCTGAAACAAAACCACCAAGGTACTAAGTAGATTTTTAAAAAACATAATTAAAAATATGACATGCAGGGCAGAAACTAATGATTTTTTATTTTAGGGTTAGGGTTAAAACACATGCTAATTCAAATATTTAGACATCCTGAAATTATTGTTATTCAACATAGACACACACTTCAGCATGCAGACATTTACTTACTGGCTCCGCAAAAGCGTTGTCCCACAACACAGTTGCAGTGGCATTATTGTCTTGACTACCATGGACTATCACCACTACAGGAAGTGATAATGTCTGTTCAGGGAAGGAAGAGAGGCCATCAGTATAAGCTAGAGTAGAGCACTGAACAGTACAGTATATGTCTGAGTGGATCTTCAAGGTTTTGTGATTTAGGCTTAAGAATGGACTGATTCTCGGTATTGTAGGATAAAGAATTGATAGCATTTTTTTATTTGTCAAGGCTAATGTAGTGTTTTCTTTCACCTCGTCGGCCTGTGCGCTCTTACCTTCACTTGAAAGACAAGCTCATTTCCTCCAACACTGAACTGGGACTCGAACAGAATGGTGAACTTCTCCTCTGTGACAGATTCAGCTCCTCGCCGGTCCGATCGCTTGATCCTCTTCAAAGACTACATGAAAGATGACATGTGTAAGAATGAGTAATACTAGATACTGGATACTGCGCATGTTACCTAAACAGTTAGGCTGATAATGCACTCATAATATATATAGTACATGCATGCATAATTCACTCTGACTGAAGTGACTGGGATGTCGTGTAAATAATCTATGGCGGGCACTGGGGATCGTTGCTAACAATACATGTGATGTAGAGAGAGGCTCCACTGATATATCAGAATGATCCTCAGTGGTTTTGATGAGTTGCGATGGGTTTGTGCAGTACATGCTATAATACCTACAGTACACAGTAACTAGAATATGACACTGGCTGAGGCCATTTTTTTTTTTTTAAACCAGGTTTTGATAATATCCTGGTAGATACAATACACATTTTATGTCAATGTTTTAGCCTTATTATAGATATCCTCACACTTTCAAAACTGTTTTAGAAAAATTGAAGCTATGATGCTCCAGGAACATTTTTTTTTCAGTTATTAAAGGTTTAAAAAACAAAACTATTATCATCATTTTAAATATAGCTCTGAGATAGAAACATTTTTTCCTATAAATTTCCTTAATACTGATGGACTGAATGATTATACAAATCCTGACAGTCGCTTTACTTAAAAGCTACTTTTGTCTTGCCTGGATGAGCAGCTCTCGAGTACAGGCCCACGACAACAAGATTCTTAACTCAGGATAGTTAAATATTCATATACATACTGAGGCAAAACGAGAAATACCGCCTCACAAGTGTATGCCTCTGCCAACCAGTCAAGTTGCAGTTTACATCCATGTCTCAAGTCTTATATAATATTTGACTGAAGATTTTAAAGGAATTTATTAGAAGGTATTAAGTGTATTTTCCTTGTATGTGTTCACATGCTCAGCCAATAAGGCTGATTGTGACTTATAGCCATGACAGTAGACCATGCTTCAGATATGGATGTTGCTACAAAATGAAGCTGACTTGTCATCATTTATTCTATAAGACATTAGTGTGAAACTTTGTCATGAATAGCATATGAATTCTTGAGCTATAGCGAAAAAAAATCAGTTCATCCTTGAGTCCAAGTCCAGTGGACGTTAGTGCCAAATTTGAAGAAATTCCCTTAAGGCCTGAGATATTGAGTGTTACTGAGAGTGGGACACATGGACAGATGCATTGAGGCATAAAACTGGAAGCTAGGTTAAAATGTGCAGATCTATGCTTGTATATAATTTCAATTAATTTTTTGGGCGCTTTCAGGAATGTAGGGCATGATATTTTGTAATTGAATTTCCTGTTGCTACCATAAGCCAACCGTAAACTTATCTCCTCAGCTAGTCCAAGAACTCACTCACCATGTTCCTGAAGTGGGCGCTGAGAGTGCCTGTAGTCTGGTGGTACTCCATCACACAGTTATTGTTGAGAATTTCCCCGCTGCTGTCACTGAAGGCAAGAGACAATGAAGGAGTGAGTCAATTAACCGTACTCTCTGCTGTGACCCACTTGCTGAGAATTTTATTCTTCTCTGAACAAATGATGCTTAACTGGACAGCAGGAATTTAGTGAAAAAACATGCAGGGTGTAGAAATGACGTTCACACTCATTCACTATATAACTGGTAGATTTAATCTCCACCATTTCCATCTTATCTGCTGTTGCCAAATGATAAAACACCAAGTAGATGTCTGTGGGCTGCAGATTGGGTGTCATACAAAGTGGTCTAGATGAAAAAGAGTATATAATGACTGAGCTGTTAAATTGTTCGCCAATGTAACCAATGGCTGTCTGGCTGACCTGTACGCTTGGAAAGTTTCTATTAGTCAGGGGGAATGTGGAACAAGGCTGCGGAACAGGCTAAATGTGGATTCTGCATCCACACCATAGATTCCTCTGAGGCATTGTTCAAGTTCCAGCCATGTCTCTGTGGTGAGGTCGGAAACACATTAGGTCAGAGTTCATACTGGGTGCCAGTACTTTATGTAGAAAACTAAGATTCCTTATCTTAATGGTACCACGGGAGTACTGTCCCCACTAAAGGGAGTGGGTATAATAAAAAAAGTGTACTTACAGTCATACATAACGGTCATGTACAATCTTGCTGTCCATGCTTAGCGCAGGTTGCAAAATAGCTTCAACAAGACGCTCTGTATACATAACATCTGCATTGCTTATCTGTACGGTATGTAACAATGTTTATCTGTATGGTCCCTACTAAATAAACCTCATAAAATAAAATAAAGTAAGAGGAAAGCAAAGCAATGCAGTATTCATTAAAAGCTCACATGTATGTGCTGGTAAGAGAAGTTTGATCCTCAAAAAAAAAACTGAAATGTCTGCCTTGTATTTGGCTGAAATGGACAGTTCCACATTAACTGAGACAAATGGGACACTAGACTTACTTTCTTGTGTTCTCGTTCTTCAACAGGGCCTTTGCTTGTTGTTCACTGATAATGGTGGCCTTGACCTGCGGAGGGTTCATGTGCACATTCAACTTCCCGCCGACTAAGAGGCGCACCGTAGCAGCAAACTTGGTTTGGGTTTTTAGCACCTGTGGAGGCTGCTTCTCTATGATGAAGGTGCTGTGGAGACAACAGGGGAGTTAGACTGAACACCAAAGCAGAGCCATGTTGATTAGGTAGCCTGGAGGATCAGTAAGTTAAAGTGCACATCATGTAGCAGCAACAAGTTAGGTTAAAATGTCCCAGTCTATTCTTTTGAAGCATCTTACCAAATGTAGCAAAAAATACATAAAAAATAGAAACCCCATTATTAAAGGTGACCTTGAGTTCCTGAACATCTAATTTGCATGTGTTCTACCAACATACGGATGGCGTGAAACACATCAAATGTATTAGTAGGCAAAATAGATTATTTGGATGCATTTGCATAGCACACAATGCATGACTTGTAAAATAAAAACTGTGTCTTATTAATGGTAAAATCTTAATTTAAAACTTAATACTTTGGTCATTTTGGAATTATATTCTTTTAACATTGAAGGTTTTGAGAACATTAGCCTTTGAAAATGACCTTTATTGTAACCATGTGTCGTAATGGAGGGTCACTATTCAGTCAACAATTACTTTCTTTGCATGACTTTGTTCTGCTTTACTGTCTAGCGGCCTTCCAATTTCCATGTTCATAAAAAAAGGAACTTTACAGCAAGAGAGAGCTCTGGGGGAGCTTGCAAGCCAACATCACGGATGTTATGATCCTTCAAGCCCTCTGGTCTGTAGCTGTACTAAGTGGTGATGAGAAGACATCCTCCCATTCCCAATCTACAACCTCCCAGGGCTTTTGGAGAACACACAGAGGCTGCTGTTGGGGAAACCTAACCTGTGTTTGCACTGTGCATGATAGCAATGCATTACTGTATGGGCACAGTCTCCAGCTAATCAGAAATCGCTGTGACAGTAACATGGCTTCTCAGTGTATTATGGGTTCCTGCAGGGACAATCTTCTAGGAAGACGATTGTCTCTCTGCTCAGAGATTCTGAAGGCCTAATAAACTCTGGCAGATGGGCCTTTGAGGCTAAAATAATGTACTGAAAACAAGTTGCATGTGTCCTTCTTTTATTTTAATCGCTTGCACACTTCATGCCATTTGTCTCTTTAGGTGCCTTCTGTTTCTGAGCACATTTACATTCACTCCTGAGCCCCCTCTTATATCCTTCTTTTTCTTTTTTCCATAAACACAGCCTTCTTCTACAATACAAGGCTCCCTATCTTCTGCTCTGTCCATGACTGATTCTGTACTGATGGGGTCTGAGTGAGATTGGATGATGTACTGTACTGTGTAAAATGTGATCTCTAGTTAAGTTTGTGTGTTCTTCGAATAAATGTATTCTCTAAACATGGACCCCATTACCACTTCTTAGTCCTGTTTTGGATCGAGATAGAAGATGTAATATAAAGTGAAATGCCTCCACTTTTGGCAAATATTCCTTATTGCTCATACATTAAGCGCAGGCATAAGAGAACACAAATAAGTATGCTCACAAATGCCTACATATTCTCTTACAGTCATATACAACAGCTCCACTCATGCACGTTGACTACCAGAGTAAATATATTCTAGTAATAGGTGATTTCTTTCACTCTGTAGTCCACATTAGTAACTAAGGTTGTGTAAGTTGGGCTTGCTTGCATAATGTACAATCCCCCTACATAAACGCTGGGGCTCATATGTCTGTATCATTCCTTTAAATCCTTGCAGCTGAGACTTAACAGACAAGATCAGTCCTTAGAAATATGTATGAACTTTAACAAACATAAATCATTGACACACACACACACACACACACACACACACACACACACACACACACACACACACACACACACACCTGGTAACCAACGCTGAGATGATATCTGTGATAGTGCTGTTGAGTTCGTTGAGGAGCTCTTCAATGGGGCCGGGGATGGGTAGCTGTTGCCTGAGGTGCTCTGCTCTCCGAATCTGCTGCCTGTTCTGCCAGATAGTTTCTGCCAGCTTCTCACACCTGACACACACAGAGGCACGCATAGATGTACACACAAGACAAGCAAGATGAGAATCAGATCTAAGCAAAGACCATGGATGTTTAGGCAAAGACATGGTCAGAGGCGTTGTGTTTTTTTTTTATTGCTTATAGAAACTTTAACTGCGAAAGGTTCCACTTCAGCAGAAAGAACTGTGAAATTCCTGACTGGATACGTGAGGCACTAAACTCAAAAAAAGGCAAAAAAAAAGCCATTCCGAAAGTACGGGAAAAGAAGCCAGACATGTCAATCTAGTCTACCTATGTTTCTCTGATTAGGAGCCAATAAACCTTGGAAATAAACCCAGCAGTAGTCAATTGCAAGCTTGTAAACCTGTGACCTCTGGTTTGTGAGGGAGTTCTAGTGGCTGTGATCTTGGTGGGAGGTGGAAGAGAACTCACCAGGACTGCAGGATGTCCAGGCCTCCCTCTGGCGGGCCCCCGTTGCCTGCCAGCTGTTGCCGTCTCTTCCACTGGATCAGCTCATCATCCAGAATGATGGTCTGCTGCTTCCTCAACAGCTGCAGTGTTTTCTGGTGTTTTTCTGCCAGGTCCTGGACACAAACAGACAGTGCAGAACATGCAAAGCCTCAGAAACATTGTAAAGTTTTTCATTTTTCCTTTGTGGAAAGGTTGACTTGTAATAACATATTGGCAGTTATAAATATGCGCACATCAATAAAAACACAGAGTCACATTATGTATAAAAACAAGATGAAGTGTGCTTTTGTTGAGTGCATGTTCGTGTCCTACCAGTCTGTATTTTTGTAGTGTGTTGGCCTCTCTGGTCAGCCATGCCTCCACAGTGGCTCGCTTGCTGAGAAGGGCGGGCTCCCGTAGCTGTCGGTCAGCAGGGGGCAGCGTGGCCAGGCTGGTCAGCTGAGCTGAGGAGGGGTGGGGTTGGTGCCATCCAAAAGGGGGGAAGGGTGGGAATGAGTTAGAGATGGAGGGAGGAAAAGATAGAGAAGGTGAAAATCTACATCTGTAACCTGTGCACATACAGTGTACATTATCGCCTGAGAGGAATAATGATTTACTCAGAAGAACCTCTTCAAGCACTATACATGCGTCATTTGTGGCTAAGTGTTTTTTTTCCCTGAATGATGTAACATTTAGGTTGCTGGGTTATTGTTATGGCCCCTAGGGGTTTTCCATTGTAGATCTACAGGGCCCAGCTTAATAAACTCTGTAAACTATTTGTGGAATGACATTTTTCAGTTTTATACAATTTCACACTTTGATATTTCTAACCTGTAAAATATATTTGATTCAAACCATTTTCAAACGGCACACTTGAGAAAAACACACAATTTCAGTCTGGCTGTGCAACGAACTACTTAGAGATTCAACTAATGATCTTTTTCACATAGTGGTGAATTTATGATTATATTTATAATTTAATATTTAATACTTATTTATAATTAAGTGATCAACAATTTAGTTTACACAATGTCTAAAAATAAGAATCCCAAAGTCTAGCCACTGAAAAATGTCTTCTTGAATCACTTTAGGGCAGTTAAAACTCGATACAAGCTCTCTGGTCTCACCCTGAATACGGAGGCTCTCCTGGTACTGGATGATGAAGTACTCCTGGTTGTGCTGGAGCTTCCGCAGATCATTTTCTGTGTCCTGGGTCAGCAGGCGAAGCTCCTCAAAAGCTTGGTTGATCTGCTGGTATTTCTGAGACATGCTGTCCATCATCCCGCCGACTGGAGAGCTTGACTGTCAATTACAAAATGTGATTGAGAGACAGGCGTAGAGAGAGACAGTGGAAATGGCTCTTTGGTAGGGTTGGTTTTCCATTGGGTGGCGTATGCCCTGTATATTGTCTGTCATTGAATAGTTTATGATAGTAGTTAAAGGGAATGGCTGGCCACTGGTAAGTTGAGTGCTGAGCTACCAGGTCTATCCATGGGGGATGGAGCACAGATATGGAACCAAGCTGGACATGATGAATTGACCCCTGCGTGTGGCAGTTGGGCTATTTGACAGTGAAATCCACAGTGACCACAAACACTGCAAATAGAGAAGGAGGAAATGCATTTGCCTATCATAGTCAGGGAGGATGCGTGATCAGTTAAAGCTCTGAACGAAGGCACTATACTGCCCAAAGGTTCAGACTAAACAGGGTGGAATTCAATCAGTCCAAATATGCATTCCACTAATAGAAAAGGCATGTTGTGACTGGAAATCAATTCACCCCAGGAGTTGCTGAGAGTCAGATGTTTTACGCACTGCTGGCTTTATGGTTTTATAACTGACTGCTTTTTATAAACCGTGAAATATTTGACTTCCATTTTTGACATTCTTTCTTATTGTAGTGTTGGAGAAATACAAAAGGTTTGCTTTAAAAAAGCCATTTAGAGCATTATTGAGTAGGTATGAGTAGGTGTGGATCTTTGTAGGTATCACATTTATAATAATGTAAGGGAATCTGCAGACCTTGTGGGGATAAATAGAGGACATATATAGTAGTTACCCAATTACCTAATCTCTGAGTCACTCACCATTATGTAGTTGAGCTTCTGTTTCAGTTTGCAGTCTTTGTACAGGCTATGAAATGAATAATGTATGGACAAGCCACAATTGTCGTATTACAGTGTGTGTGTGTGTCTGTGTGTGTGTGTGTCTGAGTGTGTTTAGACAAATGATCAAGGTGTTCATGCAGGTGTCCGCATGCGTATGTACTTCACAGCACACACATGCTCCATACTCACATTGGTAGCCTCTCTGACGAGCCTCTGCTCGGTGTAGAGGATGTGTTTGATGCATCGGACCAACTCCAGAGGACAGCGGTCATACGTGCTCTGAAAGACAAGGAGCACATGTGCTGTGTTAAGGCCTGTTAGCCCCTGACAAGCAGAACGGCCGCTGCACACAGGACTCACCAATTTAGTCGCATCAAGGAAGCTCGCTAAGTTCTGGCGCCAACCCCCGCAGACACACTAAAGCTCATTAGATGAGCCTAATGATACTCGTCTTTGAAACACGGCGCACTTCATATACAGACATGACTCATTAACATACACACACATTGTCACACACACACCAGAGTTGAGCGGTTTAGTGTTACAGTAATATTTTTCCACTGATTAGTGGTGTAACAAATTGTTGTTTCACTTTCAGTTTAAAAAAAAATGTTGTAAGTCATTGATCGTCAGTGATGATATTCTTGTTGTTTCCTGCTATAAGTGTGAGAATGAAGTTGAATTAATGGTTGCATTGTTTTCACATGAGAAAAACAGTACTGGGGACCAACAATATCTGTTTATGTTAGAAGTAAGAGATGATCTATAGTGTTACAGAAAAATATGAGACATTCAGGACACATTTGATATATCGCACTAAGCCACAATCTTTATATGCACGCTTACAAACACATACAAGCAAAATATATTCAGGATTGCAGTTCAATTTTGCACAGCCAGCCCCCTTCACCCTGTTTGTCTGCCTGGTGTCTGGGAGAGGAGAAGACAAACAGAAGAACGGATCTGTGAGCAGGGAGCTCAATCATAAATAGCAGCGCTGGCTGGCTACCAAGGCCCTCACTTGGGCTGTCCTCTTGTTTTCCTCATGGTGGATACAACCCGTTCTTAAACATTTTGTGCATTGCATGTTTTTTCTAAGAACTACAGCAAGGGAGATTTTCGAGCTGAACAGCTGTACCTTCCGGCCACTGGCTTATCATCATCTCACAACACTGTTAATACGTGAGTGATTTACTGAAAACATGCTTACAGTCTGAGTAGGTACAAATTGTTTTGAATTTTATGATATAACTTCCTTAAATATTTCTCTGGGGTTGTTTATGGCTTATTTTACTGCATGAACAGTAGGGACAAAGGAAGAACGGAAGAAACAAATTCAAGTGCCAGGAAAATTTCTCTTTCGTTGATAACAAAATGAAGACAATAATAACTGAATGCCGCAGATGATATCCATACTGCCTTTGGTCTTTGTGTGTTCTCCAACTTTGGCCCTACTGGCCACAATGCATTTGCCCTCTCTGGCTGTTAGCCAAGAAAACCAAAGCCAAAAAGTATCTCAATAAAACAGGTAACAATGGCATATTTTAGATGGTTGGACATTGGCTGGTGAGCCAATTTATAAAACTAGTAAGGTATTTCATGTTTGGTGATTGGTGAGACTTACCTTGAGCTGGCTGGCGTAGTGTCCCAGTTTGATTTTGAGTAGGAAGCCGTCCTCTCCCACCTGGTGCTCAGCCTTGTTCTGCAGCTCTTGTATCAGACTGTCTAGTAGGCGTTTGGCCTTGAACTCCTCCTGTGGGTTCTCCAGGTCTATGGCGTCCCTAACAACATACACACACATATGCACATACTTTAAGACAGTATACAATAGTACAAAAAAACCTATACACATATATCCGCACACGCACACGGTTATAGAATGAACTCAGAGGTGTTGAAAAAGACAAACAAAAAAAAGGGACAAGAAAAAAAGGACCTATCCAAATACACATACTCTCATGGTCAACCTTCAACACAAACATTTGTACAGGCATACATGTGGGCAAAACTGTATGTTACACACACACACACACACACACACACACACACACACACACACACACACACACACACACACACACACACACACACACACACACACACACACACACACACACACACACACACACACACACACTCATTGTCTTTGCCCTGCAGAGCAACTCACCAGAGCTGGCTCTCTATCCACGAGGACAGATAATGTCGCACCTCGATGGGGAAGTGCTGACCATACAGAGACTGCATCTGATGCAAAGCATCTCCCTGGAGCTGCTGGGCCTGGATCCACACTGCCATCTTCAACACCCTAAAGGTAAGGGAAGGGTTAATAATCAATTAAAGGGCCTGGAACTAAATTTTTTAAGTGTGTCTTAAAGCAATACTCCCATTCCCATATGTACGTACATTGAAACAGTTTTTCCCCCCTTAAAATAATCATTGCTCCTGTTTACACTGGCCTTTAAAAGAGAGCTTCCTAGTGCTGTTGGTAATACATTCCAAAGTTTATGGGAAGCTAATATGAGGCTCCAGCAGTCTGAGTTAATGAAATTAAGTAGGTATCTTACAGTCTTTTAACTACAGACTTCCCTTTTTTGGGAATTAAATACTAAACTGACTACTCACTTGATTTGTCGAACTCAGACTGCTGAGGCCTTAAGGTTAACTTTGGAATATGTTTTCGTGCAGAACGAGGACTGTGAATTGTATACCCCATCACTTACACTGGAAGTACATTAGGAAGAGAAGGAATGTCAACTGTTTACATGTACATATACATATCTGGCTATATAAACATGCCCTTTAAAGAAAACAGACTAAAGAAATAGAGAATGTAAGGTGATGAAAAGGTATAATTTAAAGGTCACATTGCATTACATAATTATGAAGCTTTCGTTTTGTCCAGCTTTAAAAAAACATATACAAAAAAAATCACAAATATTTTAATTTTAAAAGACATCTACACTGTGAATTGACACACCACTAACAGCTCACAGATTTGGTGAAATGACACATTGGCAAACATTTCTGGTTTCCTTCTACTGCTCCAGCTCCAAACCATAGTGGTTAAGTCAGTCGTGTGTCTTTACACTGAACATGCTGAGAGATGAAACAGGCTCTACAATGTGTGTTACTGTATCTTGGTTGAGAGGACTTTGTGTTGGGTCACTGCTACTTGTTTCCAGTCAACACACCCACTCAGCCTTCTCAAAAGTGGCACAGTCACTGTCAGTAAAACACTGAGTGATATGAATGCACGGGAAGTTTGCAGTGCATGTGTGAGTGTGTGTTTGTGTGTGTGTGTGTGTGTGTGTGTAAGTGTGTGTGTGTGTGTGTGTGTGTAGGTGGTTGTGGTGTCAGTAACTCTGCTTGAATGTGTAAGCATTATTTGTATATATAATTGACGCAAACAGGCCTACACATACAGTAGCATCTTAACATATACAGAGCAACAAAGAAAACTAAGTGTCTCTCACTCTTTCCACCTCTGCTTCTATTTAATTCTCAGGCTCATTTCCTTCCTTCCCTTTTTTTTCTCTTTTTTTTTTTTTCTTACAATATCCACAATACCAACAAGCCAATCTCCATGTTGTTACTGATAAACTTGGTGAGAGGTTTCTTTTATTTTTCCTATTCTGAAACTTTAATTCCTCCTTAAGAACAAAAGATCAGTCAGTAAGTAATTTGGAGCTGTGCACATTGTCATGGGTATTAGATAAAAAAACAGGAAGCCACTTCCCTGCATTAAAAGAAACTGCTTCAAATTCATTCGCCTCCCATGACTTGCATAAATGACCTTCAGTCATCTGTCTAATGACGCAATAAGCCAGCAGGATGATAAATCAATTAAATGAAAAACTCAAAAACCGTGTAACAAACATTTTCTTCTCATCCGATCACCAGGCAAAATGTTTGCATGTGTGTTTATCATGGCATAAATCACACCTCACAGCTGAGTCCCTATTGCGCGCATGTTCACCTGCTATATATGTGTGTTCGTGTGTCTGGGTGAGATGAGCTCAGAAAGATAATACCACTCCTTATGGTATTTGCATCTGTAGTAACTAATCCTGTCGGCCTATGCTTAGGCTTCTGCACCCATATCACCGTGAACGTGTCCTGTGACCTTTGGCCTTTCAGCTTTTTCTTATCCACTGGATATTTAAGACTAGAGCACAGATTTCAGATAGCAGTCACATTCATGCAGCCGCAGTAGTAAACTGTCCTATGAACCATTCACTTCTCCATGGAGCAAAAGCTTTGATCCATAAATCCTGACAGACGGCAGTGTCTGCAGAAATCACACCAACTGCACTTGGCAGTTAATTTTAGGGAATAGTAATTGTCACAGTAAAAATAACTTAATACTGTTCAAATAAAAAGCACAAAGAACTTGGTTCATTACATAATGAGAACAAAAGCCCGTCACAGTGTTAGCCAATTATAAATATTTCATAAAAACGTTATTTATTTAACATTAAATATCTTCAGATTGTCTTGGCTTTAAAGTTATTTATAAGTTGTTTTTTTTAATAACATACAGTTATCATATCAATCTGTAGGCTTAAACCACAAGTGACAGCAGCTGGAAATGTTTTCTATCCTCTGCTATTAAGAAAAAAAGTTGATCAGGTGTGTATAATCAATGAGTATGCTTCCGGTAACAATGAGGTATATATATATAGAAAGTGCAGCTTGTGTGTACATTTAGGTGGCATGTGGTTTTTTATGTTTGTGTTTATGACTCTTCCTTTTGTTTAACTTTATCTGGCATCTTAGTTTTTATTTGTTTCAATTATATACGATTGTAGTTGATGTGATTTCTTTTGAATGTGAAGCACTTGCGTGACTGTTGTCTGCAAAATGTGCTATATAAATAAACTCTGCTTGCTTACTACGGCAAACTACTTTGTTATACTTGTCATACACAAGCCTACTATCAAAAGTCAATTGAGTGCTTTTCAAATGACTAACCTGCACGTATTTTATCTGTGAGAGCATCAGTAGCGAGCATCAGCACAGCTGATTGGAAGAGGAGCCTAACAGGAAGAGCACAAAACCTTTTCTACCACCTCTTACTGTGACACCCATTGTGGGTGCAGGACTGTCTTTCTGTACAATCCTGTATTACACTGACAGGCACAGAGAGCAGACTGGGATCAGAGGATTAAAACACTGTTTGTTGTGCTGCAAAATGACAGGGGAACAAGAATGGTGACAGACTGTCTACGTATCTCTTTAAATGCTCTTTATGGCAGTGGCCCCAGGCGCTATTTGCCCACCATAATCACCTCTACTCTCACTCCATCAGGAGAATAAGATGCTTCTCACTAGTTGTTTCACCCTGACTAACCACAATACCAAAATGCCCTGGCATGAAACTGAGACACACTAAGAATACTCCTTCTCGTTCACTTTCCTCTCTTAGCAAGAAACTCAGACGCTCTCACACATCACACATGACACATCCAACCACCGACTTCACTGCAAATTTAAAGGAAGAAGAATTCTGAAGAAAATTCTACCTTACCTCTTTCCTTCAGCTCTGTATTACCATGTAACAGCAGGAAACTCTTAAGAGGAGCACTACAAACCTGAGACAGGCAGACAGGGAGAGAGACAGGCAGACAGACAGACAGACAGACAGAATCAGAGAGAAAGAGAGAGACACAGAGAGAGAGAGAAAGTAAAAGGAGGAAGTGAGTCAACCTTGGGTGCTTCTGAGGAAGCTATCTTTTTTCAGAGACTGGAGCAAAAACCATGAGAGATCGAGCAAAACTGAGCTGAGAGGGTGAAAGGGAAAGTCCACTGAACAGATTTCAGTTTAATCCAGTTATCTTGGACACGTCAACATAATAACGTAATTTATGAAAATAGACAAATTCTTCCCAAGGCTGCAAATAATACAGACAAAGCTCTCTTAGACAATATGTAAGGATCTCAAAGCTCCAATTAAAAAGATATTTGTGTGCAAATGACAAGACCCACAGAAATGTTACAAATATGGCCAGAAAACTACATTATTTTAAATGTAAACGCATGAACAGATACACTCCAAACTGCCTGCAATTACTATAATATTTCGGGGAGAAAAAAGAAGACACATTTCATCAATACTGCCATTTTATTGTCTTATCTCTGTAATCACTGAGATCTTGGAATATGACCTAAAGAAGTCTAACGGGGCAAGAAACACAGGCAGTCAGCCAGATTGGCCATCGCTTTATTGGGAGTTAAACGAACATGATGCTAATAATCCCTCACAGTACAGGAAAAACGTGAGTCCGCATACCTATGGTAAGTACAATAGGTCAAGGTTAAACCAGGAATTTGCTCTCTAAATTGTCGTGGGTGTTCATAACAAAAAATAACCAAGAATGTCTGATTGAATATAAAGCTTTATAAACCGGATAGTCTAGATACACTTTATAATCATAGGCAAATCCTTTCTTTGTACTCTTCCTGTTCTGCCACTTAATTTATTTTCAGACCTTATAGTGTCTGGCCTGATCAATAGGCTAGAAAGTGTCATGGCAGCTGTATTAAGCTTTGAACTACGACCTGACAGAAGGCCATGCTTGTCATCCCGAGGCGCACAGAGCCAGAGACTTCTAAACAAGGGCTTATCGTGATAGAGACAGCTCTCATTCCTGGCTAGATCCTTAAGAGACAGAACATCAGGAGCCCACATGCTGGCAGAAGTCTCGAGACAAATATTACTATCTTTAGAGTATTTTTATAGTACTGTCTGGGTCTGTCTTCCTTGGCTCGACCCTTCTTAGCTGCTCTGCCGTCCCGCTTGTTTGTTCAATTTATACTCTCTTACAATCCAAATATTCCTTTCCAGTTGAGGCTGATGAACGTAACGTTACATTTGTAATTTCATCTAAAAGGTTGTGTCTAGAATTTGTCAGGATCATGTGTGTGTCTCAGGGTGCAGAGGAAAGGTAAGCCAAGAGTGGATCCACTTAGTGAGCAGCCTATGATCTCTTCAGCATGTCTGCATACTCACACTATGCAAAGATCCCTCTAGTGGAGCTCTCATCTACTCATGTCTCATCTCAAACCGAAATACTGGTCAGCCTGATGGTGTCATGGCTCTGATTTAACAGCGGAAATAAATGGAAGACACTTAATAAAAAAAAATATGAACTCACTACTGAGCATTGGGACTAATAATCCCACTCTAATATCCTTCCATGGCCAGTGATGTAAGTCATGCATGTTGATACCAGCATTGTCAGTAAACATTAATCATACTCACTAGAGAGGTTTACTGGAGCAATTATCATAGATGTTTATTGTAGTTCAATATGGGCTTCACACTAATACTCATTAATATGTTTCCCATGCAAGAAACTATGGAGCGCTGTTGCTGTGTTTTCTGGAAACAGGATGATGCTACAGCAGAGGAGAGGCCTTCTGCCTCTATATAAGAGGTTATTATCTCAGCTGGACAACTCACATTTTCACATTGTCCCAGAAGACAAGTATGAGCAAAATAACAGCCTTTTTAAAAAGTGTTTATTACAGTGCTATCAATTGCAACAGCCACGTAATAAACACAGTATGTGTGAAGTTCAGAATGGGCCAATATTTTTGTGATGTTAGCAAAAAGAAATTTAATTTTTAAGCCAAGCCCTTACTGGATTGCTCTGCCAAAAAGGAGAGAGTATTCAGTACACTATGAGCTTCAAAACAGGGAGAGGTTCATGGTGCGTGTGTGTGTGTGTGCGTGTGTGTGTGTGTGTGTGTGTGTAAGAGGAGAGACCAAACAATCTAAGTAGCAGACATCCTCTTCTGCTGAGTGACGCGTTCCGACGATCCTCACTCGTGAGCCAAGTTTAGACTGTCCCGTTCTTTTTTAAAACCTTGGTTCATGGTGTTATATTTGGATCGCAACAGTCATTGTAAGGTGTTCCTGGTATTTTGTCCACTCCCTGTATTTATGAGCTGATGTGATGTGAACACACACACACACACACACACACACACACACACACACACACACACACACACACACACACACACACACACATGCACACACATACACACACACACATTTGAAATTGAAACACTTGGCTTTTACCTTGGCTCACCCTTTAAAGATCATCCATTGTCATTCTCTTTTCTCTTTATTCTTTTTCCAAAAGTGGGAGAAAGACCTTGGCTCTATCTCCAAAGAGTGTTCACACTCACTCAAACTTTTTGATGTCCATTTTGAATTTACTGCAAACTGTGCTGCCAACAGATTTTCTCTCTCTCTCTCTCTCTCTCTCTCTCTCTCTCTCTCTCTCTCTCTCTCTCTCTCTCTCTCTCTCTCTCTCTCTCTCTCTCTCTCTCTCTCTCTCTCTCTCTCTCTCTCTCTCTCTCTCTCTCTCTCTCTCTCTCTCTCTCTCTCTCTCTCTCTCTCTCTTTCTCTTTCTCTGCCTCAGACACACTCAGAGACACTAAATGCAGCTAACCCAATTCAACACCATGGTAACAACAGACACGCAACTCGTGAATTGCCAGTTAAATCAATGATTCCACGTCGTCTTCCAGTGTTTGGTTTTACTCCCTCAGATACCAAACAACTCGCAGTCTAAAGTTTAAGCTAAATCAGTCTTCTCCCACAGTCCCTTCACACAACATTGGCAAAGATACAAGGAACAACTACAGTACACTGGTTTTCTTTTTCACCCACTGTGCAGAAACGTGGCTTATGAGCCAAGGATGGCTAGATGAGAAAACAGGAGAATGAGTTCCAGCTAGCATTACGCAATTGCTAAAAACAAACAAATCAAAATCCTGTCGTAACCTAGCTGCACTGGGTTCTCAATACCAAACCAGAGAGGGTCAATGTGGACTTCTTCATTGTCACTACTTCTGATTATTATAAGTGTACAGACACTCTATCGATATAAAAGCTTAAAATAAAGAAACCCTCTCTCGCTTTAGGGAATAGTTTTCTGTATTGTCAGTCAAGAGGCCAACATAAAACCTCAAAAATGCAGCATCTTTATAACATTTTACATTTTTGTGTAGGTTGCGGGCTCGAAAATTCCTCTTTCACAATTGTAAGGAAACAGTTTTAAAACAGCAAAGGGGGCTCTAAATCATCATTCAGTACTTTAGGCCTCAAAGGCAAGTTAGCTTGTAAAATTTGTCTAGACTGAGACGCAGATTTACAATGTGTCAAAATACTGCATATGTTATGTATCAATCAAAATCACAGCATCTGGTCATACTCATTAATTCCTGCAGCAGGTGGAAAGCAGAAGAAAAAGAAGGATAAAGGTTCAAATATTTTATACATGTCGATCTGCTCTCAGTGTTAAAGACAGAAAATCACTCGAAGAGAAGTTGGCAAAGAGACATTTTTAAGCCAAGCCGTCACTGGATTGTTCTGCCAAAAGGTGAGAATATTCAGTACACTATGAGCTTCAAAACAGGGAGAGGTTCATGGTGTGTGTGCTTGTGAGAGGAGAGACCAAACAATCTAAGAAGCAGACATCCTCTTGTGTTGACTGACATGTTCTGATGATCTTCACTTGTGAGCCAATGTGCATTAAATTACAACTTTAGCTGTCCAAGCAGCAGGCGCAACACTAAAATCCCTGCTGTACTGGCCCTGAATAATCATTGCCTTTGTTGTCCTCAATTAGCTTGTCACTATCACAGTGCAGTAGTGACATGTGACGGGTGTGTTTAAAGCTCAGCTGAGAGGCTTTTTAATTCCCTGGACGCTCAGAATATACCGGCATGTTCATTTAGCCGGCTCCGACATGAACAAAGCGAAATTAAGCATGAACTCGCATCACCCACTCTTTCCTCTGAGGAAAAACTGCCATTCATCAACGTAAGCACTTCCTGTTAGGAAACCGAAGTGCCACCCACCATTCAAAGCATCTTTGACGCTCTCTTTTACACAGAAGCCGTGTAAACGCCAGAATCGAAAGGGCTCACACAAACAACATGCCATATGATGCTGCAGCTAGTTTCATAATCCTTTTTAAAGGAACAGACTGGTGTCTTAACTGATAATAATTGACAACATAAACTTATTTTAATTCTAGGTTTATTTAAAACATTACTGATGTAAACAATTAGTACCAGTGAAATTTTTAGACACACTTTTCCATTCATGGGAATGGGAAAGTGTCCAAACCTTTGACTGGTACTGTACATTTAATAAATTATATCAAAAGACCTATCCATCAGTGTGGTAGAGTAATAATACCAGGCTTTATTATGCTGTTTTGATGTGGGAAATCTACTTCAGTTATCTGGATGGATGCGTTAAAGTGCTTGGGGGAAGTTCTGGTGTCCAAAACTTGAGTCAACTGCGACACAGCAGCCTGTTAAATGCAATAATCCAATTCACATTATCCCTTTCACAGTGCACAGTGTAATTTTCCACCAACATACAGCAGCTTGTGATGCTGTTCAGCAGCCAGCTCTGTCAGATGTTGAAACTTCCAATCACCTGAAACACTTTTTCAAACCAATCAGTGCTTTCAACTTAATTTCAGACAACAAACATAGAACTAAATTCTGTGCAAATTGATTATCATACTTTGATAACATTAAGTCAAACCCATGGCATCCGGGAAGGCAATGTAGTCAAACATATACTTGAGCAAACAACTGTTTGGGAAATAGTCAGTTATTTATAGTATTAGACTTGATTTAGGCATGCCAACAGATCAGTCCAAGTTGGACATTGTGTTCTAGTCTGAGCCAGTTGCCATTGAGAGTCAGGATATATAATCATACAGTAATGAGGTGTTTCACAATATGATGATTTATCTTCTGATGAATATAGTTCTCACAAAGATTCTTAGACATATTTCAGTTTTAAAATTGTATTTGGGACCAATGATTTAAGTGCTGAGAGAGAGAATTAGATTTTTAAAAAAAGGACCTGTCCAGAAACAGCAATTAGATGAAAACAATAACAACAACAAAAAACAGTACAACATGCCATGATTTAAAGAGTAATATTTCATAATCCTGTTCATCCAGGTTTCATCAGCAAAAGTTAATTCACCTCAAACTCTCTATGCATAATTTACTGCACACTTCTCTCCATTCACCTTCATTTTTGTTTTGACTCTGTTTCTTTGCCTTTTCCACACAAATTGTACAAATGAGGAAGGCAAACATGTTTTTGATGGATAACAATTTATGTATTAGTACAGTTAGAACAGAACCCTGATCATGCATTTCATTTACTGTGTTTTCTATATTGTTCAACATGTGCTTCTATGGAAAGATATACATAAGTTGGTGGAAAACAGCTGCTCTGTGTGGGTTGTTGCCGTTATACAGTAGGTTCAGTCAAGTTTAAGTCTATCATCGCTTTAGTGGTATACTTCAGTCGAAAGAATTTGTAAAGTATAGAAGAGCTGTGCAAAACCTGCAAAACACTGTTCAGGTCCTTTAAAAGTGATGACACAAGACAGTCATACTGGTTCCTGGTCTAAGCTGACTCACTGACTCCTTGAGCCTTTGATTTGTCTTGTCATTACCGACAGCAAGAAAATTGTCTACTTTTGAGCTGATTCAACTTCCTTCATTTGATGAATTTAAGTAGTCTGTGCAGGCACGACTTGAAAAGAACAGCAATTGATAAGATGTAGTAATTGATTTAAAAAGTAACCAAGTTGATCTGGTTTGTTTTCTTTTCATTTTCCCCCCAAACAAAGCCACAAAGAGTTTTACATACATCATCTCTTTGGGCCATAGAATAAATATTAAGATAAATTAGACATGCTTGGTGAATTAATTATTTTGCTGATACTTGCAGCCTAAAGTTTAATACATTTTGATTGGTCAACAATTTTTCAACGATTCAACAGAAGGAACATACTATATACTGACCTCTGAGGAGAGCTAGACAGCAGCAGGGTCAACACAAAAAATTATCACATACCTTTATTTGTCTAGGTATATAAAGAATACCTAAAATAAACAATTGGCTACGCTGTCTGCCCTCTATCCTGCCTCTCTCCCTCAGTCCAGCTGCTCCATGACAGAGGCTATGCATTATCCCGCCCGGTGCCAGCTTATATAAATAACATCTCAGTTAAAACTGCTGAGTGTAAAATTCAGCTCATAACTTACTTCCGGTGATATGTACAGTGGACATGATCACATGTAATTTAAATATAAACCAACTGTAGTCCATTCAGGAACAGTTTAAAAAAAAGAAGTAGATACAAAACACCTTTAATGGCTAGTCAAGATATAAAATCCACAAATCTGCAGAGCAGTAAGAATGTGAAAAGGACAATGCTTGTGAATAGTTTAAACAGTAGGACTGTTTAGGGGTCAAAGGGCAGAGTGGGAACATAGAGCGAACTTTGAGATACACCAGAGTTCAAAGAAGCAGTCAGAACTAAACACGTTATTCAAGGCAGGCCAAAAAACATCCTCATTACATCACCAGCACAGATCCTGGCCGCCGACTGTTCAACTTCATACAAACACTACAGGCTGGCCAAAGTACATCTTGTCAACTCATCAACTTTTCCAGCAGACAGGCAGCGCAAACACAATTATTGCCATGAACCGTCACCAGACTGAAATATGTGATCATTTGAATTCCACATGTTAACTTTCGATTTGAAATCAGCAGCAGGACCAGTTCAGTTAAATCAGTCTGATCTTGTTGGCCTGATCACACATGAAGACTGGAGTGTTTATTTAACTACAAGTCAGACTCATCTGCAGACCCTGATGTCTGTATGGAAAGTAAAACATTTTTATTTTCATTTATTTATTTAATCTTTATTTCCAACAGGCAATCTCTTTGAGATTAATATCTCTTTTCCAAGAGAGACCTTAGAAAAAGAAAACATTCATGCTTATGTTGAGGAGAACCTTAAACTGTATCACACACTAGTGAAACTGACAACAGTCATCGACAGTCACAGAAATGTGACAATGAATTCAAAGCAAATAAATGCACAAAATCAAAGCATGATAGTGGAAGAACATGGGAGACTTGTTGTCACACAGGAGCACATGACAAGCAAATGTGCCAGGAGCTTAAAGGGAGGGACAGACAACTACAAAAGGGTCTTTGTGCTGTCCAACCTGCCCTGAGGTACTGCTGTTATGCTCCAACCCACATCCCATCACGCTGTCAACATGAGGAAGATCACTCATTAGCTCACTAATGCATTTGTGTGTGTCTGTGCACGTGTTCGAGTGTGCAGGTGGTGACATGTGGCTTGTCTTTTGTTTCACATTTGAATGAGGAAAACCTTAATCAAATATGGCCCACGAGACTAAATTAACACTCAAAAAAGGAACACATTTGATGGGTAAATCACATTGAGAGCTGAACATCTCTACCCTGCAGGCCTTTCCTATCAGTCACAGTGTCATCTCCTGTTGTTATTTCTCCATGCAACAGGCTAAACAAGGAGCCATGGCTGTCACCATCACATTCTCACATTAGCAGGATGAGCCAATTTTTGATCCATCCCTGGCCAAAACTAACCAATACTGTTTTGCACTCACGTATAATCAGTCAAAATGTGCAACACAATTTACCCTTAATTGCTAAAAAAAAATTAAAGGTAAATTGTGTGTTTTTGTGTGTAAGTTTCTGTGTCACATTATTCACAGTAGGTTAATGGCATTATGGTGCTCTTGATATGCACCGCTCTAAAAAGAAGTTTCATGACAAACATGTGACACAGTTTCAGATCAAGATTAAGTGATTGTTTAAAGGAAAACTCCACCCTATAAATATGATTACAGAGTGGTGATACACATGAATGCTGAAGTTTTTGCATCTGGACAGTGAACATGTTTTTTAATATACATACATATATATATATATATATATATATATATATATATATGTATATATATATATATATATATATATATATACATATTTGTACAATTTTGAAATATAAAAACATTTGTAAACTCTCAACTCAGGACTCTGGAAATAATTCAAAGAAAATGTAATTATTACATCTGACTGAAGAACAACTTAAATAAATAAGATTGAGCGGATGTATTGGGATGCACCAAAAGTAAATTATGACACACACATTGCAGAAAAACTGTTAAAGTCTGTTGACCACAAAGATTTATGCAGGTGAGTCAGATGACCTGAAACCAATAGTTAATATTTTTTCCAGTTAAGACAAAAAAAATGATCAAAGCAAGATGGAAAAATTGTGCGTGCGTGCGTGCGTGTGTGCGTGCGCACACGCACAATTTACACACAAATTAAGTTGGAAAATAATGACATTGCCAGCGTAGGTAAAATGAAAAATTAACCACATAAAAAGGCTTGTTTAAACAAAAGAACCTCTGCCTGCAGCCTCAGTATAACTTGTTAGATTGTATTGTCTTAATGTTAATTATATTTGAATACCAAACAGAGATATGCATATGTGTAAAACATTCATGGTACAGGGCCAGAGGGGCAAGGGGGTGAATGCGAGTATTTTGTGGTCTAACACAGAATGTGGCTCTTTTTAAACATCTGCTGTAGAATGTAACATGTGCTGTGGTACAAAGGGACATTGCCAACCTGATATGAGCCACTCTTCTGTACCTAAAAAAACATAGTTGTCCTAATTACAATAGCAACTGGAATGAACACAAATTCAAATTTCATTGAGTGTGTTGAATGTGTCGTTAACACATTAATAATTGTTAATGATTTGTTGATGATTTGAAAATATCACAATTAAAGACCCAAGAACTCAAAAAACAACTGACAACGAATCACTAATTGATTCATGGGTCAGCCTGAACAACATACTTGAGTCAGTTTGATGAAACAGATATTGCAGCAGAGCGGCCACTCCTGCTGTCATCATGTTCAAATACAAGCACTTTTGTACTAGAGAGCTGAAATTTTGCCTCTTGTAATGTAATTGCGTAAAGAGGCAAGACTAGCCTACGCATGTCCCCAGGAAGCCAGTTACCCACAGCGCTATGGTGGAGGCCTGAGGAAACTCTTTGTCTGTGGGCTGCAATGATGAGCCACTACAAATAAAAGGACACCATAGTCCCTCAGAGGCATTATATAGCCGCTTTCACACAGGTGATCAGTGGCCCGTAGGGGGGCATTGTGTAGATACTGATAATAGTGTTGCAGACATCAACAGAACAACAGCACATCCTTATTTTGCCAACTGGTTGTTGTCCTGACACCAACATTTTGTATGACAGCCCTAGGACATCAACTGTCTCAGTCAATCAATACTTATCATCACATAGAGCCCTGCTGCGCGTGCCTTCAAAATTGATAAAATAAAATAAAATACAATTTAAAACATGGAGGGAAACCAGCTGTGCAAAACATGACAGTTTTCAACTGTATTTATTAGTTTACACAAGACTGACATGACAGCTTTATTATTATTATGAGGATATTACAATACATATTTGCTTTTTAGATTTGCATTTTGCCATCATGGAAATAAGCTAATATTAGCTTGCAAAGGTGAGCTAACAGTTAGCCAGGTTTCTACCAGCCAAAACCTATGAGCATTACTACTTTTTTTGCTGAGATTGAAAGAGTCTGATGGTAATCATGTCGATGCTGATACAGCCTAGCTCAGCCACAAATACAAATACTAACCAAACTTTTAATGTGTACTGTAGCCTCTATATAAATAATATTAAACTCAGACATTTGATTTATTTTCATATTTAAAACAAATCTAGCTTTCACTAACACTGCATAAACTTCCCCTCAATCTATTCTACATGCTGAAGTAACTCCTAGGGTATGGTTGAACATCAGAAGTTACCCATAATATCGCTTTGTCTATTGTTATGCTTGGGTTAGGAGTCCTCTGGGCAATTTTAGTAAATATATCTATATATGTGTGTGTGTATTTAAACATCCTCATAATAATACATCTGTAGTAATAGTCTCGTGTAATTTATAAGTACATTTAAAAACGTTTATGTTGGATGTAGCAGTGATGTGTGCCTTTTTGCACTGTTTTTTTTTTCTCCCTCTTTTTAAAATGTTGCAGGCATCAGCACCGTGTCTCTTTGGCTGAGGTGTTGTGCCTTGGCTTTCATACAAAATGTTGGCTGATTCTAGAAATCTGTGATTTTACTGCCTACTTTTGACTCAACAGGCAAAAGTGCAAATCAGCAAGTTTGGGTCAAACTGTTTTTGGTCAAACTAGAAACATCTCTAAACTGACAACACTAAAACAGGAAGAGTAATGGGGAAGACAAAAACAAAGCAAACATGAAGATATACAACAAACAGCCTTATAGCCGCAGTAGTGCAACAGTAAACACATGCACACACACATAAGCAGATTCCTACTGACTGTAAAAGTGCAGTAAAGGTCAACTCTGCAATGCTATTCCAGAGAGAAAATTAAGTTATCATTCATAAGCTTACAGTAGACTCCCTTGGGTGGATGGACTTTCATGGTGGGGATTACACAAACTCTCAGAGGGGGTAGATCAGATGAGCCAAAAATGAAAAACAAAAACAAAAACATGAAACTGAGAGAAGATACTTGTCTACAGCAATGGGGGGAAATAAGGAGAAAAAAAAGGAAATAAATAAATTATCATTATTACTGAAAACATAAAATCATTGAACTGAATAATGTTTTATTATTCCTGGATTATCTTTTTAAGTGTGAAGCCCCATAGGCGGTTTGATACCACCCTTCACTATAAGAGCAATGTTCTTCTCTCTGACAGAAGACCACAGACTCAGGGTGAGGAACTCTCATTTCCTGGCCCATTAACTTTCTGAACTCTGGCATTAAGACATTGCCAAGAGTTCAAAGTTAAAGTCTATTTAAATGATATTCTATGATGCTCTTAATCTATTACAATTCTGTTTTGTGCTGTGTTTTTGGTACTTTTATACTTGTGTGTATTTGTTTGTGTTAACCCACTATATGTTTGTGTTTTTGTACACTTGGCTGCAAGATTAATATCCAGTAACATTAAGCACAACAACAATTTAGTGCATCCATGCACTTGATATGTATATCCTTGGAAGAAACCGGATCACCACATTACCAGCTGTCTCAGTCATAGCGGTCCCACTACTGCCTCTGTGCTCTGCTCCTCTACATGTACCTCCCCTGCTTCCTTGATGTAACACCAGACCGTAGCAATCTGTTATTTCTGTGTCAGTGGCTGGAGCTGTGAGTGAGCAGAGCAGCCTGCAGGTTGACTGATGGAGAAGCAGTCAGTATGAAGTGGGATCAATCAGGGAGTCATAATGTACTGCTGGTGACAGCCCCCTGCCGGACTCCAAGCCTGGAGAATAACGATGTGTGTCATTGGCCTTTCTTACACTGACAAGCTAACCTGTACATGGCTGGAAATCACCTGAGCAAGTCAAACATGCATGTAACTTTATGCAGACGTATACAGAAGCAGTCAAAGGTTTGGACAAACTTTCTCATTCAAGTGAATGAGGTATTTGCTGACCCTTGTTTTGGTAACTTGAGCCTTACTTAAACAGTGATGACATGAGGCAATGGTGGCCTTTTGCAACCTTGAGAGAGAGCCAGAGAAAGGCAGACTATTTAAAGGAGCTGACCTGGTATGAGAGAAGCTGTGTTTCATTCTATTGTGATCATCACTTTAAGATGACATGGCTATTTTTCAAGTCCACAGTAAGTATGGTGAAACTCAAAATCTCATTGTTTATAAAAACAAATGTGTGGTCACAAACACCTGCGATCATATTTAAACATGACAGCTTATTATTGAAATATATTTTTATAACTTAGAATTGCTTTATACACTTGTGCAAGCTAGTAGAGTGCCCAGAGTAATTTTGAATAAAGTAGTAGACTATTATGATTAATAGTAATAGTAGTCAGTAATAAGTATACCAAACATTACTTTGTCATTTGTACTCTCTCAAATGTCAAATGTTTCATTTTAGAATGAAAGTCACAAATGCACAACATATGCAGCACGTGGCGTCATTCAGTGATTCACAGGGAGGGAATGAATGTCTCTTACAGATCTCTGTTGCTATATTCTGTGTACTCGCTTAGTCCCTGGCAGCGTGACCTCATTGTGCTCAGCTGGCCTGCTAGCCTCTGAACCCTCCGCCCTAAAGTCCTTCTAGCTAAAGCCTAACCAGCCAATGATCTGCTTTGTTCCCCCAGCTCACACTCTCCAACCATCTGGACAGACGCCTAAGAGCAAGTCAGGGTATTTGAGGTGAGAAGGGCTGCAGCCTCTATGTGAAAAGGAAACTGTGCAGTTTTTTTACTACTTTCAAGTGTGAGACTGAATCTCTAGTTCAAAGGTTCTTAAACTGTTTCACCTCAAAGACCCTTAAACTGACAAATTAGACAACAGACACCCATGTGATAAAATGTTGTCCTACAATCCTCCATCTGGTGAGATTTGTTTCTTTTAGATGTTTTATTACAGAAAGTGTATGAAACCCATGACCAAAATAGTCATATACTCTGTCATTGTGTTACTTATATAAATGATGTCCCTTTTTTCTCGGACCACACTTCGAGAGCCACTGCTCTAGTTTGTTCTTGTGTATCACAGCTTTCACACTGTAGGTGTAAAATAGAAACGTTTTACTGAACTACTAAAATAAATTGAGGAAATACAAAAATATCTGAATTTCAGAAAGATAGCTGGTAACATGGAGCACATAAGCTCTCTGATAAATAAGCTTTTTGACAAAATTGCAACAGTTCACCTTGAAATACAGTATCATTAAAAAGTTTGGACATGCCTTCCCATTCACTTGAATGAGAAAGTTTGTCCAAACCTCTGACTGGTACTGTATAAAGTTTGTTACAGCGCATAACTTTTTGTACACTTTGTAGCATGTTGCAGATAGAGATCTGCAGATGCACATATTTTAAAACTGAGCACACAGAGGTGAATTGGCAACCAATCACTGCATTTTTGTGTGTGCACTTACTATAAAGAAACACTTAAAGATATTATGCAAAGAATGGACCCAAGCTAGTACCCAGGATCTGCTGTTTTCTCTACTGTACTGCATATAGAAATTAACATAAAAGACAGTAAAAACAATCTAATGCAGTATATCAGGACCTCCTTGCATGAAGCCTCTAAATGTAATTATTTTATGGTTTAACTATGCATAATAACAGTGATATCTACTTAGTATCACTGATAATCATTTTATAAAGTGTATCATAAATGTTTAGAATATTTCCAATCCTTCAAGCACTCACAGTAGTCCAGCTCAGTTGATAATGTATGAAAGTAGTTACTTCTATACAGTATGTGTCTTATGTGTCTCTGCCTCACTCCCGACAGCGTTGTCACATTTTTAGGATTTGTGCATGCACATAAGTAAACAGTACAAGAGCCTGTCTGTGTTTGTAGTTGTTTACGTATGTCTACACATATGTGTGCATCCATGCATGTTGATGTTGACTACAGAGAACCAGTGGGTGACATTATGTAACGTGAGGCCCAGAGGGAGTGTTAAATGCAGACATGGCCTGAAGCTCAAGTCCGCGACAGCAGGAATGGCAGCTTGTTGGAGTTGAGCCACTTGCAGAGTTAAACCCTGCTGCTAGAAAACCATTGAGCAGAGACAGGCAGCAGGGACGACCAGCTAGCCCCAGTTGTCACTGTCCAGCAGTGTGCTTCAGTGACACATCAGTGCAGGATAATGTTAGTCCACTTGTCAAAAAAAAAGAAAAAAAAGAAGAAGACTGTTTTAAGTCTGTAATGTCAGTGTTTAAATCCACTCATGCACCCACTAGCCCAACCTCATAATATTCGCCAATAGCCAAGTTCATGGTGAATTTTCAGTTTTAAGAGCAATGGGAGCACTTTTAGTCATGGATGTGCCACCATATTTCTGAAAGCACTTATAATGAAAGAGCATAATCAAAATAGTTATGTTAAGTCAAATAATAATAATTTTTTCACTATTATTGTAGAGCCAACTTTTGTCTGATTCGCTCATTTAGCTCAGTCAGTTTTACGATATAACAGATGTTTTTAATAGATATTTTCACAAACTGCCACAATCCTCTTCTCCTAATAAAGACAATACTCATAAACAAAACATGCAACAGAATTGTGAAGACCACTATGTTACTTTGCTCACTGTGGTCTGGCGGGGTTTAAGGGGTATTTTGGTCATTTTTTGTCTGATTCGCTCATTTAGCTCAGTCAGTTTTACGATGTAACAGATGTTTTTAATAGATATTTTCACAAACTGCCACAATCCTCTTCTCCTAATAAAGACAATACTCATAAACAAAACATGAATTGTGAAGACCACAGTTACTTTGCTCACTGTGGTCTGGCGGGGTTTAAGAGGTATTTTGGTAATGTGGGTTCCCAAATAGATGATTATCAATGTTCCTCTTCGCACATCAACATGAAAACATCTGATCGCTGGACTGATGAATACATCACTCACTTGGCTATTAGTGGCCCTCCTTTCCAATTTTGAAAATGGACAAACAAGAAACGAGCTGTTGTGCCAAAGTATTCATGATCAATTCAGTTGCACAAGACTGAATCTGCAGCCATGTTGGCAGTACGAAATGCTCCCATCAGCATGGCAACATACTAACAATGATAATGCTAGCATATGGGCGTTACGCAGTATAAACAGCAGTATGTTTGCCAAGCTAACCATCTTGATGTAGCATATTATCATGCAAACATTTGGTAATTAGGACTAAAACAAAGAAACTAAGATCTGATAATGGCGCTAGATGAAAAATTCAGTGGATCAGCACGATTACAATTCATCCTCTGGGTTGAACTGGATTAACCAAATTTCACAGTAATCAATCCAATAAGTGTCAAGATATTTCAATAATAAACTAAAAAGTAAACTTCATGGTGGCGCTGCAGCGAAAGTCAAAGGGTCACCATAATCATTAGAATACATGAATGTATGCAGCAAATTTTTGTTGCCATCCATCAAGTATTGTATTTATTGAGACATATCAAAGCATGATTGATAACTTTGACCTGAGAATGGCACTAAAGGAAAGTGAGAGGATCTCCAAAATCATTAGAATTTATCCTCTCAGGACTTTTTACCTGTTATAAATTTCATGTAAATCTACTGAATAGTTGTCAAGATTATTTCTCTCTGAACCACGAATGCCATCTGCGTGATGGCACTAGTGGAAAAATCAGGGGTTTCACCGAAGTCAGTGTAATTCATCTTCTGGGGACCATTACTGTCTTTACAAAATGTCATAGCAATCTATCTCATAATTTTTTATGTCTATTCTAATTGACTTGCCATCCGTCCAAAAATGTTTCACTGATTTATCTTGCCTCCTGCTGTGCGGCGCATTCGATATCTTAATGTTTGTTTCAAATTCACATCCTTCATTTGTTACCTCCAGCATCTGATTAAAAACATAGCCGTGTCCCAGTACTTTCCTTTTTGTTTCTGTGTGTTTTCCTTTTCTACTGTTTCTCCTGTGTTCTCTCTTTTGTTTCTCTGTGTTTGTGGGCGTGGTTTTCTCCTGGATCCTGGCTCCACCTGCACACCTGCCATCAAACAGCTGTTCTCCTCTCCGGCATATCAACCCCAGCTATTCACCAGATCATTATTTCTCCTATTATGATTGCTAAATGCTTCAGGTTCTTCTAGTTTAAGTGATTTGTTGTCCATGTTTTCATTTCTAGTTTCAACTAAATGTGTTTTCTCTTGTGCTCAGGATCACTCCTCGTCTGTCTACCTGTTTGCCTGCCAGTCCTTGAGCCTCTCTTGCCTGCCCATACCACTCAACATCACTCCCCAACTCCCATTTGTCACCAGCCTTCTTTTACAAATAAACCTTAACCTCACCCTTATCTCCCTTGTTCTGCACTTGGGTTCTCTCCGTTACATTACAACAATAACCAGCAGAAGCTCTTCCATCTGAGTAACAAATTCTGGGATGACAACATGCAGGGAGCAAAAGGCTTTAGGGTCATTGGTAAGTAAAAAACCCTTTCTAAAATAATCACCAAACAAGAAGCTTAACCTAAATCCAGCATGAACTGTAAACAAAGAACACGCAACAGATCCAAAGGAATAAGTTCACGGGTCCATGTGTTAGCTGAGGGCATTTGGGGTAATTGTCATAATGTCCCATCCCCCTTCTCTCTCTGACCAAACACATGCAGTGGGAACTCTAATCTGCCAGCACAGACCTTTGGCAACATCATTCTTTAAACACCAACCGCTGTGTCATTTCCACATACGTGCAACAAAACTGGTGGTTTCTGGTGTCTCAAAAGCAAAACAATATTTGCTGATATAATGCCCAATTTTTAACATCAGAAAGTCAGTGCCATTCACTCTCACTGTAATAGATAATCATGGCTACCCATCGCTAAAAACAAAGAGTTGACAGCCATGCTCTGTGAGCCTGTACATTAAATCCAGAGTTAGCAAAATGCTGCATTTGGCCAAAGATGAACTAAAAATAGTCTGCAGATCTAAACTTATAATTATCTTTGAGAGAGGACTGTTATTTTGGCATATTAGTTGTTGAAGCTATACACAATCAACACAGGGGAACAAAAAGGAAATTCTTCACAATAACATTTACGCCTGGTCACAATTATGTATCTCCAATTAGACAAATGATTTTCCCGAGCTAGTGGAGCAGAGCAAAGCATCAGCACTGACACTACTGTTTTGAGTCGAGAACTGCCACAGGGCCCCCTGCCACCAGTTGTTTTTCCAGGCCAATGCGGGGCCCCTTGAAGAGAAAACCAAGCAAAATTAGTGCCTGGCACAGACAAGCACGTAGAGTATTACATCCTTCCTCTTTAAACATCCAATTTTCTCAGACTAATACTGACTTTGTTTGAAGTCTGCAGGGACAAACTCTTAGAGGCCATCTATATAAAAGGTTCTTAACAATTCATACAACAGGGATCTGAAAGATGTAATTTTCATTTGACTAATACCACAGTTGTATGTTATTGCCTGCATTGTTTACAATGTATAATATATAAAATGTACAAGAAATGGAAAAATCCACTCCAAAGACCAAATGTCCATTGTAATAGATTGTTTTATTTAGTATGGAGTTTTAAAAAGTATTTTTCTTAAAACTTTTCCAAAACGTAAATCTGAAATGAATTGCTTTCAAACAGTATTCAAATACCTCATTTTTTTGTCAGAAAGCCCCTTATTTAAATTAATCAATTAATTAATTTAAAATATAATATCAGATAATATTAATCTGCTGGGGAAAAAAACAAAACTATTTGTATTAAGTCTAAACTAACACATACTTGAGACATGGCTTTCATTTTACATTTCGCCATTGTTTTATACATCAACTTGGCATCACTTTATATCACTTAACCTTTATCCACATTGGTTAGAGCTTGCTCATTCTGGTAAATCACTTAAATTTACTGAACACCGGCGACATGAAAAGGATCTTCAAGTAAAACACCTCTGCCACATGCTGCCGCAACCAACTCACACCTTGTCGTCAGTTGTTCATGTATCTGTCAGTTCATACGTTGTTTACAGACAATGTACTTTAAGAAAAAGGATTAATATAATCTGACGATAACACGTATTCCATTAATTTCACATTAAGAAAATGCTCTGCATGTATATTCTTTAAAATAATGATAGGATACATTAAAAACTGCAGAATTCTACACTACTTGAATTAGTAGTAATTGAAAATGCTGTTTTATGACAGGTGATGATGACAAAAGACTATGATATTTTAGGGATTAAATTACAGAATACAAAAACAATCTTCCAAACCATGATCCCACCCACCGGACCTCCCTGTTAGTGCACCCCCTTCCTCTAGCACCAGCTTTGTTGTCTTCCCAAACATTGTGTTAAATGCCATCTGACAAGTGACCAAACACCATAGGGGCCCTCTGCATCTACCAGGGACCAGGGGGCTGGGAATGCCCCACACAGGACCTATAGGAAGTGTGTGTGTGTGTGTGTGTGTGTGTGTGTGTGTGTGTGTGTGTGTGTGTGTGTGTGTGTGTGTGTGTGTGTGTGTGTGTGTGTGTGTGTGTGTGTGTGTGTCTGTGTGTGTGTGTGTCTGTGTGTGTGTGTGTCTGTGTGTGTGTGTGTGTGTGTGTGTGTGTGTGTGTGTGTGTGTGTGTTAGTAGTGGGGGGCATGTGGGGACAGTCATGAGGAGTTGTGTTGAAGGGTCAGATGAGGGTGTTGTTTACATATTCCTGTGGTAAGGCACATAAGGAGGCCCTCCTGTAAAAAAAACCTTGGGGCTTACATAATGCTGAGACTGGATTTTTAGAAGCTACTGTCTGAACTAAAGACACAAAGGGGAAATGAAACGTTAAAGCTAAAATCTCAGAAAATGAAAAATTGTATTTTATCATCAGGTTTGAAAGTAAGCAGGCAGTCATGCACCTCCATGGGTGGGACAGGGGATTTCCAGAATGAATGTTGATGTACAGCATGCGTGCACATTAGATGTACATTTTTGATTTGAAAGAAGGGACAAACAATAGTTCTCAAAACAGTAAAAAACCTATGCCTGCAGTCATTTCCCAAACAAGATGCTCCTGAGAGATTTAACGAAATGTACTGTGCCAAATACCATCTATTTGCTACCGCAGGTGCTCAAAATATCACCCTCACTATCCCACCAGTGGCTGCTAGGGTCTGTGAACTGTGAGTCAGTAACTAGGGTGTGTGAACTGTGAGTCAGTAACAATGATGTACTGATGCTAATGTAGTTAGATATTCAAATTTTCAAACTGTCCATTGTTTCAGTTTTGTGCTGAATGACTTTCCATGGAAACCTCACCTCATCTCACAGAGAGAACGTTTTCTATGACTAATTGTACCTCATGTTTATGTTATCATAAAACATAACAAGTCCCTGTTTTGTACTCCCAGTATCACAATATACCTAACTCCCTATATCGTCCATCCATCATGGACAGTCTGATTGGGTCCCTGATCCAACCATGGTTCCTGCCCTCACTTTATCTGGTAGGTTGTTTTCACATGATAACTCCTCTACTTAAGATGCTCATTTCTCTCTTATTCCCACTCTCATTATAGTGACAATTTATCCTGTGTGTCCAAATCCCACACTTGTAAATTGTGTTTACTGTAAAATGCTCACAATGTATTAATGCCTGTTGGCAGCTAGTAATTAGGACACTTCAATGTTTTGTATTTCCTTTTTGCCTTGTGCTGCTGAATAAGATTTAACATCACAGTAAAAAGTCAAACATTTTTTGGCTTTTACAACATACTCAAAACAAAAGTTAGAATTATTATATAAGATGCATTAGAAACACAGAGCCATTAATACATTAAGTCAGTTTGAGCTTTTCCCTGGTTGTCTAGTTGATTTGTTAGTGCCTTATTTATTGTAAAGCCTCTTGAGGCAAATTTGTGATTTGTGATATCAGGCTGTATAAATAAAATTTGACTTAACTTGATCTTGTCAGCTTAATTCAATAGAGACATAGTATGACTTTCAATGACTTTTCTATCACATCAAGGTTGTATTTTAGAGGTTCTATTAAATCACTGTTGCTGTACTATCTTGTTTCAGTTGTTATTCTCATTTAGGCACCTTTGTGTAGTCACGAGGATATTGTACCATTTTAATGTTTACCTTTTTACAGCACCCACATTTGCAACTTATTGTAAGAGCAATGGTCTTCTTGGCGGGTTTTCAATAGTAACTTAGCACGAGCAGCCATGGCTACAGACCTCCCTTAAGCCTAGCTCAGCAAGCTTCAAAAGGGAGTCAGCCTGTAGAGACAAGCTAAAGAAAGAGCCATGGGCAGATTGTAGAGCAAGACTTTCCTGGCCCTGTGGGGGAGCTAATAAAAAACTGTCACACTGCTCAAACATGCAACTGCAAACGTAAACTATGTACTCTGTCAGTGCTGCCTGCGAGGACATTAAACTCTATATTGATCTGCCAGCATACCAAAAAAAATGTATTTTCTCCACACATTGCGTATCAGGAGATCAGACAACTATCTGCAACAAGGTAGTTCTTTTTAATCTCATTTGCATAGTTTATCTTTCAGGCTATTTCTATGCATTCTGCTCTGTTCAAGTGTCAAAGAGTCCAATCCCACTGCTGTGAGTAGCTTATAGCCATTGCCCTGCAGAGGTAAGGTAAGAAGATCTTGCTGCATACCCGTAGCTGGTGTGGACTTTGCTGTCCTGCTGCGTGAGGAGCAGGGAGGAGACGACCTTACACTGCGTGAGCTCACATCCATAAGGATAATGATTGGATTCAGGCAGTCGAATCAATGTTTTTCATCAGCTGTAAAAGGGTGTGCCGCTAAATTAGTTTACTAGAGCCCATCAATTGGCATTTACATGTGATTGCATTAGTTAGCCTAACTTTAACAAAGTTAACCTGAGAAATTCCATTCAAAGCTTCAACTAATTCATTTGTGTTTGAATGTCCTGAGTCTAAACCTCACCTCCAGGGTTCATGTCCATTTCATCTTGTAGTGATGCAGACTCAATCTTTGTGATCTCAGTGCTAACACAGAGAAGCACATCATGCTGTAAGTATCAAGGAGAGGATGTGTGTACATGTGGGCACAGTGTGAATGTGTTTGTGTGTGTGTGTGTGTGTGTGTGTGTGTGTGTGTGTGTGTGTGTGTGTGTGTGTGTGTGTGTGTGTGTGTGTGTGTGTGTGTGTGTGTGTGTGTGTGTGTGTGTGTGTGTGTGTGTGTGGTAGGGGGAGGGTTGGTGTCAGGGCAAATATGGGTTATGTATTGTTTCAACAACTTTAAACTGGTCTGACAACATAAGTGACATACAGCACTTGAATGAAAGAGCACGTGTCAAAATCTGGTTTTAGTTTTCTCTCCACTTTTTGCTCTATATTTAATATCACTTTGTTGCTTGTCTAAGTTTAACTCTCTGCTTTCACTTTGCTATACTTCTCTTTCCGTTTCTCTTTCGTCCTCTACCCTTTCCTCCTTCCTCTATCAGCGCCCCTGTAAACACCAGTGCAGGCAGCTTTTGAGAGCTCTGCCCTTTGATCTTCCCAGCTTGTCATGTGTCAGAGGTCAGATAGCTGCAGTTTCTCACACACAGTATCTAACCCAGTCACCAGAGCTCGAGACCCCCCCCCCCCCCCCCCCCCCTTGCGCTGTTGCTCCACTTACCATGTCTCCCCACCCTGCATGGCAAGCTCAGTGCTTTCAGTAAAGGTCAACTTCACCTTTACGCCAAAGAGGTTTTTGCCCCACAGCGAAAGACAGGACTGATTTCAAGCATTAACCATGCCCAGAGGTGAGTACTGAGGTACAACCAACGTGTAAAAGCATAACAGGCAGCTGTTTTTATTGTTGTTGTTTTTTTTATTAGTGACATATTTTGTTGGTCTATTTGACTGTAAGAGCTGAAATGAGACCACCTATGTAGCTGGTGGCACACAAATAAAAAAATGTGTCATTTTCTTCACAGGCATTTCATTAAATCCCAATATTATGGTTCCAGCCTCGATACAGACAACCAGCTGTAACATATATTATGACTAGAATGATTAACAGTTGATTCAGTGTGAGAAAAACAAGACCTGATTAACTTGAATCCGACACTTTAATTAGTCTAAATTCTTATCTTGGCTTACTGATTGGATCCCAGGCACACTCCTCAAGCAGTCACTTCATCTATGATCAAAACATCACACTCAAGGCAGCTAGTTATTACTGCATGATTGAATTTTCATTCACTTCTTAGAAGGCGTCTGGACAGCAAGACTATTACTTCAATTAACTTTATTGTGCTAATGTTTCAGAGAACTGTCTCATTCCGAACACACAAAGCATGCATTAATTTCTCTTTATCTTTAGTTAAAGCTTCTACTCAACCACTGGAAGCACAGCCTCAGGGTAGCCAATGATTGAACTAGGACAGATCACTTCTCCTGACCAGTGGAAGAGCAAAAGGTGGACACTAACGTGTAAAAATTACTGCACACAGTGAACACTGAAGGCTTGAAGCCATGACACTTCTGCAACAAGAGTAGGAAAAGCAATAGGCTTTTTTAGACTGGAGGAACTTTTTCATACTTCTAAAGAACAGTTGGAGGACTGCCCCTTTTTTATTGTGTCCACACTGCAAGTACTGGCAATGATTGTATTTCTTAGAGCACTGTTTTGAGCTCCTGCCTCAGAGTAGGTGCTCTCCCAGCATAAGAGGAAACTTAAGTAATGTAAATGTACAGTGATTGGTCCAGACGTAATTTTATGGTGACGAACACGAGCTGCAGCACTTAAAAACGCCATGTAAAATTCCATGTAAAGAACAGTAACCTGTTAATGGTAGCCTCCTCATCGCGAGCAGCAGCTGTAAGGAGAGGCCTGGCCACCGGTCCAATGCCAGCGCAAGCCATCCCGGGCCTGGTCAGCCATTCCCAGGCGGAGGTGATGGACTTGTTTGTGCTGCAGCCTCCTGCCAGAGACAACTGTAGTCAAGTGAGCTGCTGTTTGAAAAACCATGGTCAAGCCAGCTGCCTTTTAAATTCAGTTGCGCTGCTACTGCATTAATTACAGTAGCCTAAAGGTGATCGCTCATCTTTGCCTGTATTGTAGTAGCACTGTTACATGGCCTTCAAGAGCCTTTTCCCCAGCACTACACATTCTGACACACAGGTTGACCACTCTTCTTTGGCCTCCATTTCACAAGCAGGGCCCCAACAATCAATTTCAGCAAATGTATTCATGTCTCATGGGTAGCTCCTGCTAGCACAGTTAGTATTGCTTGCTGCTGCCATTTCTGCTTGGCCACCCCCATGCTACATGTGACATCAGAGGTGAGAGCCATGTGCAGGCTATATCAGTTCCTGTTGCAAACAGGAAAAAAGCCCTTGTTGTAGTTATTAGGGGAACTCCCGAGTTAGCAGTCCCTCTCAGGGAGTCCCCAGAACTGTTTGGTCCAAAAAGTATGACTAAATGACAATGACATACAAAACTGAACTGCAGTGGCTTAGCTTACATCATCAGCTTAAGGAGGAATCTGGTTTGACACTTTACTAAATGTCGTCAAAGAATCTGCCTCCACATCCTCACAATTGAAAATGTCTGTTTCAACTAACAACATCATGGCCATAGGTTGCCACCACAGCACAATGCTCACAGCTCCCTGAAATGGCAGAGCAATTCATTCTTGATGGTAGAAACCTTTGTACATTCAACAGACCTGATGCCTTGATTAAAGTGTGGTTGAAGTCATTCTTTTAACGCATGATTGGTACGCAGATGTGAACCAGCTATTGCCTTTGTCAGTTTATCAGTTTTTGTTAATCTTGCCTCGGTCAAAAGTGCAACATACCTGGTAAATTTGGGACTGGACCTATTGGAAAACAGAAGGACGTTTTTAGAAGTAATCTGAAGAAAAAGAAGTGCTGAATCTTGCAGTGTTATGAGGCCAAATTTCATACACTAACATCAAAGTTTGCACATTTCCCTGTTGTTAAGTATGAGAATATATGGATTAATTATTTGTGTATACTGTAAACAAATATTAAAGCCCGACCAATATATTGGTTGGCCGATATTATCAACTGATATTGGCTTGTCCCAGATATATCGATATTGATCTCAGCATACATATTGCCTGCGGTGCATTGATTTTTAAAAGTTATATAAGCAGCATTTTATGTATGTTTTATCTATGTATGTTATGTATGTATCCTTTTTCTTAACTAGGTGCTTTTAATTCAAAGCACCTTCCTATTTATCTAAGCCATAGCTGTTGTGTCCTCTTCATAGGCACAGTTTAGAATCTAAATTAAAATCTAAACTTTAGATAATACTTATTGTGGGACACAGAGATTGGGATACAGTCTCTTCAATGATGATGAACTGATCACTCCAAATCCAAATGCCGTATTGTGGTTGGTGCTGGGTGTGGAGGATTTACACATGATGGGTGGACCATCCTTTACAAACAGAAAAATGAGACAAAGCTCTCATCTCTACCACGTTAAGCAGGGAAAACAAAGGCATCAACCTTATGGTGCTGAATGCATGGTAGCATCTGAGTGATTATGGTAGTGGCACAGGGATAATCTGGATAAGCTGAGCATGGACACTGAAGTAACACAGAGTGCAACGGCCACCCCCTTACCCTCCTTCCCCTGCTTCCCCTGCATGAGATGATTTCCTAAATCAACGTGTATTCATGTGAAATCTATGCAGAGCGGCTCCAGGTCAAGGAATGTGTCATGAAAATGCTCCTGCTGGCCTTTTCAAACACAATCTAATTTCATATTAGGTTTCATTACAAGCCTTTGAGTCTTTTTATTGCATCCTTTACCAATAATCAGCATTAAACAAATGGTATGGATTCTGGCAGGCTTGCAGCAGATCATTGCCTGTTATTGTGGGCAAAATAATTCATTCAGTCTTGATAATTGTACTTTACCATCACATGTATTGAAAATCTGTGTCGCTGATGATGTAATATGATCTTCAACAGGTAGAAGAATTAAATATAAAAAGTGCAATTCAATCATCTGCAGCCAGGAGATGGGAAATAACATTAAAAAATAACATTTATTCCAGGAAATAAAAAATACATTGAATTGCCAATATTTGCTAGTGTTCTATTTGCATTTGTAAGAGGTCATTTAATTGGTATTTTAGTTTGCACCTCAACAAATGTAAATATTGAAGAGAACAATAGAAACCCTCCAGTGCTGTGCAATCTATTTTTAATATGTAATTCTGTACACATGCCGCCTCATGCCTTGCTGTCTGCAAAACAATGGGTAGGGGTAGCAGATCATGTGAGAATGGAAAATGCGTTAAATGAGGTTTGATGGTAAGGCAACACACCGTGAACCATGGTGATGCTGCACAATGTATTTACACAACATGCACGCAATGTCTTGTCCACCCCCCTCTCTCAGCATATATTTAACAGCGCATGTGATTGACTCACATGGCCAAATGCCTCAAAGGGGTAGCAGGGGACAGTGAACAGAGCAACAGATGGGATCTAATAGTCAAAGATCTTGGGCAGATTGGTATCCCGGAGGCTTCTTTAAATGTACAGGTGAAGATTAAATCCATGTACGTCATAAACATCACACAAACCTGAAATATGTGCTGCTTACACTGACATTTTAACTGAGACGTCTTTATAAGTAGTTACACGTTTACCTCATCATAGATTTCAACCTGCCCTGAATAGTAATAAGGTTTATTGTAGCGACTGAAACCAAACACTTGACAAACACATACATACATTTGCACTCAAACACACAATGCACAAGTGGATAAAAACAAAAAGGGGAGGTAAATGTTTCTATTTGTTACATTAACATTTAGCATAAACACAACCACATATCCGGTACAATACACAGAGTGCATGTTCTTTACACAGAATGATACAAGTACGTCAAAGAGGGCAAAGAGTTGTTTTGTTTTGGGAGGGCCAGGGTGGCTGGAGATGTCGTGCAGAGCTAATCTGCGAACCTTGTTAGGCAGAAGCTGCGGTGGACACAGATGAGCTCACAGGATCAATACGGGATAACAGCTCCACAAATCCAAACTCAAGCATTATATTGCTTCTGTGCCTCTGCAAGCGATGAAGAGACTTAGAGATCACATACCGCCCTTCGCTGTTGGTTTATACAATATCAATATGTGATGTAATCTTTTAAAATGTCAATATGCGCAAAAAGGAGCATGTATAAAATAGCAATACATGCAGAAAGAGAAGTATCTGTGTTTGATCAGTCTTATTTTTTTCCTCTAGTCCATCACGCTTCGGTCCAACACACGACCGATTATAAATGAGACATAAGAATCAGTCACTGAGAAATCTTTTTACCCTGGTATGTCAGCATAATCATTTTTAAATCAAATACTCCTTACAATAATCTTACACAGATGTTAGCTCTTTCCCCAGACACATGTGAGCATCCATGACCTAAATCTATCTGAAAAAAACACAAGCACACATGTCACACACACACACACACACACACACACACACACACACACACACACACACACACACACACACACACACACACACACACACACACACACACACACTTTCCATCCCCAAAAGGGAGGCAAGCCCTCACAATGCGAATATGTAAACAGATTTATGTCCCCACAACATGACTAACACACACACAAACACACATCCTCACAAGGATCATAAATAATGACAGCACAAACAACTGAGCTAAATTGTTTATGTTGTTCCTCCCTCGTGCAAACACGGGCTGTTTGTGCCAGCGTATATACATTTGGTGACACTATTTCATGCTAATAATGAAATTATGTCAACAATAATGCTGTTTTTGTAATGCTGAAATCCACGTTTTCTTTTCTCAACCTATTTTCATCCTCTACATTGTGTCTTCCAATGAACATATTTGTTCATTTGTCTGTGAGGCATCCGTTGGTTTTCCAGTCTGTCTCATTTGCTGTAAACGTATAATAGGTTTAAATTTAACATAGCAGCGGCAATGGCAGCAGCTACTGTACTTCACATCTTGCTCAATTAAAACACAATAGTACAAATATACCCTAAAACTGCAAAACTGATTTAAGCTGTGATGCTGTTGTGCAGAAAACAGCAGAACTGGTATTCCAAAAGAAATCCATCACTGAACATACTGTTTATCTGCATTCACTGCCTTTACAGCCTTAATGTGTCTTCCTTACGTTAAAATAACAATAAAGGACAACAAAGAACATCGGGACATAAATTATTCTTAGTTTGTATGTTTGTGACCCTATATAACCCTGGCTATTTGTCTGAAATGGTCATGGTGGAACAGTAAGATTGCATTTGAGTCATTTTACATTACTAAGAAACATTGTCCCCAGTGCATCAGAAATGTTCGTGTTTGTTATGTGTTTATGTTAAAAAGCAAAATCAGTTCATATCGAAATCATATTTACCTCAGAAATCTGCATGTTATTGTTGAGCTCTGAAAGAAATGTCATATGAGGTATTTGCTGTCTATCTCAGATGGTAATGTAATGAGTCACTAGTGAAAACAGTATGTCAATGGCACTGCTATTGACTACTTTTTATTGCTCATATCAGGGGATTGTCTTGCTGATGAATCTATAAATACAGAATATGATATTATTGAATAGTGAGGAAAGCACTATACATGTTGGGCTCTTTAACCTTTAGCTCCACCGATGCACCTTTTCGAGCCACATCTTTCAAAGGAACCTAATTCAGTAATGCCACACCTGCACACAAGGCATCGTCGGTAAGTTTGTGACGCATCACCTACATGCACGCGTACATCTCATCAGCTAGTCCGGTGTTCCACTTTATTTGCCAGGTTCTTAATTTTTCTTTTCTGCAAAAGCTATCAAGCAATTCCTGTTGCCTGCCAAACTGTTTCCTGGTCTGAGAAGTTGCTGCTAATGTCCGGTCTGCCTGTTGATTATCTGAGCTGTTGCCTGATTCAACCGGCCTGCCTTTTGCCAACTTAAGGCCTGAACGCTGACCTAGTAAACTGCTTTGACCCTACTTGCTGAGTTTTGGAGTCTGTATTTGGGTTCTATTTCCTGTTGCAAATTATCTACAGTAAGTTTAACAAAAACAAAAAACAAAAAAAAACTGTGATGAGCTGAGTTGTGGCTCTCAAGGGAGCATAGTCCCAGCACTAAATGTGGTAAAACATTTTGACAACAAACTCAACGAAATGACATGCAAAATTATGTTAGTTATGTTAGTGAGTCATTTTGAGAATTATTTTCTGTCTGCTGTTTGCTTCCTCTACACCTGTGATAGCTGATGCAGTTACCTCAGCCTCTGGTTACATTGTGGACACCTCACTTAAATGGCAAGTGTAGAGATGTGAAAATGCCTGACAGGAATTGAGGAGGCAGGATGAGACATACTACTCAAAGGAAAATTTAACCTTTAAAGCTAAAAACAGACTAAGACTATAGTTTCACAGAGTACAATTGACCTGAAATGTTAAGCAGAAGATAAGGAGTGAGATGGAGAGTAAAGATTGAGGTACCCACATCTCCCTGCTGTTGCTTCTTCTTTATCTGGGTCATCAGGACACAAATGTGCCAGCCAGTTCATGCCTGGTCAACATGAATACCCAGCCTTTTTTTCCCACAAAAATCTATGAATCTCGCCCAACCTGTGCACCAGGCACACCAGCAATGCCAACAGGGCAAAATACAAAAAGGCACTGACCATTATTTGTTGTTGATTGCATATTGCCTGGCTGCAAGTTTTATAAATTCTTCAGTATATGTCAGATGAACATAAGTGGTTAAAAAAAAAAAAAAAACTCTTCCTTGGTTTCTTTTCTGTGTCTTTTACCAGTGGTGGTGAATGCAGTTACATCTGCCTCATGTTACATTGCCTATTAAGACTAGCAGCCTCATTAAAGTAAAGGACAAGTGTTGGGGAGTGAACATGACTAAATAAGTCTGAGGAGAACAGGATATGGGTACACTTTATTGCGTCAGAGTGAGGCAAGATGTACTTTTAAGTTCAAATGAACCGAAATCACACAATTTACACCACATCTGAAAGGTGGACCATCGAGCTGACGGAGTTGAAAGTACTGATTATTTGATGGCTGAGATGAAGAGGATTGAAAACAACAACAAAAAAAACAATGCAAAGAATGGGACCTGGGGTTTTAAATGTAGAGCATGAGATATGTATGGTTATGAAAGCACTACAAACACTGATGACATACAGATCTGTAAGAATAACTCGTCTTTGGGGCATTTCTACCACAGTATTACTAACAGACAGTACACAGGCTGTTGAAGCACACTTTCATCCTGCAGTAAGGATCTGCCCGCCAACCACACCAATAAAACATCTGGCATTTATCACCAAGATCAAGTTAAATCATGGCAATTTATAACCTAACCTAACTGCAAACCCCGTACATTTGGGAATGTAAAGGAGTTTGCGGCGGTCTTGTGCCAAGTAATGTTGGCACACAGTATCACACCTCTTACTCTATTTCAAGACTGTATACTATTTCAGAGGGAGCATTCAAGGACAAGAGAGTGATGATGTTCTTTTCACCAAGAAACATGCGTATTTCTTAATTGCTGCCGAATGTGTGTATGCTTCAAATGTGGCTTCTGTCAGCATTACTGTAGACTAACTAACTTCAATGTGCTGTCAGGTGGCAGCATGCTTAATACAACTTCTTGGTTACTCCATACTGTGTGATAAAAAAACACTGCATATAGAAGTAGGCCAGCAGGTCAGGCTATATAAGGTCACAAAGTGTGGGTGTGAAAAGAAGAAATAAACTGTTAACACTCTGCAAACAGAGTTAAATCTTTGGTGACATTACAGACATCACTATATCTGAACTGTAAATATGATAAGGATTTATCCATAATCTTGTCTTTTACCCCACTTGTCAGAACAAATGTTAAGTTATTCTTTCCATTTACCATCTTAAACAGTTCTTGCACTTAAGTGTACCGATGCCTTCTTCACTTAATAATACATTTGACAATTGCACTACTTGTCACCAACAATATGTACTGCACATTTTCTGTATTTAACTAACAGAGCATCTCTCTCTCCTTTTCAGATTCAGGACTTTACATGATACAATTTCCTTTAGGGCCTACATGAAGCCATTCGCTCACATAATTCACGCATGAGAGATTAAGCATGACTCAGGGCCCAAGGCATTAATAAAACAAAAAAAGAGAGTTTGCACAGTGTAACTTTCTAACACAAAAATAAGAAAAAAGTCAAGAGATCAATAACTCACCGAATGACAAATCGAAAAGCATTCATATTCCAGAGCTACAGTACTGGTCACTGGGGTATTTCAGGGGTTAAGATTCCAGCTGAAAGAAGCCCAGTGATGCTAGTTTTGGAGAGAGGAGGAAAACAACTTCTCTTTTCTCACTCAGATTCCCCAAACTGCTCTGGGGAATCTAAAAAAAGACATCTTGCCCGACGCTTAAAGCTGGCTTTTGCTCAAATTCAAGCTACCGACCCTCAATTGGGTGTGTGTTCCTACTGAAGCATAACAAATTTCAACCAAGGCTGAGCGATAATGTTGGAGACTTGTAACATAAACTGCTATAATCTTGAATCTTTTGAATAAACATGAGAGTGATAGTCACATCAATGAACCTTATTCAACATTTCAAATCAAGTAAACTCCTGATTAATATAAAATCGCCTCAGTTCAAGTTCAAGCCCTGCTGCTGTGGTGCCACAGCACAAAGTTGCAACAGCATTTTGCTCCTGTCTGTTTAGAGGTATTGTGTAAACATGAGAAAATGATTAATCCAGACCACGTATATCCTTTCTGGGCTGACCTCTGTCCACTCTCTCCTTACACAATTTAAATCACTGCAACAAAAAAAGAAAGCACTCTTAGCAACACTTATGGGAATTGAAGTACATAGTTTCATCTCCTGATTTGTGACTTCCTTCATATGGCTCAGTAAAAACTCGCCTTTGAGCGCTCTGGCTATTCTTGTTGTGTCACTGAGATAATAACCCATGGTCTTATCATGCTTCTCAGTGTCTGGTAGGGTTGACTGTCATTCTCCTCCCACTTATTCACTGAACTGACTGCAGACGGGAAGAGAAGAGGAATTCAATGAAATTTAGACAGACGGAGAAGTAGAAAGAGAAAACAATAATGACAGTAAAGACAACGACATGGGGAAAGAGAAACCTCCTTAAACTGCTGATGAAACCAAGCAGAAGTTACTAGCTGGTGGCAATCAAATTTGAGTGTGGAGCAGGTAGTGATCATGGGTCAGAAGTGCATTCTGTGGATGCCAACAATCAGCAACGCTATTCGACAGATGGATCAGAGCACTCCTGGCCTAGACCAGGCTAAAAGCTCATGGTCACGTGACCAGTGGATTAGCGTTAGCCCAACTGAAAGGGGGAGGAGGTTAGGGTGTATGTCACCACATGCTTCCTGATCACTTCCCTTTGAATGTTTCTCTTTCTCTTTCATTCTAAAACTCTCCTCCTTCACCTGTTCGTCTTTGATAGATTATGCTACATTAGTCGAGCGGCTTTGATCATTTGCACCAAAGTTTCACCAAAGTACTATATCACAAGCAAATAAAATTCTTGGTCTCCTTCCAGTTATCTCTTTTGTCAGTCCATCCTCTCCTCTTCTTTTCAGACTGGTGAGAAGCCACATGCTAAGCACAGTCATTAGTGCATAAATGCTTCTGACACCTTTGACTCATAGCTCAGTCAGATCAAAACCACTCCTGTAATCGGCTTACTTCCAGCTACTCATAATGTCAATGCTGAGAAAATGCCTCCTGTGCTGTCCTTCGCATCTAGCCCCCCCAACTTACAGTACTGAATTGTCCTCATCTGCTTTTTCATGTTTGCTGGACCCTACACTCTTCTGGCACTAGTGACTGAATAAGTGAGAAGCACTGACACGTTTAAGGACATGCCATGCTGTGAGCACATGGCACAGTTTGCTTGTAGGATAAAACACTGGGCTCCCCTATCTCCCCTGCCGCTACTCCTCCTGCATCTGGGTCTTTCTGTCAGGACACAGTGTGCTGCCAGCCAATTCATGCCTGGCCGGCATGCCATGTCCCCACACCAACCCAAAACACCCTCGTTTTCACAGAAACCTGGGAAAACCCTCCCTTCCCGTGCACAACAGCACTTACAGCACAAGTGACAGAGGGAGCATGCAGGGTAACATGGAGCTTGCCAACAGGGTTAAATGCTAAAAGGCTTTGACCATTATTTCCTGTAGATTACAGCTTGACTGAAATGTTTTATTGATTGTGACAACAGGCGTGCAGAAATGACCAACAAACGAGGGGATAAAAAAAAGTCATTATTAAGGCTTGTCATTCTGAGAATTAGGATTTAGGGTCACACTAAGAAACTGAAAGATGAAACTAAATATGTTTAAATTTCCTATTGTGACTTCCCAAATCCACAGGTGAAGTCTTGTAATTGTTTCACTGTTTTACAAACTTTACAAAATGTATGAATGACAAAACAATTAATTGATTTTGGATTAATTGACTAATTTCAGGACTTCTGAGAACCCAGCTTGAAACCAAACAGAAAGGTGTCACCAAACTAACCATTTTCTATTTCCCCCACTTTGAGGAGAAAGGACTCAAAGAGGCTCCATTGAACTCTTCACACAGCCGCCTCAAGGGGGATGTTATCCCAGTAGGCAGTAGTCATTATCACAACATGTAATTCTCCATTACCAGGATCAACAGAGAAAGTCACTTCCAGTAAGAAATACTGTGAGTTTGTCCAAAGGAAAACACACACACACACACACACACACACACACACACACACACACACACACACACACGCCTTATCAGAGCAACTTAGCATTCACAGAGCAACAAAATGACAAAAGGATGCATATCAGGAGTTTGCAATCATCACAGGTAAACTCATCTCTACACCCACCAATACACAAGGACACGAGCATACACACACGCACACACAGACACACACACACACACACACACACACACCGTATTCTTGGAAATGGCACGGAGACATCAAGGCGTCAGTGACATTTCAATTCTGTTTGTAAGCAAGCACAAACACCCGAGTCTTCATTCAAGGAGTCAGGTGTTGACAGTCAGTTTTGTAATGACCTTTATGAACCATCTTCTGATGTTTTTTCATACCTCATACATCAACAGGCTATTCTAGGCAAGAATACACATTTAAAAAATAATCTTATTGTTTTACAGTAATACATAATTATAACATTCAAAGTGAATGAAATAACTAAATATACCCCTGAGCTATTGCCAATCAATCAGACCTATACAATTTGTAATGAACATTTGCAGGAAGATGGCAATGTGCATGCAGACAGTTGTCATAGACCACTTAGGTTATAATAGCCTACAAGTCTTATGTCATCCAGAAGATGACATGTCTTCCTCCTCTTCTCCATATACTTAATAAATTATTCATATGAAGTCGCTGTCTGTGTGGTGCTTGATAGTGAGATTATGATTTTTTTTAAACTGTACTTTATAATTGTTTTTAGTTGTATTTGTAATCTAACAGTCAAGCTTTTTTCTAAGAAATATGCATAACATTGCCTTAAATGTATCATATTATTACTATATCTGGCATTTGTATAAAAATATACAAACAGTAAATTATATTGTAGTTGCTCCAGCTGTCACTACTTCATAATCAGTGAGGTAGTTTAAACAAAAGGACTCAATGTGACAATTTTAGCAACTTTTATGAACTTATTGTGTTTTTTCATGTTAGGTTTTTTATCTGCAAATGGCAGTCAGTTAAATGTCATGGAGTACAAAGTACAACATTTCTCAACTGAAGTACCAGAAAACTTCCATTACCAGCAGTAATACCAGTTTTGAGCTTGATGCCATATCAGCATGTCAGTCACTGAATAATAGCCCTCAGCAAGATAGCACCTGTGACAAGCAAGCCAATTATTAGACTCCTGAGTGCAGCCTAACGCGTATTGGCTTATGGCTGCTGTCTTTATGGTCTTATGTCACTCTGACATTTCATGCTTCATGTAGGTAAGATAGGAGATATGAACGGGTTGAAATAGAAGCTTGCCCCTATACACAAACTTAGGCTGTAGGATATTACACAGATGACAGGGAGTCGGTCCTTATAGTGAGTACAGCAATGAGGACATGCCGTAAAGCTCGCTTGACAGTACAACATAAGAAAATCAAAGAGACAACAGGAGATTTAAGGTGCCAAAAAAATAGCAGAAGAAAAGGTTACAGTAAACCCAGAGGCACCACACACTGACACGCTGTGTCTGTGTATAAGGGACTCCGTCTGCGCAGTGTCCTGCCTGTTGATTCAGGTTAATAAAACTACTCACAAGATATATTCATTTTAAATTAAAAGTAACACAGACACAAATCTTACACACATGTATAGCCTATGTTATGACATTAATCCGAGCTGGTAGTGTGTGCAGTGGCCATACAACCGTACTCGCAGTTTGTTTACAAAGCGCTGTCACAATATTCTTTCGCAACGGGGACAGTCAGTGAAACCAGACGAGGGGACACTCACTCACCGCCTCAGCCCCGCAAACAAAACAAAAAAAACAACCAAAAAAAAACAACAACAACAACAACAACAACACACGTCCAAACACATGTTAAAGTGGTGCAAACTCACCTCTGTGGAGCGACTGTGGTGCTGCTGTCCTTTTTCATAAAATACAAGGGGAGAGGCTGCAGCGACGTGAGCAACCCACGGCAGGAATCTCTCCGTCAGCCCGTCAGTCAGTCGTCTAGTTTCCAGCAGTTCGCTTCAATCTTCACGGCTCTCTCTCTCTCTCTCTCTCTCTCTCTCTCTCTCTCTCTCTCTCTCTCTCTCTCTCTCTCTCTCTCTCTCTCTCTCTCTCTCTCTCTCTCTCTCTCTCTCTCTCTCTCTCTCTCTCTCTTCTCTCTCTCTCTCTCTCTCTCTCTCTCTCTCTCTCTCTCTCTCTCTCTCTCTCTGACAAACCGCCCACTTCCGGCGGTTCTCGCATGTCTGTGAAGAGCACAACACACAGTTTTTGTTGATTTCTGTGCCAGTGACGATTGATTTTGGGACTACTGCATGGATGCAGGCACACTTTAAAAACAGATGAATACCTTAATAACAACAAGGTGTGTGTGTGTGTGTGTGTGTGTTTAAATATAAAAATATATATATATTTGTATATGTGTGTTTAAATATAAAAAAGATATAGTCATGTGCTGTAGGTCTGAGTTTATCTAACCTTGTGAAACTTTTTATTTATTTTATCTTATTTAATTAATTTTGTGCACATTATCACAATGTAGGCTACTATACAAAACATTGATTAATAGGCTACAATCAAACAGAAAATAAAATAAAACCAACTACAACAGTAATAAAAAGTAATTAATAATAAAATAATATAATTGACAATAATAATAATAACAATAACAAATAGTAATAATTATTATGTGGTACACGAATGAATAAATTGCTAATAAATAAATACATAGTGGAGGAAGTTGGAAGTTAAATTGCTCCCACATTGCTGCAGGTCTTTAAGTTCGGACTCACTTCTCTCTGACTTGCTGTGATCAAAGCTGTTCTCTGCTGCACATAGTTATGAGCAGACAGGTTGATTAGATTAAGTCTAATCTACTGTAGCCCTCAGTACTAAATCTTCAATCCAGTTCCATGTCGTGCATCGCTCCCAAACCTGTCCATACCTCCATATGGAGAACAGCAACGCCTCTGGTGCAAAACCTGAGCTTTATTCAACGAGCTTTAAGTGTGTTAAAATAAAAATAATAATAATACAAATACACGCTGACCAAAGGATGAGCATCAGGGAAAAAGGTTAGTGTTTTTCCAAGTTGGGTTTATTACATGATTATATATTTTATTGCATAATTGAGTTTGTATTTCATTTGTGTATAATTAATCAATTGTCAAACCATTATCAGTTTTGTGGATGATAAAGGCACACACACACACACACACACACACAGAGAGAGAGAGAGAGAGAGAGAGAGAGAGAGAGAGAGAGAGAGAGAGAGAGAGAGAGAGAGAGAGAGAGAGAGAGAGAGAGAGAGAGATGAAGTGGCAGAGACCAAACATAAACATGCCAACATTAACTGTTTGCCAGAGGCTCCTCCAGCAAAAAAACAGCCACATACTGTATTGTGCTGTATTGTGTTGACAGAAACAAAAGAAGCAGGGAAAAAATGCACTATTCATTCATTCAATTCATCTTCTTTTGTTGCATCTTTGTTACCATATTGATCCTATGGAGCCACACACAAGGATTATAGCAGGATTATCATAGTCCTCCTCATTGACCTAATGTGCAAATGGTGCTTTGTTCAGTGGTGGGAAAGTATTTTAAAACCTTGATGTAAGTAAAATACAGGAATATTCTACTATATTACATGTTAAAGACCTGTAATCAACATTTTGCCTGAGAAAATTAGCAATAAAATGTGCATTAAATGTAAAAGTGTATGTATGTTAAAGTATGTCCCTTAAATACAATATGAATAAATAGCAAATACATCAAACAGTAATTCCTAATTCTGACAACTACGTGATGATTGTATTATATGTTTTAAATGTAAAAAGGTTACTTGCGAAGATAAATATAAATAAGTATATACATAAATAAATATATAAATATAGTGGAGTGAAGAAGACAATTTTCACAAGTCTCACAAAATGGAAATACTTAACATGTTAAAACTTAAAATAAAAAATTTTTTTTTAAAAGCATTACTTGTGGAAATATATGTCATGTTATGCCTCATCTGCGGCTGTCATTACTGTCACAAATAAACAAAGAAGTAAAAGTTAATTTTAAACTTCGCTGACTGTAATCAACTTCAAAAAAATCCCTCCGTCATACTGCAGAAATAGATAACTTCATTTCATTTTAATACATCCATGTCAAAAAAAGTCATTATTTTAACAGCAGTTCCTCTCTCTCAGGCACAGACACACACAAACACACACACACAAACAAACACACACTGTCCCACACTGCACCCTGTTGAAGCTTTATCGATTCCCCAGATTAATTGGCTGCGGACCAGAACTGAAGGGTGACAGTTGCTTCCTCAGACAGCTGAGTCAGCAGCTGCTGACAGTAATAGCCGTACATCTCCACACCCACTTCGTCCCCACAAACCATTTCCTAGCACAGAGACAAACAAGCCACACGAGACTGAGAGTAAGCAAGCCCCGTAGAGCAAAACAGAGACTCAATGATGCAGAGACTTCTTCCTTCTGTCTCTGTTTGTTTAGCTGTTTTATCTCAGCTGTCACATATTCTCCAAAGCACCCATGGGAATCCCAGCAGTCACATCAGCGCTGTTATAGCTTAAGCTGCAGTGGAGCTGCACACACACAAAAAAATGGGGTTTCCAGCCAGGAAAGTCCAGAGATCTCTCATCTCTATGCTGTATTTTGTTGGACTCAGACTGAAAATAGGAAGTGTGATATCAGTCCACTTCTTGTACGTAACATCAAATCCCAGAAATGAGTGGTTTAAGGCGTCACTTACAGTAGCTCTTCAATTGTTTATCATCATACTTGACACACTTGATAGGAACTTGTTTATTTCTATGCTATTTGATTGCCATTTGTACCAACAAGTTAAAATGGGACTTCTCCACTGAATTTATATTTAATCTTTGCATGCGAGGACCCGGTCATGGGGTGATTGTGACCCTGGAGTGTTTATCATTTAGTGACTTTCCAACAAATTTCCCATCAAACGCGCTATATGCACAATTTCAATACAAAAAATGTGGCATATATTATTATATTTTAAACCATTTTTCAGTGGATAGGTTGTGCCAAACCCACAGGACCCCTAAATTCTGCATGGAGATAAAATATCTTTACTATTACTTGCATATCATTTATCATATATTGTTTTATTGCTTGTCTTAAATCTTTGAAATTCCTCTTTCTTAATGGTCTGTTACTGCTGGTTTTCTCCCTCTAAATTGGTACGTTTCAGCACATTTCAGTGGCTGCTGGTCCTCAGCACTCCTGGATCATTACAGCCAATTTAATAGGTTCTTGCTTTACCCTTAAAATGGAATTTGCTCCAATAAAACAAACCGTATTTCAACTATTTTAGACGTCTTCTGACAACAAAGCCCTTTAATGTCTGTTTGTTAGACTGGGAGTGCCGGGCTCAACAATTTCAACTTGTCACTTCTCATCCAGTTGAGCATTAACAGTGTCCAGATTCTGATTCGAAAGCATTAGTGTCCACATTCAGCATTGTTTGATGTGGTATCTGCTCCTAACATCTAAAACATATTGAATAATCAGTGCCATAGCATCCTAAAATGTTGAATTGTTTGTTAGGAATGATTTAGGATTAAAAGTCCCTTCAATTCTAAGTGTAGGAGTTGGTTCGCAAATTAACAAAAGAATCGTTTAAAACAACTTTACTCAAAACCTAGAAACTAAAATGAAACATTGAAAGACTGATTGCAAAATAACCTAAGAAACATTAAGCTGAGCAATTCTTGACCCAGGTTACACATCAAGGAAGTCTTTTTTACTTTAAGTCTGTTTCTTTTTGCCCCACAGTTCCAAATGCTCTTGATGTGTGGATGCATAGGATGGATAACCAAACCATAATCACTTGGAAAGTAAGTTGGGTGATTGGCTACCATTTTGTAATAAGGCACAATAGATCAGTGATAAGTCATTAATTAAGAATACATTTTGGGTTGCCATGTTGGGGAGTTTTTCCTTACCACTGTTGTTAAGTGGGAATGTTGGGGTCTTTTTAACCCTCCTGTTGTCCTCAGGTCAAGGAAGGACAGGAGGAAGGAAGGAAGGAAGGAATGAAGGGAGGAAAGAAAAAAGGAAGGAAGGAAGGAAGAAAGGAAGGAAAGAAAGGAGGAAGGAAGGAATGAAGGAAAGGAGTATGGACGAAAAGAGGAAGGAATTAAGGAGAGAAGGCAGTGAGGAAGGAAAGGAAGAAAGAAAGGAGGAAGGGAGGAAGGAAGGACGGAAGAGAAGGAGTAAGGAGGGAGGGAGGAAGGAAAGAAGGAAGCAAGGAAGGATGGAAGGAAGGAACAAAAGAAGGAAAGGAGTAAGGAGGGAGGGAGGAAGGAAAGAAGGAAGCAAGGAAGGATGGAAGGAAGTGAGGAAAGAAGTATCGAAGGAGGAGGGAGCAAAGAAACAAAGGAAAAATTAAAGAAAGAGGAAGGAAAGAAGGAATGGAGGAAGGAAGGAAGGAAGGAAGGAAGGAAGGAAGGAAGGAAGGAAGGAAGGAAGGAAGGAAGGAAGGAAGGAAGGAAGTCAAAAGAGACGGGGTCAATTTGACCCGGGAGGACGACAGGAGGGTTAAATTAAATTGGAGAGTATGGTCTTGACAGTTAGGCTGAGATGCGTTAAATAAGTTATTAATTATTGTCCCTGTATCTGCTGCCAGTCTACAATATATTTTACTTGTGTGACTCCACAAATAATTTACATACAGTATGTTCCTCTTTAAGCAGTACCATGCTACTATGAATTATATATTTGTATATAATGTTATCTCATTACACAACTGCAAAAGCTGTTCTTGATTCCTATTCGTCAGTTGTTGTTATGATGTGGTTGAGCTCATTTGACATGTCTGTACGTTTGAGGTTTGAATGCACCTTTGCATTTCCCTTGAATGAGGAAGTGTCCAAACTGTTGTGTATTTTAGTTGAAAGTCAATAATTGCACTGACAGACTACTTTTAGTGCTAACTGTTTCTTTTATTGCCTTTTGTCAAATTATGAATACTTACAGCATATTTTACACAAACCTTCTTTGAAATGAGACCACAGAAGAGAATTTCATGGCATGGCATACAAAGTGTGGTTTAAAGTTCAAAAGTCAACTACTATACACCTTGCTTTATACACTCTGTTAGAGTGAAATATCTTTCTTTTACATCCATGGTTATTTTTAATAAGTCAGTCCTAAAATAAACTGTTCAGAAAATGATTTGCATCACATTTCAAATCATATTAGGTGAATTCAGGCAAAAAAAGAAATACCTAAACAAAAAATGTCAAAAGCAAGTGCAATTCATATAATCACAGATTACAGTATTTAAGGGGGAGTGACAAAGACGTTGTAAGAGCATCATTTTTACATGTGATCTTGTGATTGCCCACAATGTTTTACAACGATTCAGGTGTGGCTATGAGTCAGAAATACTCAATTTTGTGTAAAAATCATCATGAATAAAATAGAGACCATTTAAAATGTAGAACACATGGGATATTACATTTGGTAGGGAATAAAAAGGAGACATAATATTGGAAAAGACCATTAAATGCATCAAAAGTACATTTTCAAAGCGGCATAGCTTATACAACAATTATCCGCTTTACATTTTCTTATACAAAAAAAAACAAAAACACATAACACAAACTTTTAAACGGCAATAACACAAAAATACGTTTTCAAAAAAATACAATTTCAGATACTTAAATGTATTATATGTAAAGACATTTCCGTAGATAGGGAAGTACTGAATAGGAGTAGGATGTTGCTTAATAGACAACAGGTCAGTATTAACAATTGAAACACACAAAACTACAGAAGGACAGTCAAAACGTTAACAAGTGGCAAGCTTCTCAAAATTCAGAACCGTTTAATTCTGCATTGTGTGACGGAAACGAAGTACAAATGTACAGGACAGACTGTGTTTACAGAGGCAGGAAATAAATCATGATCAAATCCTCTTCCACCACATAATATTAAATCCCAACAAAATCATCTTGGAAAGAAAGAAACTTGAAGAATCTCTTCACATAGGCGATGCTACATCCATGTCCAAAGTGAGTGATTCTGTAGAGGAAATCCAAACATTAATATCAGATCAGGGTCTGTGGTGTATGCTTGTGTTATTGTACTTGTCTTTGTGAGGACCAATTTGAGGAAGTACAAATATGTGTGTACGTGTAGGTGTAGTATGTGTGCAAGTGACTCACCCAAATGTCCTGGATTGGCTTCTGCTTCATTGTGCATCAGGGAATCAAGGGTGCGAGGCGACATAGGGAACAGGTCACTGGTGTTTCCAGAGTTTGTGCTGTTATAAAAACAAAAAAACAGCACATTACAAACTGAAATGAACACTGATGGTCATACACACACACACACACACACACACACACACACACACACACAGAGCCCAGCTCCCAGACTGTTCGTGCCAGACAAAATACTTTTACTTTCAATGTAACTCTTGTAATCTCTGTAACTATTGTGACAACCTCCTTCTCATCCCACTTCACCACAACTGAACACTTAACAGTCACATACTAAGAAGTACCGCACATCCACCACAAGTAAAAAATAAATAAAGGGCTTTGATTATGCTGCATTGTTTAATACACACATCAGTGGTTAATGAGCGAAAAGGTCATTCCATCAGTCTCATTGTACTCTGTAGGATTGAGTCAGCATTTGTGTCAGTATGTGAAGTCATGCCCAAATTTCAATAGCAAAGAGAGTGGGTTAACTATGAGATAGATTTGTGGTTAAATACAGACTAATACATTACCAATTCAACTAGGAAAGACTGAGCATGGGGATGCTCAACATGTATAGAACCATGTGTGTTTCAGGCATTGCATAAACATACTAACACAAAAAGCTTTGATGTTCAACACTGAAGCGATGTCAATGACAGTTATTCAACAGTCAGTATATCAACAGTAGTTGGTTAGCACAGCAGATCAAACAGGCCATTTCAGTTGTCAATCTTTCTTCAGTCTTTTCATTAAAAATATCTTTCTTTTTTCAAAATGCAAAGTTTCTGCCCTGTCTGTTGTCTTAAGGAATTATGAATCTTTAAAGGCAGATACAACTAAAAATATTCTTATCATTGAATAATACTACTGTTATCTGAAATGAGTTATGAATTTTCCTTTGATAATCATGGACTGTTTAATCCATACACATGAATTTGGCGGAGAAATTATGACAAAAAATGTCTGGGAAACAGAGTGTGACCTGAACCAAATAAAAAAAGAACTGATGAATGGCAGGGATATGCTCGAGTATTAGAACGAGGAAAAGTGGCTGTGAGTTGGAAACAAAAACAGGAATTGCGTAGGCGGGGGAAATGCCCACCCCATTAAAAACACAGACAAAGTGACAAGATGCACACACAGCCCTACATGCCACCTTCCCCCCCCTCCTCCCCGAGCGCCTACCCTGGGAATCCGTTCCCAAGCAGCTCACTGTCCGGCAAGTCCATGAACACGGAGGGACACCTACGGAGACAGTTGAGGATCTCACTGAGCAAACCTCACAACGCACCAGCACGCCATTAAACCCACTACCAACAAAAGCAAACATGACTGACTGGCCTTGTGCATACACCTCTCTGATCACCTCCAGCTGACTCCGATCCTCCTCTCTCATTCTCATTCATTATTGGTAAGTCCAAATATCCAATGCAAATACAGTTAAAGTTGCTCAACAGGTAATATATGGCATAAATAAAAACTGTCCACGTTTAATTGTACTAACTCACATTCTTTATATTTCTAAATGTCACCACTTGCATATAAATATTGGTTTTAAAACCTAATATTCTACTATCACGAGTTTATTCATTTTTCTCTCAGCCTTGAGGTTGCTGCTTTGTTTCCGTTTTGATGTTTAGTGTCATATTGAACCTGTTCATATTAGCACCAAAATGTCAGATCTAAATTTGATTTAAACAGCTCTAAATGTAGGTGTAATTCCAACTAAAACAGAATCTAAATACTTAAACAATATTTAGTGGTGGCAAGAGACGCAACAACACACAACCTCTTTGTTATGTAGCTTAAGAATGAATGTATCATCTTGAGTTAGTTGGTATGCCGGCTGGAAGCTGAGTAGATGAGTTTTTGCTGTTTTGATTTTGACAAGAGGGCCTGAACTACAGAAATGTAAGTACTGCACATAGTTATTTGCACATTGAACTAAATGAATTCCAATCATAAGTGCCCAGTGAATCTAACATTAACTGCAATCTGTCTAAACTGACTTTACATGTATCTGGGTGAAAAGTACTTTGTCTGAATAGTGTCCTGTTTCCTAAAACCAAGAATAATGACTCCCAGCTTTGTTCTCCTTTTTTGGGATATTTGGCAACACTTTCTCTTCGAAAAAAAAAAAAAGTTTAAAAAGGAAGTATAGATCTTGAGTAGGAACATTCACTGAAAATCTTCTTTCTAAATAGAAGAAAACATCCGCAGCGAGTACTAAGAGCTAACGTAAGTCGATGTCTCTGGGTGGCATGTCTCTCTTAGTAAATCTTTAATTGACAAATTAGGAAATAACAGATACTCACGGGGTAACGCAGATGAACTTTGTCTTTAGGTATGGCTGAATAGCTGTCAAGAGAAAAAAAAAAGTCTCATTATAGAAAAAAAAAAAACATTGACAGTAATAAAAATGTGCTGAATCAGGAAATAGCATGCATTTTAAGGAACATGTTCTGTTTTCCTTAATTAGTACAGATATCGGGAACAACAACAGTGACTTACTGCTCGTAGAGTCTCCTCCCATCTCAGGCTCAGGAGCTGCTTCAGGCCTGCAGTATTTTCCAAAAGCTTCCTCTTTGGGGATCTCGGGGTAGAGGTAGACGAGTGGCGAAACCAGGATATTGGTGGCATCCATAATCTTGTAGCCCATGATGATGTCGGCAAAAGACATACTATTGAGCTGCTGCTTGGTGTAAGGCTCCACTGACTGGATCTGGGTCTTTCCTGTAAACATACAAGCGAGAGCCATGTCATAAAAGAAAATAGATCCAGAAAATTATTATCAGACGCTAAAAAGGCAAATCCAAATACATACCACTGATGTCTTTCTCTACCCATGTAAATGTAATTCCTCCCTCCTTGCTGCTCTCACTGAAGCGTAGCAGGAAAGTGCCGGGAGGTTTTGGACTAAGAATGGCCCTCTCCCTCTCCTTACTGATAAAGCCCATGATATACCTGGGGAGAGGTATAAGAAAGTCCAATAAATACATAAGAATTGCTAAACTTATAATTTCATCGGGGTTATACATCCACTGAACGTTATAACACAACTCTTAACGATGAAAGGCAGTTCCAGTGACCACTCAAGACCTTGACTGTAAACAAAAGACGACCTCTCACCCTTCATTCCACAATGCCAGGATATACTTCTTCACCAGGTCAATAATGTTGTCCAGCCACACCCAGAAGGAGAAACCTTTGCCAGCCATGTTTTCCTGCAGAGAGGAAGGAACACATCAACTCACACTGAAACAACAGAACGGCAGTATGATGTATTGAACCATATGTGGTCGGTACAGTAGGTGACGTACTTTACAGAACTTGGCCCAGGTGATCTGACAGCCGGAGTAGTTGACACAAGGTCCTAGGTGGACAATTAAAGAATAATATTACACATTGATACACAACACAGTAGCTGGTTAAAAGTTTTTGGAGACTTTGAGGCATGTCACCTCACCTAGTAATTTCTCAGCCAGTGTGGTGAGCTGTTCAATGGTCAGGCCTCTCTTAGTGGTGGAGGAGAACTGCCAGCTTAGCACCTCGGCCACCTGGTCCCACGTCCCCACTGGTGGCTTGGTGAAGAAGTTCACATTCTTTGCAAAAACACGCCAGCAAAACATATGTTAAAACGTTTTCTCCCACAACAAACAGAACGACAACTGTAATGAGTAAATATTTCCTCATTGTGAGTGAAGTCTGCACAGTTCAGCTCCATTCCACCAGGGGGTGCTCTCTTACCTTTGGGTGGTTAGTGAGCATGTTGTACCACAGGATGGAAGCCCAGGCGTTGGGCATCTGGCAGATGTTTGAAATGACTACCACAGGCAGTGAATGAGTCTGCACAAACACAAGAAAAATGTGTTACAGTATGGTTTAATGTATCTTCTTCCTCCACTAAAATGTGTTGTTACTCCTTGCTAACATATACATTTGCATATTGATGCAAAAATGTTCCATTTTAGTACATTTTCTTGCAATATTACTTCTTATTATTCTTCACATAATATATGTTAATGTAAGGGTTGTCCTGTGTTCAGCTACCAATGCAGACACAATACCAGTTCAGGACCAGATCTTTATGTCTGACAAAGTTTGGTCAAAATCTAATTTTATGATAATAACATAATACTACAATAAAAATATCAAATATCAGAATAATCACAGCAGTGAAATAGAAAAGGTTAGCCGTCAGCGGAGGCGATATTGCATCTTTTCACTATTAACCCAAGCTAACTTGTGTCTTTGCCTGCGCTCACAACAAGCAAATGCCATCGGTCAGTGGGAGGCTTTGTTTTGCCATAAAGAATAAAATCATGACGTCACAGACACTGAATGGTGGTCTGAGACTGACAAAGCTTGTAGTGTTTTGACTTCAATACTGTGAATGGAATCTCATATGTCTGAGGGACGCCCACAAAGGGTTAGGGAAAGTTGAAAAAATCAAACTTAGTATGTCTTAAAGTAACAGCTCATATGCTGGGGAGGTGACAGTCTCTGGAGGAGGAAGACTTTATTAATGACTCATTTGTCTGATGACTTACTTTGTAAAGGATGTCAAAGTACAATGCTGACGAATTTTTATGAAATGCTGTCGATTTCTGTTGAATTTTAGCATTGCATGTTTAAACTCAGAATATAGAGATGCCTCCAAATCCGGTACTGACCTCCAGATCGATCTTCAAGCCTTGGTGATAGACTTCTGTCTCAAAAGTGATAAGATGGAGCTCTTCAGTGACAATCAGAGAGGCCTAAAGAAAGCACATTATTCAGAAATTCATGAAACCTTTATTACAGTAGTTAAACCAAAATCATTTTTACATCTTAAACAATTTGATTACCAAATTACACTATTCCACCAAGCATTAGAAAAAAGTGCTTACATCACTATTGGTCCGTCCACCATTACCACATCTCTGTTCTCTCAGGGTCTGTAACAAACAGGAAGTCAGTGCTCAACATCAGGTTTTTATCAGAGAACTTCATCAGTGACTAGCAATAAAGGACTTTGGTTCTATAACTCACCAAGTGTTTAAACTCTGCTGACAGGCTGCCATTGTTGGATTCCTCCATATTCATAACTTTTGTGTTGGTACCGAGGATGTTAAACTTTCGTGACCTAAGAAATTCAAGGCAGAAAGTGAGACACTGTTCTAAAGTAGTATACAGTAAATATTCAGGCTTGGAAAAAACTAAAAAAAACAAAGTAAGACAAAGTCTTACCCTCGAATCGCAGCAACATCCCCAGATTCCCTGAAAAATACACAGTAAATCTCATTAAAGCAGTTTTTTCTCCTCTTCGGTCAAATACAATTGATGACTGAATATTAAATGTCAGAAAACACAGATTTTAAAAAAACTCACTTGTCAATGCAAACTTTAATTTTCAGCTGGTAATTGAGTTCAGGAAATTTCACCAGTAGCCTGGAAAAGTAAGAATTAAAATACTCTCTGTAAAAATCAATTAGAATATATGATATATATATGCATATATATATATATATATATATATATATATATATATATATGCAACTCTTGCACTTTCTGTCACATGAAAACACCAGCAAAGTTTCCAGTAAAAGGTGTGAAATCACATATGTTGTTTCTGTTCATTTCAGTGTTCAGTGTCAGCATCTTACCTGACTTTGTTTGTGAACTGCACTCCTGTTTTGATGACCAGAGGTCTGTCTGGATGCATGGGCATACAAGGCTGTCTTTCAACCACAAAAGCGCTAAAAGAAAGAGTGGATCACATTTCAGAAAAGATTTCCGCCAAGATTATAATAAGATGGTGAGAATTTCAGGTCAAAGGTGCACTTTTACACATGATTCAGAGCTTTCAACTGCATGTTATGATTTCCATTCAGTGAATGGAGCCAATTCAATTTGCAGAATGAAGACCATGATATGCTGTTGAAAGCCTTGGATTATTAGTACATGGGACTTTCTGATTAGATTTTCTTCACCATTGATTGTTCCCAAAAGGTAAGAATGAACATTCACACAGTTCATAATAACACTTGGAAATATATCTGAGTTGATATACAGTGAAGATTCATCATATTTGGTACCTCTTCATGAGGTTTCTGAACAAGTCCACAATCTTCTCCTCCAGGGCAGGCCGGTGCTGGATGATGGGATCTCCTTTGTAGGACACCTTCTGTTGAAGCTCTTCCAATTTCTTGATCTGCTGACGAATCTGGAGCTGGGACTCAGCCAACGAAGTGATCCTGGTTATAAAACAATATCTAGTCAAGTTCCAGTCAAACATCATTAAAGATAAATCATGTTCATAGATTAGATTAGATTAGAATAGAAAGTCTTTATTGTCCCCTAGGGGCAACCAAATTCACACCATAAAAAAAATTTGTCATAGTTGACTTGATAATAATGGCAGAGCACATGAGGAGAAGCAGAAACATTTTGGTTGATGTCTGTCTCAATGAATGGAGTTCATAGTCAGTGCATTAACCAAAATAGTCTATTTGTGGGACAAAAAACAACCATGAATAGTTTGCTAGTACTATAACCACACTCCTTATTATGACTCTTGATGAATTTAGGATGAAAACTTTGCTGCACCTTTTACAGTTTGTAGCAACATCTTGACCGTTTCTGGTTATATTGACTGAAATATGTATGAAACTAAAATTCGTTTGTTACCATGTTTCTAGTCGGTCCAGGCAGATGTTAGGCGGACCTCCAATACAGGCAATTTGCTGTCTTCGCTTCCAGTCTGCCAACTCTTCATCTGTCAGGTTCTTCTGAACATAATCCATGGCGGTCAACAAGCCTCCCATCTCTGTCACAATTTGCTGTAAGATAACCAGCACAGATTTCATTAAAACAGAAGTATGATCGACAGGACTGGTATTGTTACTTCTGCATAATATGATATTGTTTTTGTCAAACTTATCCATAAACCCCACTGTCTGCTGTTGCAAAGATGATAGTAAGGTAATGACACCCACCCTCCTGAGCTGATCTAGGGCGCTGAGCATCTGCTCCAGCTGAGCCATCTTCTGTCTTGTAGCAACTGCCTGACTATTCCCATTTAGGTCCTGGGACAACTCTGGAAAGAGGGTGCACATGTCATAGGTCAGCTAACAAATTAGATTCATATAATATATACCAGAAGATTGATTAAAAGATTGTACGTGAAAAATGTTCCCAACATCAATGTTACTGCTAAAGCTAAAAAACATTGACTGAAATATACCTCCTTGGCTTTTCAATGTCTTGTAATTGAAATCAAAGTCATCTTGCAAGTTCTCAAGCATTTTCATTTTCTGTTCCATATCCTGTAAAAAAAAAAAACAGATGATAGAAGACATATTACATCAAAGAACGGTAGCGTTCATTATTCTTGATACAACATGTTCAAATATTGAATTAGTACTAGCCTGGACTCGCTTCCTGATGTCTTGAAGGTTGTGCTCCAGGATCTGCTGCTTCTCTGTCACCACAGTGCCGGTGGGATGGGCTGCCTGGCCATCCTGATGAAGAATAAAAGATATACTAAGGTGAGGAGCCATTGTACAAACCTATACCCATGAATGGCTTGATTAGTGATTGAAATGTGTATATGATTTACTTTAAAAAGGTATTCTACTTTGCAGCTGTGCTACAGTACAATTCGTACATTGAAACTCTTTAATATTTAATATAAAGTCTGCATCTAGGTTAATATAACATTCTGTACCTGTGCAGCAGAGGTGGCAGTCTGCAGCAGCCTTTGCTCCTCCCACAAGCAGCGGGCAACAATGCGGGCAATATCCATCGGCTTCTCCAAGTACTTGCTCTGGAGATGTTGTTTGATCCTGCGCAAGTTATGCTGGTAGAGTACATTGTTCTCCTGCAAGAAACGGCTATACTGCTGGTCTATCTCTCCCAAGAGGTTGTGGAACACCAGTGTGGCATGTGACTCCTTGTTGGCAGCGTAAGCCCTTGTAAAAGACAGGATACAGTAATCAGGTTAAGATGAGTTGTAGTTTGTTTTAATAATTAGTAGAAGCTCAACTCTCAGTGCTTCACATCCTGTGGCGTTTTTTAAAACTTTCTGTACCATGCATGAGAGAGACTACTTGGAGGTAAAAAGCATTTTGCTATATGCTTGAAGGTGTTGCTATCTGCAATACAAATAATGACTTGTTCCTTGGCCTAATATGGCAACAAAATTAACTTTTTGGGCATTTTGTGAGATAGATAGATAACTAAATAAGTAACTGGACATTTGAAAACATAATTTGGTCTGTTACAAAAAGACAAAACACAGCATTGTTCAAGTACAGTGTGATAAAATATATGCAGGAGAGCCGTGTAACTGTATCATGAGTGAAGATGATAGTGTGCAAAAACACAGTAGCTTTGAGCAAGGTAAACTATTAGCAAGTCATGGTGAGTGGCCCACTGCCAGTCTGAAGGGAGTGGAGGATAAACTGTATATGTTAGAAACAATTGTGCTTTCAGATCAGAGCCAAGGAATTTAATTATTTCTCACCAGTCCTGACTCTCAATCCAGGGAGCAAGGAACTGTCGTAGCTCCATGGGGAAGCTGTCACTGTACAGGTGGTAGAGTTGCTCCAGGTACCTGGTCTCCAGCTGCTGTAACTGGTTCCACTGAGCCATCCTGACATACACCTCCTAAAACCTGCACAAAAGGGGAAGCATATTGATAATTAGCAACCGCACCGCACTTGCCTTAACAGAATAACTTTCACGCTCACAAAAGGGAAATGGCAAAATGTTAGGGTTTCTTTGAAAATGATGACAAGCTCAATTCAGCAAAGTCACTTCCTGTTCAGCGAAACGCTACGCCTCCAACAAGAAATATAGCCGACATAAACAGTAAACTCCCTGAGCAAACAGGAGTTAATGATCTGTTGGATAAGGTTTTGCCCCATATTTCTTTGATTGAGACAATGGCAAACACACTTCCTTTTCTTGGTCTTTCAGAAGATACTGGTAGGAAGTGATTTGAAAACAGATAAACACATTCTTTGACATAGTTCAAGACTAGGCCGTTATCAGTTTCTGAGAAGCAGAACGCTACTTGAACAATACATCGTTATTAATCCTCAGCTGCTAGCAGGGAACACTGTGGTCCATCAGATCACATGGCAGAAACATGGCAGGTTCTGTTAGCCTTCTCATCTTACTAATACCAGGCAGCAATGTTCTCCAGAGAGCTCTTGACTGTACACTTACAATAACCAGACACTGTGACAATCCGAAACAATGTATCTCCTTAAGCATCTGTATTAAAAAGACCAACCATGAAAGTTATTTCAATTGAAGTCTGTATTTAAGCCTCTTTACATAACTCTTGAATAGTGCTGAATTACCAAGCAAAGTCTGAAGTAGTTAGCTGTACATTGATAAGCTTTTACACAATACTGTGCTGTGCAATGCACATTGTAATATTTAGATGTAAGAACAGACTTTTACCAAATCTCCAATCCTTGATAAATGATCTTGGTAAGTGATGACTCACAAATGTTCTCAACATGAAACTAGACTATGCTTTCTGTTTCCAGGAGCAAAGATATTGTTCTTGCTATCACAAAGTGCAGATATCAAAGATGATGCTGTTTCCACAAACTCTTGAACATGTTAAGACCTAAATTAGCATTCTACAACTGTCCACGTTTCTACATTACTCACACTCTACTCATTACCACTCATACCTCCTCATTGATTAGTTTCCTTTTGATGTTTTGCATATCCCCATACATTATGAGAGGACAAGCTATTAGATACTCCTCTCAATACAATGCAATCCAAATCTAACATCATCACTAACCACAGGCTTAATAATTACTAGAAAGTTAATCAGGTCTTATCCACAGCAGAGTCAACAAAACTGAACAAAAACAGCATTTATTGCAAAGTTACAATCTGCTTTTCTATCGCAGCAGATGTTCTGAAACTGTATGTTAAAAAAAGCACAGGTGAAACTTATAACTTTAAAGATGGTTTCACTCAATTTAGGTGTGATAGAAATCTGTACCGTCAAACCACTATGCGTAATACCAGGTTGCTGACACCTTCACAACTAAATGGCATGAAACACGTCAATTAATGGTATTAGTAGCACCTGTGCTAGACAACTTTTAATGTCCACTGTAAGAACAATCTATTGTAGTGGACTGTACAAGACTGTAACGGTGTACCCAGTAAACTGGTAACTCAGTCTAAGGTCACATCTCATCTATTGATTGATTTAAGGCAAACTGAAACATAAATATGTCTGCTTAGTTTCATTTGAATCATGTCACGTCTTCAGGAAGCCACAAGAATTCAGTTAAAAGTATTATTCTCACTGACATCACAAGGCATGTAACTCAAACGTGACACTTTTCATATGACCAACCTTCCTCTTTCACCGACTAACGAAAAAAAGTGCATCTGCATGGTGTGAATTTTTGGGCATGTGAAACCCTGAGAGGATAACAATAAATAGCATCTGAATCATCACTGTGAAAATACTATGGAAATGCATTTCACGTTTTTATCATCTAGACCAGGGTCTCTTACTCTCTAATGCCAATTAATTTTGATTGCTGTTTCAATTACTAAAAGTAAGACATGCATTCATATTTAGAAACAGTACCCCAACTTGGTATTCATTTTCATTTCTCTGATACACTAAGAACCCAGTCTACCAAAGGAAATTGAAGGCCAAAAGGCTCATTAAGTCTAATTTTCAAGCCTCTTGAGTTTGTAATTTCATACAATCTCCAATCCAATAAACTCAATCCAATAAACGCACCACCAAGTGTCAATTGGCTGGACAGCTGTGACATATGGCACAAAGCCTCTGTGAAAACTATGCATGATTATCAAGGGGTTGAGTGTGCCAAAAATTCACAGAAATGTATTTTAAGTCATGTTTGGCATTGAACTACTGAACTAGTTTGTATCAGGTGATAAAAGATACAACTTCATTTGGATGGTAACCACATACATTCAATGGATCCATTAGCCTTGAGGTTCCCTAGAAAGATGCTCACATTTCAAAATATTGATTGAAGTGCATTTGCCTAAACAGAACATCTTTTACATCTTTTATGCCTGCCAGCTGTCTTTGTCAATATAATTAAATTTTCCAGGCCAGCCAGATATGCGCTGTTTGCCCAGTTTCCAATGCTCGACAAGCATGTGACTTGTCAAATCATCAAGGAACCAGGAAGGTACTTCCTTGAACTAAGATAAACATCCCGCCAGGTTTCATTTTTTTATGGCATCTGTAAACACAAGTGACAATATAAATAGCACTATTATCTATGCCAGTGAGTAATCTCTGTACGTCATGAGGGCCATGCTTTGAATCTGAACACAGTGATCTCAGTCAATAGTGTAGTAGCCTATCTCATACACTGATTTACTATTACTCCACAACAGCACTGGTTGCATTGAAAATAAGAAACTCTGTCATATCTGAACTTTAAGATTTTGTAGATTTGAACTGATTATCTCAAAAAATCTGTTTCTATTCTGTAATAATTATTATTATGTATATAATCTATTAAATGTGTGTACAAGGTGCAAGACATGTTGGCCTGCAGCTGGGATGCAGATGGGCGTGACGATAAAAGGCAAACACAAAACAATGACCTAACTTTCACCGCGTCCAAAATAAGTAACCCAGTAAAATGTGAGCTCCTGTTTTGTCGACTAACTGACCAGTATATTATTAAACTAGATGAGTAAATCATAAGCGCAATGCAATGCAATAAAAAACTAAAATCTGACAGGACAAAGAAAAACTGAAAGGCTACAGCAGCAGTAATAACATTTTAATAACTTATGTAACTGAAAATGCTTCCTCTATGATAAATAACTTGGAGCATAGTTCTGTTTAATTATGCAAACACAGTCTCATAAATAAAGTAAAGGACAATTATAACAAGGCATGCTTTAATGTGGTTCGTTGTTGCGTAATAATTAAGAAAAACAAAACCTCGCCTCATTTCAAAGAGAAAAAAAGTTAAATAAATACCAAAAGCAGAGGTCGCTATAGATGCTTAACTTACCTGTCTCGTTTTTCAATCTCCTTTTGGAAAGTTTCTCGGTACAATCTTGTAAACCCCACCTCTAAAACAAAACACTGACAATAAACAGGCGCTGGCAACTTCGCTGTAAAAAATTTCGACACACAAAAGCAAAAGAAAATACACTAAAATAGGTCGCAGGTTTGTATCTCGTCTTGCCAACACGGGGAGCACTTCTTCGACGTACGTACAGACCTTTTCACCCAACCCATCCACTACATTGCAGTCTTTCCAGCCAGACAAACTCCATCAACTACCTTATTGACACCTCCGACAGCCAATACGCGTCGCTATTCATACTGTAGCCAATCATAAAGCGGTATATTAGCAGAAGAGGCGGGACTTCACGGCGAGGTTGGTTGAGAACGTCGTGTTGACTGCTGTCGCAATTTTCGCGGTTCCCTTCTTCGAACCCTCCCTCTGTTTAGACCGCAGAGAAGGCTCTCAGCGGAGGGCGGGCGTGCTCTTTGAGAGAACAGCCAGGCTGGAAGTCATCTGAGTTACTGGCAGTGCCGACGTCATCATGAGTTTAATAACACCAGGGCTGTTCAGTATTGACCTCTCCTGATCATTATTCTGCAGTGGTGGAGGAAAGCTTTAACTTACCTTAATGAAATATACTTTATTACAGGTAAAAGTGCAGCATTCAAAATCTTACTCAAGTGAAAAGTAATAATATTAAAATGAATAGGCAGTGGTGGTTAAATGTGCTTTCTTAACAGTAGGCTATCAAAAGTAAAAGTGCTCAATGCTCACTTAGAGTGTAATTATATTTATATATATCCTCTTTGTTAGACATCCAGGGTTAAGAAGGTTACTTTGGAAATGTAATAGGTTACAGATTACTGGTTACTCTATTTTGAATGTAGTGAGTAATGTAACCATTTCAATTACTTAGTCAACGTAATGTAACTTATTACATTTGATTACTTTTTGATTACGTTTCTAATTTTCTAACAAATGTTTTCAACTGTTAGGTTAAGTGTTCCCATTAAGCCCACCTAAATCTAAGGTCAGGTGTTTTTCATGGATACTGACATGATTTATAAGGGAAATATTTTTTATTAAGCAAGATTTGTCTCTCATTTGAATATTTATTTATTAGTTCAAGTAGATTTTCGAATATAAAATAAAGATATTTTTTGAACAAAGTCATAAAAGTTTTTTTATTCTTTCTAGTTACACCCCAACACTGGGTACACCTGTGCAATCTAATGCAATCCAATATAACAGCTCTGTTATAGATTCTACTCTATTTATGAAGCTTATACATTTGATGATAATTCATGATAATAATGGTGATAATTCTACTTTGTGTTTATTTTTTAGGTCATATTGGGTGATGGTGGTGTATTGGGTGCATTATATTGAATGGTGTTCCTAATATTTTGTACACTCCATTAACATACATGAAGGGGGTAAAATATTAGGAACACCAGTCAATATAATGCACCCCAGTACAACACCACCACTTAGTATGACCTCAGTCATAAACATAAAGTAGAATTATCACTTTTTTAATAATATTAACAAAAAACTGAAAATAAACTTCAAATAAGTAGAATGTATGATACATGTCAACCTACATATTTTATAAAGTAATATGTTTCATGTATAAAATATTGATCTGAAAAGTAACTATTGCTGTGAAACAAATGTAGTGAAGGAAAAAAAGTACAACAAAAGTAGTGGAGTAAAAGCACAAAGTAGCATAAAATGTAAATAATTGAAAGTACACTTCAAAATTAGGCTATAGTATATTATGTACTATACTATACAGTAAATGTATTTATATTCCACCACTGTAATTCAGTGCCTGAAGCTAATCAAGAACTAATATGTAGTCTAATCAGGTATGTAAAGGAATCATAAAATTAAACATTAATAGGCAGTTTATATATTAATCAGCAAGCTTTTATTCATAATGAAGTGGTTGAAGTGTTGTGTTTAAAAGGATGCCTTTTAAACACAACAGAAAATGTGAGCTTCATTATTTGAGTATAAATCAATAACACCAAGAGCAATTATGTGTCACATCTTGTGTTGTAGGAGTGTGACTGATCTGTTTTTTGTTTGTTTTTGTTTTTTTTAATAGATAGTAATGTTTAAATAAGTTTTGCATGGACTAAAATATGCTTATAGCAGGCTGGGTCAGTTTTTATAAACCAGTAGCTTAAAACAGGGCAAAATGTACATGGTGGCAAAAACACACACACACACACACGCACACACACACACACACAAACACACACAGGGACCAGTATCTTACAAGTTTTTCATTTTTATACAAGACAATGTTATATTTTTTTTGCCTAAAAGTCAATATAAAACATTTCTGTTATATTTATACATCTATGTGATGCTACAGGTCTGTAATGGATTATTTTGCTCTTCTCTGCAATTTCAACTTGCTGCTTACATTACCTTGCAGTTTCACCAAATATTACTAATTATCAGTGTGGGTATATGGTACAGTATGTACATGCTGTAGACCTCTCTCCCCCTCTCCCTCTCACACACACACACACACACACACACACACACACACACACACACACACACACACACCTTTTTTCAGTCCTCACTGTTCTCTACCCTGTTCAGTACTCAGAGGGAGCACTCTCCTTAATTGCATTCCCCCAGCCCATTGATTATCTTAATGGTTTTCTATGCTACACACTGGGCTTCTGCATGCCTACATCAAGGTCACACACAGTCTCTAGGGAGGAAAATGGAAGTCGTATTCCCAATTTCTTCCTGTCCGGAGCCCTGTGTGCTTTCCCCTGTTCCCTTGTTCAAAATGATTGCACAGTGAGACTGATTGTAATCCAATCATCACAGTTTCCTCTAATCATCAACAAAGATAACAGCATTTTATGAACTTATGGTGAGACAGGTTTTTATCTTCAGTGTGGCCATTCCTTCTATAATTCAGAGGAAATAAACAAGATTGCACCCGGTCTTTGTGAAAACATTTGTGGACCGGATCATGCTGTTCCGGTGTTCTGACATTTATTAAAGTGCCACGCAGTTCATTGTACCTGGCAGTCTGCTGTCTTCCTCCAGCTGCATTTAGGATGACATTTGCATCTCCATATGTTACACAGTCAGTCATTAAACTGTCATCTTGCTCTTCAGACCATCATTTTTCTGCCTGCAATTACCCAGGGAAAATTTAATAGGGATGTGCAAATGTACTGTGAAAAGCTGTGACCATGGTGACACAGGCATTTCTCTTCTCTTCTGAGCAGCACTGTGCTATGTGGAACTTGGCATATACAATGTGCTCAGATGGAAAAAAATATGACAAGGTGAATATACATCAAACATTACAGTAAATGATGATCAAACTGTGTTTTCAAGCATGCATTGTAAAGATACACCGCAGGAAAGGTTACTGTACATAATACATTTCATTGTCGTTAGCTTTCAGTATTTCATTATATTATATGGCTGAAATTTTTGAACGATTGACCATTTAAGGACTGAGAGTTGTATTTTTATCAAAGCTCTGTACTGTAAAAAACAAAAAAAGTACATACAGGATATTGGCTTTCTGCATTTTCTTCAAAAAGGTAAAACAATCTATTGCCGTGGTGTAATCTATAAGTGTTTAAATATTCTTGAATTTGACATTTAGTGCTCCTTTCACTTCTTGACATGATTTAACTCACAGTCATTCAGTAACTTTCAGTCATTTACATTTCAGTCTTTTACATGTGAGAAACATTACACTGTAACATTTGGCACAATGCCTGAGTTATATGCAGTAAATAACCTTGATGGCTTAATGCTTTATGCATATCTGGGGTAATGTTTTTGTAAACATTGAGTCAAGGAAAAGTCCCATTAGCGTCCTCTGCTCCAGCCCCTTCAGTTCTTTATTTCTTCCGTAGGCCTAAATTTTGCCCACATGTTAATTTCTTTTAGTTTCACATGTGCACATTACATCACTAAAACCATCTGTTTCTAACATAAATCTTGCCAGCAACTTCCTATTTCCATAATTATTCATGTGCATATCATACATGGCAAATATTATTTTATACATTACATCTCAATAGCAAAGACTATTTATACCTTTTTTATTTTCTTATAGCCACTCAATTTATCAAACAAACAACAAACTGCAAATACCCTAGACCTGCATGTCTAGGTTAACCAGCCAGGAGTAAAGAAGCAGCTTGCATCATGTTTAAAAAGCAAGCTTTGTTTTTGTTTTGTTTTTCTTATTTATATGCTAAAGAGAAGCAAATATGAAAGGCATCCCTTCTGGGTACAATAAAAACAGAACTGAAAACAAATTAGATTTCATAGATTGTGATCACATCTAGAAAGTCCCAACGACTAATATTGTGTCCTTGTGATTAAACTCATTCATCATGACTCTGTTTCCCTCTTCATTCTTTTTTTTATATCTGCTGAGGTGAGACTCTCTATTCGCTTTGGGCCTTCTTTAGGTGGTCTGCCTCCAAGCTGACCAGCTGAGAGTCCTCAGTCACCTCCAACAGAGCCTCCATCTCTGGGCTGTCTACATTCACCAGCTCCCCTTCCTCCACCTCAACATGCACACCCAGCCCGTTCTCCTCTCCCGCTGGCTGGCCCTCGGCCTCTGTCACCTCCACCATCTCTGTGTTCTGCACCATCTCCTCCTCCCCTTCTCGGATCTTCTTAACATGGAAGGTGAAAGGCGGCACGCGGTACACAGTGGTCTTGGAGCGAGCATACTCAGTGTGATCAGGGGTAAGGGACTTCTTCACCTTCTCTTTTGAGCTCTTCATCTTCGCCCTGCGCTCCAGGGTGGGGGTCATGCGGGTCCCGATCTTGCCCATCTTCTTCTCCAGGTTGTGCTTTGTTTTCTCCAGGTTGTCGCGGGTTCTCTGTCTTGTCTTCTCAAGGTTCTCACGGGTCTTCTGCTTGGTCTTCTCCAAATTCTCCTTGGTCTTTAGTTTGGTCTTCTCCATTTTCTCTTTGGAGAAGGCTTTCTTAATGTTGTCCACTTGCTGCTTGGTGGTGCGTTGGATGCGCTTGGTACGGGACTCTTCAATAATCTCTTCAATCTCCACCTCTTCATCTGAATTGAGATTGACTGGATGTCCCTCACCTCCCTCCTCAGGTATCTGATCAAGGCCCTCCACGGCTCCACCTTCAGCCACCGTCTCTGCTGTCTTGTGTTTGGATGTCTTTGGGGCCTTCACTTGGTCCTGAGGAGCAAAATAGGGAAGAATAGGGAGAAAACAGGAGACTAATTAGTCTCAGTAGCATGATAATTTTTTGTATATTACAATATTAACACTTATCGTATTGTATAATTAGTGTAAATTATGACATTTCATTTAATATGTCTTGTGAAAATGATCAGTTAATGGCCTTTGGTTTAGAAATAAAACTGAAGACGTGCACAATACTTTACAGATTCAAGTGTCCTCTGAACATTCAGTGAACACTATAGTTGACTGCTTGTAGCTGGTGTAGAGTGCCATCTAGTGGCATCAGTCATTTGAGAACAATCTTGTGCCAAAAAATTCACAGTTATTTTACACTTCAAAAATAAATGAACTCAGGATAATGTGGTTGCATGCATTAAATACATCTACTAAATATACATTAAACTATGAGACTTCACAGGAAGTCGATAGTATTTGCCATAGTCAAACTGAAACTAAAGCCATCCGCCTGTTACATCTAACCGCAAGTGCATTTCCTGCCATTTTGCAATCATTTCTCTATAAATGTACATTCACACACTTTCTTTGTTGTGACTTAAAAACCTAACTTTAACTGCAGTAGACAGTAGACAAAGAAGACTTTCTGGGGATTTTTACAGTTAAACTCTTAAAAGGTCTATAATTTATAATGCTGCTTTCACTTCATGGGAAAGGCTTGGTGGTTAGTACAGTTTCAATTTAATTTCCTGGTCAAAAAAACTCCTCATGTATAAACCAAGAAGTATAGTCTCATGCACCTGCCTGCCACTTTTTTTTTACTTTAGAGCATAAAAAAGGCTTACGTTTCACAGTGCAAATGAAGAAAAGCTTCTTATTTTCTCTGTAAATGATTTGTTCTGACAACAATCTCTTTGTTCTCTTTTTCTTCTGTAATGCTGACTGCAGCTAATCAATCAACACTGAAGCAATCGTGACTCCATGTTGTTTGACAAGAAGACATTGTTGGTGTGGTACCAGATATCCACACAGGGAGATGCAGTACTGTACTAGGAATGTTATCCCCCCTCCAAACAGCATATCTGTGACCCCCTAGAGGGATTAGTAGTCCCACCATGCGGCACCTTTATACCACACTTCACTGCTTCTCTTTTGATTCATTCCTTGCACCCTCAACATCCTCACTGGATTTATGTTATTACATTGGAAAAATAAAATATAATATTTTAATAGAAATATGAGACTAAGTCACTAGGGCCTTTCCCACTGCAGAAACCTGCCCAAAAATATGAACTAGGGTTTGACCAGTGTGGGATTTTTGAAGGTTCGAAGGCTGTTAGATCTTTAACAGAAATGACTTAAAATAAAAATAAAATAAAATAAAGGAAAGCATAATTTGATTTATATTTGTGTTTCAGCAATAGCATGTTGTCTGAGAATAGGAACACAGTGTAGATAATTGTATTTATCCAGATGAAGGATTAGAAAGTTCATAATCTGATTATCTGGCTTCAAACTAAAATTTGTAGCCGAGCAAGTGTAGTGCTGAATTTATAGAAAATAATAAATCCTACTAATTTTTGTCTAAAATTGACCCATTGGAGAGAGTGGAGTCAGCCTGTTGCCGCATGCAGACTGATTTTCCTGCAGAGCATAGGTTCAGTTAAAGTAGATACAGTACAGCACAGCACTGCGAGCTACTGGAAGACGTCTGTTTATTTTCTCCCCCATGAAATTCAGCACCAAAGCTATTCACTGGATAATAGTGTACAAAAAACAAAATGTTAAATACGGCAGCAAGAACTTGTCAAATTAATCATGATCACCATGTCAAGAGATTACATTTATGCATTGCTCCTGACACACAGTGAGGATCTTTGTCATCCAATCTAAATTGAATCATAATTACTCTTCCTGTCTAGCGGTCACTTTAGATTAGATATTTCTCTGCTTCTATTCTTGCCGGTTGATTTTGCAACACCTCCACATCTCTCATTTTATGTGGATATTAAGGCCTACCTCTAGTCTTTATGTATTTTACTGAAAACTGTGCACATCTTTGTGTTTTAGGGAAGAAATTGTATAAATATATAATAAAAGAGATTCAAGTGCCCAATTAATATTGTTTTACCTGTTATAAGGGTTTATTGAAAAAGGATCAAGACATGTCTTTGCCTATCACTCCAAGTGTAATCATTTTGTTCGAGGTAAATAAGATGAGTAAGTCGTTAAAAACTTGCAGTATTAATTGGACAAAATTATTTTAATCCTGATATCTGACTTCTGAAGTCTAATATCTGTAAGACAGACACCTGTCGGATCACATGCACAGCACAACTCCCAGGGTAGTCCAAATATTGCCATACGATCCTATCATAAAATGGACATTGCCTCCTTATCTGGGGCTGTGTATGGAGTGGGCCAGGCCATCCTGCTCTGTATGGGTTTATTTTGGGCTGGCCTTTCCCTCTCCCTGGATTCCATCTACCGTTCTTTGGCTACCGGCCACTGAAGCGTTCAGTCCGACCGACACCCCCGCCACACAACACCCTCCCCTCCCACACAGCAACAAATAAACACAACGCTCCCTCACCATGGCAACCAACTCCTCATGTCGCCTCCTGTGGGTGGTGAAGTTCAGCTGGATAAACAGCTGACATCTCTAAAACAATATACCAACATGAGGTTCTCAGTTGTTGTGAGTGTGTTACAATTAAACTAGAAATAAATCCTGCACCTGCTTTGCAGACAAGCACGTCGAGCAATGTGAGGCTGAGCTGTAATATGGTAATTTTAGAGATATTTTGAATCTGCACGTATATAGTTCAACAGCAACATTTCCATAGTTTCTATCAGAATGATGTAGTAAGACAGGAAAAGTCCTGAAACGTTTTTGATCAGATCTACACGATTGTAAAATAAATCTGCATTCAATAAACATAAGTACTCACAGTGTGCCAATGTACAAACACAGCACATTGTTAATAGCTGTCTAAGAAGTTGTGACATCACATTTGGCCACATTTTTCTATTAGGTAAAAATGTCTGGTGGCAGAAAACTGGAAGGAAAGTATGGACATTACCCCAGAGTGTTTCTATCCTGTCCAGTTCTATCTAAAAAACATATAAACAACATTTCCATATAAATACCTGTATACAAATCTATAATTATAGAGTATTCATGCTAGTATGTGTACACCCACCCTCACACACAGAAACACAGACCTGCAGTTCTTTCCATGAAGCTAAACTGTGAACACCTTTCATAAGAGGCAGCAGCTCCAATGGCTGAACAGGAAATTTAAAAAGCCAATGGAAACACAGAGGTACACAGCAATTTAGGAGCAGCTGAGGTCATACAAAACAAGGAAATTACAACACTTCAGTTCCATATTGTCCCAGACTAAAAGCTCTGTACTTTTATCAAGATCATTACTGCTGTTTTCAGTCTATTTTCAACATCAACTTTTTAACATCACAGGTTAAATCATGTTGAAGCTGCTGTTTGATCATTGCATTATTATTTACTCTTAATGTGAAGATATTAGAGAGTATTTTGATTTTTGTTATATTTTCTAACATTTTTAAAATGTTTTTAATGTTATCTAATCCTAGCTTCAAGGCCTGTGGGAACCCATATAAAGGAATACCAACATTGCATTTTGGAACATTTCCTTATTTGCATTCTGAAAAGCTGAGTTAATTCCTGTCTGCATCAATGGTGATTGCGATAATATCAGCAAGCCCTGTTTGGATTTCACTGCCTGATTATAAACGACACTCAGAGTTTGAGGAAAAAGACGGTAAATCCATTAGTGTCCCTGTATTACCTTCCTCTCTCTCCTCCCACTTACTGGCAATGGAAAAGTCCGTAATGTGTTTGTGTATGTGTGTGTGTAAACTGACAGGTGCCAGGGGACTGATGACAGAGTGTATGTGTGCTCTTCTCAATGAGAAGGAGGTCTGTTGCCAGTGTTTCTTTCCTCCAGGAGTGGCGTGAATCATACCTCATGGAAAAGTTGGCAAGTTTGAGTGGGGACTGTGTGTGTGTGCATGTTCACGTGTGTGTGCGTGTGTGTGTCTGATTTGCCTCGGACAAGCCAACAACTGTCTGAGCCGTCTGAGGAGGCACAACTTAGGAGATGCAATTAACAAGTCCCTGTGGACTGAGGGGCAAGATTTTGGTAAACAGCTAAGACTAAAACATACTGAGGAAAAGCACAAGAGACAGAAAGGCAAAGATGCAGGAAGCATGACAACATCATTATCTCTATGGGAGATCAGCAGAGTCTGCTGCTTTGGGGAATTGGGTATTTTTAAATATTTATGAGAATTGTCTCAAGCTATGGTGATATAATCCTTCAAAACTCCTTGAATTTTACATCATTCATATAACTACAGCAAATGCTTTTTCGTTGTCTAAATTTTATGACACACAAAATGTTCTCCATCTGACTCATACAAGGGCTCGGGGAAAATTTAACCACCGACTGTTACCATGGACAACGGAGCAAATAGTGTTCTCAATCAGCACTATAAAGAGACCACTGCAGCCTTGACTAAAGCCGCTGGCATCCACCTTCCTCCATCCCCCTTTTGTCTGTTAATATAAGGAACATGACTGTTGTTGTGAAGTTATTTAAATATGTTATCATTCACAAGGATGGCACTTATTAGCAGCATCAATTATTATTATTATTATTATTTTTTAATAGATTTTTCGTTGCTCGGGTGACAGTATTTCATACAAATTTCTGACTTAAGTTTTAACAGTCGTCTATTAAACAACAAAGGAAGTGAGTTACATACCTATTAGCTATACTTGAGTACATACAAGTTACGTAAACATACATATATGCATACAAACGTACATACATACATAATTTGCATGCTACAGTAACATACATACATACCTACATACATAGGCCTACACACATACATACACACACATGCACGTACGCACGCACGTACGAATATATGCATGCACGTACATGCAATAGCTGTTTGACTTTAGGCAAATATGCTTGCTAAAAGTGACCGTGTTTGTAATGTCTGCTCTGTGTTTCCATGGCAACCCATTATTAATGTTAATTATTGTTATTAATATTGCAATAATGAAGAATAATTAGGAAAATACACATTTATAAGAAAATTAATTAAATACTGCAAATTTATTATAACATTGGTCTTCCAAGCAAATCCAAACAGGGAATATATTCTGATTATGTTTAATTTTGATTGCATACATTAGTGGGGTTTTTCTCTGACTAAAATTACTTTCCTATTTCGTATTTCATGTGAAATATGACTTATACGTTTATTAACACCCAAAAGGTTAGAATCATGATCCGCCTACATACACGCAGACAACTTGCTTGCTTGTAGATAAACACACTCACAGGCACATATACACACACTATTCCTTTTCAGGCAGTGTGATGAAAGGCCTCTACGATGAGTCACAGGAGCAGCTGTCTGATCCTGTCCAGTCCTTGCAGCTGTGCACTTAGCTTTCACAATGAGTGATATCATTGACCCACGCGCCTATCCATGATTGGAGAAGGCCAAATGAGAGATTGACATGAAACAGAGGTGGAGGTTCGCATGTTAGCCCTCGGCCTGAGTAGTGACGCTTTGATCCTTAAAGAGTGCTTCAAGGCTAAAATAAGAACACTGATGTGCTCTGGTCATTAATATTGATGCCTCCCACACTCTCCTAAATAAAGCTCAAACAATTCACAGAGGACTGGTCCAGCTGCATACTACCACAGGCATTTTGCAATGACTCTGATGATTGAGGGCACAATGCAAATTCTGTATCATGAAGCTCTCTTATCCCTTTAAGTACTCTGATGGCTCCATGCTCAAGTGTCCTGCAAGTAATGGAAATATAAACGACCAATCCTGCTCTGTCTACAGACATATTCATTTGAAGAGGGGCCTTTGTATACCACATAGCCAACAAGGCGATGTCATGTTACTGTGCAAACCACAGGAAGGGAGTTCCTTGGGTTTCCTGTCACAGTGATTTGTGATTTCATACATAAGAGCCTGAATGGGGATACCCTTTTTCCACAGTTTAGCCTTACCACATCCATGACTCTGAGCCTACTGGAATCCCAGGGTTAGACCCATGCAAAGATAGAAAATTTACTTTTCCATTTACATCTCTGTGTCAACGGGCAGCAACAGTACTGGAATACATTACATAACAAGATCCCTTTTCCCTCTAACGCTCCATATTGACACTAAGTCAGAACAGCAAGTTGCGTTTCACCCAAATTTAATAACTCGGTTCAGATTTTCCATTCAAGTGCTTGAAAGATTGGAACAAACACGAATTCATAAGTTCTGCTGCAGTAACTATGAAGCAGTATGATTAATATTGCAAGGATTTAAAATATTTAAAAAAAATGTTTTAAGTGAAAGAGTGTGTTATAATCATTCATACATTCATGTTATTTCAGGATAATGTGATGTGGGTGGCTCAAGCGAAGGCATGAATAACCTGCCAACTTTAATTGTGCTGGGCTAAACTTTAGGAAACTATAACTACTGACTTTCATTAGGCCAATATAATGCTTAATGGCAAATAACTCCCTGCCAAATAACAACTGGGGATATTAGAAGGAAGACCACACTGTTTTTCTTTGTTCTAAATTGAGCTGTTGTTTGTGTGAATAATGCAACTGGGATATTATAGATGGAAAAACTGACAGGCTGTAATATTCTGTCTTTGTTGATCTAAGAGATGTCTGTCATAGCTTAATGTGTGTAATTTGTGTAAGCAGTAAAATGACATGAAAAATGAAAAATCGGCCAATTTAAGGATAACATATGGATAACATTTTAAGCTAGTCAAATATTTCACCATCAACATTTTCCATGATAACATCATTTAAGTATTATTTATAGATTAATCATTCTAAGCATCCATCTGCATGCAAAATCTAATCCCAAGGGTACCCAAAACCCATGGCGTGTCTGGGCACAGTCTCAATGATAGCATATAACTCACATACTAGTGACAAGAACAGCGAGCCGTCACAGCAGCACTGGGAAATATACCACCAAGGTAACCTGACTGCACTTCAGACTGAATGTAGCCCAGACCATATATTACTTTCACATGTGATGTCTTAAGTTACAGCAATAACAGTTACTTATATTAATAGTAAATGTATGGATGTATGGATACTGTAGTTTAGTAAATAAACTAAAGTAGTACTACTAGTACAGTATGTGACTCACAACTAAGGCTACACTCACACAGACATTCAACTGAAAATAATCCCTACCAAACGAATGCATGCAATTAATCAATCAATCAGTGCTGCTGTTTGCTAAATTCAGACCCACTCAGTGAAACAGGACCCTACACATTTCCATTGCATTGCTGTTGGTGTATTTATAATCAAAAGCGACGTAGCAGTCTCCTTTAATATACCAACTCAGATAATTTGGCCAACTTTTTATTTTGGCTATGGCGTTGTAGATCAGGGGTGTGCCTACAAATCTTGGAATAAACAGCACAGAGGTTATCAGTAGCCTCCACCCAGTTACGATTTGGTATGAGGACACATTTCTGTTAGCCGGCCAATAAGCTGGATGACAACTACAACTGTTCACATCAAGGGGTGACTTGATCAGTCTTCAGCTGGTAAATCCTGTCTGCTGCTATGGGATGGGGATGTTTGGTAAGACAGGAAGGCAGCTGAGTCCAGGCATCAGGACATATGAACGATAGTTATTTTAATAGGAGAAACTCAGAGTTTCCTCTTGTGTAGCCAAAGAAACAGCTCACAAAAATGCATTGCTACAGTGAATCACGTTTCCACGTGCTAGAATAGCAGGAATACTCTTTCCACTGTACAAACTGTATATCCTAAAGACAGGTGCAAAGGAAAGGATACAGTAACACTATCAGCAAATGCCCCTCCAAAGCAGAGAGCAAATTCACTGTAAGTGTAAAATTACACCTGCCCAATTATGCCACACCAACCTTTAGATCTTATTGAGTCTTAACTGCTCAAAATATCAGATCCTTTCAAATTAAACATACATTTTAATGACCACGTCAGCTTGAAAATGTATTTATGCTTTACAAAAGCTAAGACAATCAAGGTGAACAATAACAGAGGATGCTGGTCGGTACACTCCTGTTTTCAGAACACACTGATTTTATGACTTCTGACTGACTTGTAAAGCAAGGAGTATGGCTTTGCTCCTTCTGAAATATTAAAACAATTACAAACAAAATGAAAAAGGGATTGTTTTTGCTTTGTGTTGTACTAACATGTTCCTTGAGGAGTACAAAATGTGTGCGTGAGAGAGTGAGGATCAGAGCAATACAACTTCCAGATTTGGCCAAACATGACAAAAGAAACATAGATCTGGCTTCAAGATATGGTCTCACCTCAACAAAGAAGATGTGAGGAAGAGGAGAATATAAAAGCCTGATATAAATACATTTAGAAACTATCTTGATAGGAAGGGGGGCAGGTGTCTTGACTTTTTCACTTCTGAAGTCTCACATTGACAGTATAATGTGTTTCCTCTGACCCTGATCATCAAAAATGATTGTATTGCATGAAATAATATGAGTTATCTTCACATCCAAATATGTTTTATACATCTATCACATGTTCTCACATGTTTTTCTTTATCGTGCAAGTTGCTGCTGTTTGCATCATTCCAAGCAAGCAACACATGAACGCTCTTAAAAAGGTGACTATGGGACCACATTTGACACGCAGAGGTTCACACGCCACCAAGTATTGGAACTCAGGACTGACTTGACATAGTAGCTGACATGCAACAGTGAAATGTGGAGCCTGCCAGATATCTTTCCACCAACTGGGTAAGAGGAGCACAGCAGGAGAGAGAGTGACAGTGAGGACAGACTGAAAGAGAACAACATACTTTGCAAGTGCTATGGGGAAATACTGAATGAGCTGTACTCTTGGTTCTGGTTCAGAGGTGTAGGAGTAGAATGGGCGATAGTGGAAGTGATAGGGGAGAGAAACTAGGAGGTAGGGAGGAGACCCAGTTGGCATTTTGGCAAGAGCAGCAGAGAGATGCTGGCGGGGTGAATCATAACACTAACTTGGTGCTGCTGGTCGAGTGCTTTTTGGTACTCCTCAGTTGCCAGCTATTGCATGCAAGGGGTTGGCTAAGTGTTTCATAACTACCCTCTCTGTATTGAAATGGAGATTTGATATATGCCAGGAAACAAAGATTCAGTAAGCTTAAGTGGCCAAAAGCTTTAGCTGGATGACTATGTCTGGAGTAAATGTAATTGAGTTAGTATATAGCTGGGCAGGGTTAAAAGCTATTAAAGAAAATTGGGCTGTGGCTGGTGGCGATGCTTGTTGGCTGCGATCTGAGCTCTGCAAGGTCTGTGAGGCTGACATGGAAGAAGTGGTCGGTAACTGAGAGGCCTTATATCTCCCTGATAGAGTTAACCACATGGCTATCATCATCCTTGAGCTGCAGCCAAACACATCCCAAACCTAGACACACAGCAGTACGATCTCACACTATGATCAACATACACTATCACGTTGCATAAAGTGGATTAATCCACAGAGTTAAAGAGATAATGTGCATAATGCAACACACATTTGGGTCACTACAGACACCCAATTAAAGGTCACATGTCCCCTTTTATAATTTAACTAAAATAGGCTTTCACACTGGTACTTGTGTTGCATGGAAACTCTTATGTTTAGCTACTGATTAAGAAGTATGTAAATCCATGTGTTCATCAATAGCATAATGTTCATTTTGTAAATTATGGTCCCACTTAGAGTGAAATAGACAACATTGGTTACATACATCACATAACATAGGAGTACAGGTGTAGCTGTCACTATTGTTTTCAGTTCATGAAAGTTAGTTGGAATATTATGGTCACCTAAAAATTCTTATTCAGTACTTGGTTGTTCTTATGGTAGTGTTAAAGTCAGCTCCACCCTCTCAACTAAATGTGGTCACTTCTGGCCAAGATGCCAAACATGGATGTATTATAAAAGCTGGATACCCAACCAAAAATAACACCTCTTCAGTCAACAAGAACTGTTCGGCTGGCACATATGCCAAAAATGTTTCTAGCTTCCTGGTTTACTTCCAGGGGTTTGCAGCCCACTGAATATGTGCAGCAGTGTTTCTCCCGCTGGCCCCGCCCACCAGCCATAGGCTCTACATTGTAGTTACAGATTTTTAAAATCGGTTTTCTTAGCTCGAGGAAAGTTTTACAAACATAAAACCTCCATGGATCAACAATTTGTGATAGAAAGAATCACAGTAGACGTTGTTTGCATTTAGAGGTGTCTTGTCAACGGTTTTACAGATGTCTTTTTTAAAATTGTGGTCTATGCTTTTTGGTTTTGATTTTCGGGCCGCTTTTTGGGATTTTTTATTGCAATACAGCAAGTGGTCACTGGGGAAAATTGGCTGAAAGACTGAGCGGCAGTGCTTTACCCAGTTCAAATAATACACCCATGTGCTGAACCGTGCCTTATTTTTTTTTTCCACTTGCATTCAGCAAAGACCTGCCAGAAACCACTGGTTGACATCCTGGCAGTTTCGTCCATTTTTTTTTTTTTTTTTTTTTTACAGTCTATAGTTCAACCCCACAGTTGACAGCAAACTGATTTTCAAGTATGATTGTTTTCCAGGAAATATTTGACTTCCAATTGGCTAAATGAGCACTAAGGGCTGGTTCATGTTATACGAATAAACTTTGCCTGGTCTTGTACCAAATTTGTATAAATTCATTACAACCATAATGATTATTCAATGAGAAAACTGCAATATTATTTATAAACCATTTCATCAGAATAGTTTTGTTAAGAAACATCAAGGTTCTGTGTTTATTTCCTGACAACTATTGCTGTTAGACACTGCAAAAGGAAATTAGTCTTAAATAAGTCGGTTACACATAAATAGTAAATTGTCTGGCTATATGAGACTAACAGGAAATAAGAAAATGAAGTGACTCATTTAGAGTCATTATGTTTGCTTCTCCTGTAGACAAGTGGTCTATAAAGGACAGCAATATCATATGCATTACAGTCAAGGGAGAAACACGCAGCGTGGGCGTGAAAGTAGGGCCATGTGGGGGGCCACAGAGCTCTGATGACAGGCTGGTTGATCCTTGTACAGCAGGAAGACCCTCAGCTGCTGCAAGGACACTCACAGCCAGGGCTTCTAATTGTAAGACCCTAGCCTGTCAACTCCAGAAAGAGACCACCTATTCATGAAATCTGTCCCGAACTTGAATTTCATATTCTAAACTCCCAAAATGTAAGTGCCATCTTTTAAAATTTAGCTGCAGAATTGTAGTTGTAGAGAGGTATCTTTTTGGTTCATATTTCAGTCTCACAGGAAACCATAGCAACATCATTGTTTAAACATTACTCACTGGGATCTAATTTGAGAGGGGTACAATTGAAGCTGTTAAAGATATTGTGATGCATATCTGATATGTAATGAGCATTTGGTAAATGCGTCTTAGTTGCCACACCCAGTTGTTGTCAAGGGATCCTACGTGCTATCATCGTTGCTGGTTTAATTATAAAGCATCAGTGTCAAAGTCTTTCCAGCTAGAAACTTTTAAGTATGTGGCTATTCTCAGGATGCAGAGACGGAGTGACATGAAGGAAAATACGGTGCTCACAGTTAAAGCCAATATCAGCTTAACAAAGCAGAATTCATGGTCCTACCTATGCAGCTAAAAACTTAAATGCTTGCCTCGTTGACATTGACACTGCGGGTGAAAGCCAATATTGGTGAGGAATGGGCACACACACATACACCCACACACGTTGGTCTTACTTGTGAGGACACTGAACTAGCATACATTAATTCCACAGACATTTATTGTAAGCTTAACCATAACCTCTACATACCTACCTAACCCGTACCTAATTATAAACGTATCATACTCTAACACATTAACACACAGAGGCTGGAGAGTGGTAAAATTTGACCGAGAGCCAGTCTTAATTTGTAACGCTGCCAATATATAACCAGACTACCAGACACAGTGCATCCATTCTCTGGCAATAAATAGATTGTTGGAGTCCAAAACAACATGGAAGCTACAACACTTTTGACAACATGACAAGGACGAAATTAAGACAGTGATAAGGGCATTACAGTTGAGATAATATCAACAGGAAATTACTGATTTAACATGTGACAGCTGAAACATAAGCATAACTAGTCAGTCAAAATCTAAAAAAATTCAAATCCCTTTATAAAATCTTTATAAAATAGTGCAAGTCCTCGAGGGAAGCTGCAAACTGTTCACCTTTTTTAAGAACAGTATCTCCTACATTGACAATTGCACAAAGACAAGTAATTTAGGAGGCTTACAGCAAACCATACAGATTCACAAACAGCAGGAGACACCTGCGTTGCAAGTGTCATTTATTAAGACCTAGTGCCTATGATTGTATTTCTGTGAAATACCAATAGTGTAACCTGTTCCCACAGTGGACATCCCAGGACGGGGAAGTGAAAAAATGTTTAGCTTGCCTATACAGATTAGCTGGAGTAGGAGTAAACTTTAGCCACATAAGGCATGCACCTCTCTCAGAGTTACTCTTACTAATGTCTTTTACAGAAAATCTCTGCAGAGGTTAGGATTTGCAGTGCATCAAGTGACTGACATTTTCTTGAGCTGTCATTTTGATTTGTGTTCTCATGACAAACTGTCAATTCAAAAGGGCATGAGATGCAAAGTAAACTAAAGCAGAAGTGCTGCTGTGCACGCTGTAACCTGAAAGTTAAACAGCCAGACATAACAGCACACACGTCTTGCTAAAAAAAGAGCTGTGTCTCAAATTCACAATGGTACTTAAACTGGTTAGTGCTCCACTCTCACATATGAACTCAAATTTGAACCCTAACCCTTTTTTCTTTTTCTTCCTATTTTGTTCCCAAAATTGAAGAGAAGTGGAAGTAAAGAAGTGCAAATGATCCTGCCCCAATACTTACTATACAATACAATCTTACTATATCTATACTGTACTATACTATACAATCTTGAATACTCGAGTGCATGTTTGTGCACCATGGGGTATTTATGAATTGTGTCCCACTTCTGAGAAATCTTTACAATAAAAGCTACATCTTCATCTTACATGACAGCAGCCTGCCAACTATCTGTCTGCTATGTGCTCAGAAGTGGGGCGTTGGTTCTGTCTCAAGTAGCCCCTCAAGCCACTGTTTATGGGTCTTATATTTTTATTTACACCCACTCTTCTGTAAATAGTTTCATTGGGTAATCATGAAGCCATGTGGAGTGGGAGAGGTCACTACCACCTTCATTTTACTATTACAAACTGTACAGCAGCTTCCATTAAGTGTCTGATTCTTTGTAAACATTGCAGTCTCAGTTTAAGTTTTAGGAAAAAGTGCTTCAGATTTTTATGTCATGGAAACTACCAAGATGAAGTTTTGGGCGGCATTCTCTCTTCTGAGAAACTATTATGCTCCGTTTCAAGGGCCAATTCATGCCACAGTGTGACTCTCTGGTGAGATGATGTCAAAACGGTGCTCTGAGGATTAGCTCTGATTGCTTTTCAGGTGCATTTCACACTTCCTTTCAACTTTCCTTTGTGATGCGAGGAATGCAACACACCCATTTTTCGGGACTAACATGTACTGTCAGTGTAATTTTAGGGTTCATAGCTACGTGTAAAGTCATTTTCATCTTTTGATTATCAGCACATCCTTGAAGCAAGGAATATTTTCTGTTATTTCGTCCATGTGATGAAAACACACACACACACACACACACACACACACACACACACACACACACACACACACACACACACACACACACACACACACACTAAGTAACAACCCACTTCACCTGGTAGATGAGGACTTTGAAGTTGCGTCTCTTGAGAAGCTCATTTTCGTTGTTCTCCAGCTTCTTGATCTGACCCGCCTGCTTCTCCAGGTTGCTTCGCACCGTCTTGACGTTGACACTGACCTTGCGCACCTTGTCCAGCATTTTGTTGACGGTGTTGGCTGTGCCGACATGATTCTTGGACAACTTAGACAGCTCCCCTTGGATGGTTGACACTGACTTCTCCATGGCCTCCTGACGGGCCTCAAGGCCATTCTGGGTCTGCTGGATCTGGTCTACAACCCCAATAATCTTGTCTAGCAGAGACAGAACCATGACCCCATTCATCTGAGCTTCACTCTTGCCTCCAGGGCCAGGGGCCAATAGCAAGTCCACCTCCTCAGCCGGATCATCATCATCTACTGCCGGCTCGGTGGCAGCACCCACCAGGGCGACCTCGTCATCATCAAAAGGCACTTCTGCCAGAGCTACATGCTCCATCTTGACACCTGTATCCGCCATGGCTGTCAACTCCAAAAACAAATCGCTTGCACACTCGCTGCAGATAAAAATACACCACTGACAAATTACCTACAGGAGCGACGCTGCACAAAACACAATCTCTAAGCGTTATTCTTTTCTTGTAGGCAACTTTCTCTGCCACTTCTTAGCCTTTCCCCAGTCTTCTTTACACTTTAACTTTCTCTTCGCCCTCAGTCTCTCACACTCAGCCCTCTCTGCCTCTGTCTCTCTCTGCCTCTGCTCTGGGATGCCAGCCAGCCAAGGGGAGTAGGGCCTCTCACAGCTGAGGCATGTGTGCCCTGTCTCAAATGCCTCTGCTCCCTGTGAAACCACCCAGTGCAACTTTTCCCTTCCTACACCCAGCCCCTGCCCCTGGCTCCCCCCTGCTACTGGGGCTCCACCCCATTCTGTCCCAAAGCACAGGGAGGGGTGTCTCCAAGTCCCAAACTCTCCACTTCCAGCAGTGACACACTCCACTCTGATGAGGGCACTGGTGGCGAGATCAAGTACCATAAAATCAGTTCATACTAGCAAAATGTGATTATTGAACTTCATAGTCTCTGAAATTGTGTTTTGTGCTTACTGCATGTAGAGTCTATAAATTAATAATTGTGTTTAACTTCTGTGGTCATTGTACTGCATGAACAGTTCTGCAATTTTGACTACCAGGATGATAATTTGTAATGCCAATCCTTGAACATTGCCTCATTTTTATATGGTAATTCTTCATTAAAACACGTTTAGGGAGGTGAAGGGGAGGGGGGCAGGTCATCTGGTCATCATATAAAGATCATACAAAGATAAAGCTTGATACATAATATTTTTTTATTATTAAGACAGAAGAAAACTGAGTTGTATTTGTGACAACTATTGTATGATCAACAATTAATTTCTGGTTGCCTCAAATATTCTTCAGTGGTATAAGTATGCTATCATGTTGGCCTTGGCCTTTCTGCTGTTGTTGTTGTTGTTAAAACAACTCTAGCATACAACACTTTCCAAATGCAGTAACCCAATTGAAGTAATGAGAGAACTACTGTAAGTTTATATCAGTGAATACATTTCTGCGCGTTAGCTTCTCCTCTGGCACTCATAGATTCCTTCCTTTAAGTATTAAGTATAGTTATTAAGTTTATTATTATGACTTTTATTATTATTACTAACAAATAAGTTCAAAAATAAGCTACATTTAACACAGAACTGTCAACTTCAGAGCGTGTTTTACACCCTCTATTGGTCACAGTGAGTAACTACAACTGCCTTTGAGGTCAAGACAAGAAACATGAGCATAGGATTACTTCCAGTTAAAACATAAAATAAACCTACAATTAAAAAGAGATGTAGTTACACGTGGTGACTGTAAGATGATAATAAATGATGATAAACACTGTAATTGCAGCCTTGCTTCCTTTTTTGTACCTGTGCACATACTTGCATTTAAATGACCAATGTGTAGAATTGAGTTGCCTTTAGCAGTGTGGTTGCAGATTGCAGAAACTGAATACCCCTCAAAAACATGTATAGGCTCTCTTAAGGGCCAGTTTGTCCATTCTGGGCTACTGGAGAAATATGGTGGTGCAACATGGTGGGCTCTGTGCCAGAGGATCTACTCCCTATGTAGATATAAAGGTCTTACAAAAACAAAATTTGTCTTAATTGTGGTCCTGTTCCTACATGATGCATGTTGTATGTATGTTAAAGTACAATAAGTTTACGTGTAGGTCAATGTGCATATAAATAGAGCTGCAATGATGAAGTAATTATTTAAGAAAAAAAAGTCAAAAATCCCCAGCTTCTTTCAGATTCCAGATTCTCAAATGCGACTGTTCACAGGTTTCTTTAATCCTTTATGACAGTTAATTGAATATCTTTAGGTTGTGGACTGTTGGCTGGGACAAAACCAGACTTTTGAGGACATGAAACTCAATTTTCTGATCAATACTTAACCTTTTGCAGCCCTGAGTCCTCATATGGGGACATTACATTTCGGCTTTGCTGGACCTTATATTTCATTGTGCTTAACTTTGACCTGTTGTCCTCGTTCATGCATGCTTTTTTGTGCCACCTAGTGGTAGCATAAGCACAATATAATAATCAGTGTAAAAACCAGATGGAGCCATCTTGGCGAAGTCAATCAACAGCCGATCCCTGACTCAAACTATACAAATTAGACTAATTTTAGCAACAGCAACAAGCTACAACACTGCTAAACAGGAAGTACTTGTTTGAGGATGTTGGGACTTTATTATCATTCATGCAAAGGGAAGATGTAAATATAAGGAAATAGTTTTATACACTGGTGAATCAATTGTATTATACAGTAAAAATAAATCCATTGTCCCTATATGAGGACTTTTATTTTTTCAAAAACTACTCCCTGTTCAAAGACAATGTTTAGTTCTTGTAATTATCAGGTCTACTATCTATAGGGTGACCCTCTGCACCCTTTACATGCTGAGTTTAAGCTGCTTCCCTCAGGGCGAAGGTTTAGCCTTCCCAAATGCTGCACCAACAGGTATAGATATTCCTTTGTTCCATCTGCTATAGCTGCTCTTAATGGGCACAGATTGCCAGGACAAGTTGCTCTGTCTTGAATGTTGTTGGGTGTTCTGTGGGATGTATGTACCTTACCTTAACTTACTAATCCCCAATATCTAAGAGAAATTAAAAAATGCACACCAAACAAAAGCTCGGGTCTCAGGTTATAGAATACATTTTTAAAAAATCAAGAAGAGATGGTTGTATTTACGCAGTTTTCACCAGCTGGGGTCGCTCTAACCCTGATGGCTGAATCTCACAGTTTGCCGCGATACTTCCGCTTTGAAAGGTCGAGTAGACTGCTTTAAACCACCGAGTCCGCAACAAACAGCGTAGAGGAAACCACGGAGGAAAGGAAAGAGGAGAGAGAGCAAGCATTCTCCATCCTAATAGTAAGTGAGAAATTATTATATGACATACATTGAAATGATAGCGGTTCAAACGACTGTGGTGTGTGTTTTATTATTGTTATTATTATTATTATTATTATTGTTGGGGCGTCAGTTTATGTTTGAACAACAGGTGCGCTAGCTCTGCTGTTAGCAACACTTTAACGCTAAATTAACTCATATCTAAGTTAAATAACCAACTACTCCATGTCAGAAAAACTTAATATTAACCTCACTGCTGCTACTAACATGTTGTATATGTTGCTGGTAATGTTAAACTTCAACGCTTGCTCATTTTGACTAGTTAGCAATACTGTTGTGCTAACTTAAAAATAACATAAGCCTAATAAGTCAAGAGTATGTCTACGTTATTGCATTAAGCATTAGATTTCTTTCAACGATGGCCAAATAGCTGTAACACTGGAGCCATTAATCTTAGCTTTTCTGACATCTCCGGTTTTGACAGGTGAAGCTAGAGCTGTCAGAAAAATGTCGCTAAGCTAACTAATTTAGTCACCATATTAACATTTTGACTATTTATCTAATCATATTAGACAAGTAAGAATTGGATCACACTGCTTAGTTTTTGCCAGAGAGACCTGTGTTTGTTGTGTTACATTAAACGTTCATTAAATGTGCACTCTCTTGCATTGATGGAAGTGGGAGTATTGAGGCTTACTAGAGCTACTGGTCACATGCTTACTTCATAATCCACAGATAAGCCCTATGTAGTCGTTTTACAGTGGGAGGTTATGCTGCTTAGCTTTGAAGTATCCTGAGAAAATCTACACCTATTTTTGTTGTTTGTTTTAAATGATATCTATTTCAGAAGCTGCTGTTTACATACATTGGCTATTAACCTGTGCTTTAAATCTACAATAGAAATTCAGTCCATTTACACTTCCTTTTAGTTATATTGCAGTTACAATGCAAACTCTCTTGTCTGTGTAATAACATTCCTGTACTGATCATGGGATCAGCATGGGGGCAACCTGATATATATTTTTTTTCTTTTCTCCTTTTGTCACATGCCAGCTTCTCCATATATGTGTGAAACTAGCACACAACTGAGAAAGGCCTCCTTCATTAGTGACCCATGGAGAGAAAAGTGTGTTGAATGTCGAACTTCGCAGATCTGTTCATGTGTCGCAAGAGCATACTCTGATTTACAGGATGTAGTGTGTCTTCATTAAAAGTGATAATCCAGGTTTTGTGTTACTAACGGAAATATCTATGTTTTATTTCTAAAGGTTTTAGTTGAGTTACGGGTGCTGAGCACTCACATCCTTCAACAACATGGGGGAACTCTTCCGAAGCGAAGAGATGACGCTGGCTCAGCTCTTCCTCCAGTCAGAAGCTGCCTACTGCTGCGTCAGTGAGCTGGGAGAGATCGGGATGGTGCAGTTCCGTGATGTAAGTCTTTGATTGCTCTATTATCTACAGATTCTTCTCTAGGTTTACCATTTTCTGCCATCGGAGGCTCGCAAAACTGCTACCTGTAGGTCGTTGTCTGCTGAAAAAATGTGAGCGTGCCTTCTGCATCATGTTAATCATGTGCTCACAGCTGACCCCTCATTCCACGCATGAGAAAGCCCATTTCTGACAAAAACCCAGAGGGAAGCTTTCTGCTAGAACAACAGGAGGGGCTTTAACAGAGAAGGTCTTTGCTTCAACAGTGGTATCTTATTCATGTGATCACGTTAAACACTGGCATCCTTCATCAAAAAAAAATTAGAAATGATGAGATAGAAAAGAGCTTTTATTTACACTTTTCCAAACTGTTTATTTATAGACTCTTAATGCAGAATTTGAGCTCATTAGATTATTGATAACATAGAATCTTACTTTGCTGATCTAATGCACCTTACTTGGGTTGGTACGTACAATTTTTAATTTAACGTCCTTACAAACTTGACAGTCTATTCTCTGTTGTGTGACTCATGTTTCTTGTTTCTTTGTTTTTTCTCACAGTTAAATCCTGACGTGAATGTGTTCCAACGAAAGTTTGTCAATGAAGTACGACGATGTGAAGAGATGGATCGCAAACTGAGTAAGTGAGCCTTGATATTTTTTAACAGGACTGGAAGTTCTTGTTAATCATTTCCCTGAAAATAAAACTATTCCTTCTCTCTCACAGGGTTTGTGGAGAAAGAGATTAAGAAGGCGAACATCCCGATAGTTGACACGGGAGAGAACCCTGAAGTCCCTTTCCCGAGGGACATGATCGACTTGGAGGTAACTGCTCTCTTAAAGATTACAAGTGCGTTCTATCTTTTACTGCAACCCTCAGCTGACCGCACTGTTTTCTCCCTGCAGGCCACCTTTGAGAAGCTTGAGAACGAGCTGAAGGAAATAAACACCAACCAAGAAGCCCTAAAGAAGAACTTCCTGGAACTGACTGAGCTCAAGCACATTCTGCGCCGCACACAGCAGTTTTTTGATGAGGTCAGCTTGACTGTTCATGCAGGCCTTGCAAAACAATGTGCTTACGTCTTTCATTTATCTAGCGTTGCAGGGACCTTAAAGAGAAATGCGTATACAATTGTCTGTAGTTGTAACATTTGAAACCACTAAATCCAGCCTGAGAAGCAAATTCACTTTTACAAATAAAATACTAATATTTATTGATAGACTAATTAATTCATTAATATTAATGTGGCATGGGCAAGAAAAATGTTTCAGTCTAGTGGTTATACAGACTCTGCTGAAAAGCCCACTGTGTGAATTATACACAAACAAACAAACACACACACACTCACTCACAAACACAAAGGAGTACTTATTGCAGCTTGATTTGGCAAAAGGTGTGTCCACTCGTGATCTTTTATAGTTGCTCACATGGCCTTGGCCCATTTACACCGGCTATTCACATTAGTCAATATGCTGTGATGTTACTGCTGTATAATACTTTGCACAGAGTGAGCTGTGCATACACTCTTCTTCTGCCAGAGCAAAGCATTTCCTGTTGACCTTTGCTCATCATCAATTCCACTTCACTGCCTTCACAAGCAATCTGGATTTACCTCCGATGTTTAGTCATCTTTTACAATTTGTTATGAGTTTTGATTGAGATAAATCATTTAGCCAAACATGTAGCAGGTCATCCTTTAACTAGTGAAAGCCACTGTCTATTCTGGAAACTACACCTGGCCGTTGCTCTTTCTTTCTCCTGTCCAATTGTCATAACATTCAAGTAAATAACAACAATGTTTACAGGTATGTGTGTCTAGTAATGTAGTGACAATAAATGACTCTGCTGTCATTGTAGCTGATGATTTGTTAATGGACTCTTATGCAGATGGAGGACCCCAGTTTATTGGAGGAGTCATCCACCCTTCTGGACCCCAATGAGATTAATCGAGGGGCTCCTCTCAGACTGGGGTGAGTCTGTTTTTGTGGTCGTCTCTCATTTAAAAGGATTAAGCCTTTTCTTCATAGATGTCCAGTCTGTGCAGTTGAGCCATCTGTGTCTGAAATCGCAGTGTTACAACTAGCCAATCACCTCCCACACACCAGCTCAGGCTGCCCAGCTTAGTCAGGCGACAGAGGTCACCTAACACGGAAATCCTTTCAGAATTCACACTCACAAGTGTAATTCCTACTGGTGTATACTAGTGTATTTCAATGGATTTCATCGGTCTGATCAGCTCTTCCTCCAGAGGAAACCACAGAATTAATCATTATATGGTGAACCCGTGTTGTACTGTCAGAATCTGTTTAATTACATAGAGATAGTGTTGTGTTAAACATTATAATACATACATTTAATACACATATTTGATTTTTTATTGAGCAAAGATTGAAGTTGCATAATATTCACATAAAGATCATCCCAGCTGTTCAGGCAGGAAAAAATGGCTGAGGCTTTATATAATACTTGTTAGATTGGTGAGGCTATATGTGACAATTGTGACATTGCAGTTCCTTATGTTTGTTTGTTTTCCTATTAACTTCTTAAAGGCATTTCTTAGATATTTTATATGTACTAACCCAGGTAACCAGTAACAACAATTATGGAATTTGTCTATCTGTTATAGATTTGTGGCTGGAGTTATCGGAAGGGAACGTATTCCCACATTTGAGAGGATGTTGTGGAGAGTTTGCAGAGGTAATGTGTTCCTGAGGCAGGCAGACATTGAAGATCCTCTGGAGGACCCCGCTTCGGTCAGTACTGTTATACACAACTTACAATGAATAGTCTCTAAATAACTTACAAACTAATGGCTTAACACTTAGAACAAGTGGATTACAGAACTGTACTGACCAAAGTCTTGACTGTATAATTTTTCCACAGGGGGACCAGGTCCACAAGTCCGTCTTTATCATTTTCTTCCAGGGAGACCAGCTGAAGAATAGAGTGAAGAAGATCTGTGAGGGGTAAGCGATTGAGAAATATTTGTATATTCGGTGTGTTTTTGCCAGCAGATCCTTATGTGCTTCTTCATCTGCCCTCAGGTTCAGAGCAACGTTGTACCCGTGTCCAGAAACACCTCAGGAGAGGAAAGAGATGCTAGCAGGAGTGAACGCCCGCATTGAAGACCTGCAAATGGTACATGCACTAACAGAGAAAGCATCCACGCTCAGTTGACTCATTAACACTGACTAACACAAAAATTACACTTGAACCAGACAGTTCCCCTTTTTTATGTTTCTGTGTGGTCAGCCAATTTCTTTTCATTGGAAAGTGTTGGTAAAGGAATTTTCATAAGTCATGTAGTCAGTTAAAAGACAGTAACACATCCGCTCTGCACAGCTTATTATTGCCTCCAAGTCTGATATTGTGTAAGCAGTAGTGATATAAGCTCCTTTCAGCTCTATAGGAAATGTTACTTAAAATATGTAAGTAACACATGAAGGATGAGGAGTTTAATTTAAAAGCTTTTGGATTTTTGCACAGATTAATGTCTTCCAATCGAGTGAATCTTTCCACAGAAGCTACACTGTTTTTATTTTGTCTGCAGTGTTGAATTACTCCCCAGTGACTTGTTATCTAGTAGAAGGTAGAGAGGCCCCCGGGGAATCATTCTTTCCTATGTTTTTCTTTCCAAATGAGAAACGTCACTCAGACTTGCTTATCAGAGAGCTCACCTTTCTTTTACATACTACTTCAGTTTTGTTAAAGAGAGATGAATTCAAATGTTGGAGGATCATTGACAGTTATAGCTCAAGACAGATACTTAATACTTGGAATGCATCCCATACAACAATTCGATTGATTTCCTCTTACAGCTTGGGAATGTGGATCTTACACTTGTTGTTATGTGGGAGCTGAGAGCTGAATGGCATGGATGAGGAAGAATGTTGAGTTATTTGGGTAGAAATCAGTTGCGTGTGTGGGACATTAAGCCTCTCAACAGCAGACTAGACTGTGCCTATAAGCAGACAACATAGAGCTTATATTATCCAGCTATTTGCTGATCATGGAGGTTTGCTTTAAATGGCAGTCACACAGCAGCATACTTCGGACTATCCTATACCCTATATCTCTTATCGGAAAACCAAATGGATTAGATAGCCTGTTCCCTCCATATGTGACTAAAATGCTGACTGAGCATGCAACCTACCTAACTTTATGTATGATTTATGATAAATATAACTTGAACATGCAGGTTTCTTTCATACTCTAATGAACATAATTACCAGACACTAAACATTGTAGCAAGAAGTTTATGTCCCTCTTCTTTTTTTAGACTGTAACGAGGCATTTTTGCTTCGGGACTGTCACTGTAACGAGTACATTACATTACCCACAGTTTTCTATGCTGAGATTTGAACACCTCTATTCTTTTCTACCCCTAAAGGTGCTGAACCAGACAGAGGATCACAGGCAGAGGGTCTTGCAGGCTGCAGCCAAGACAGTCAGAGTGTGGTTCATCAAGGTGAGGAAGATGAAGGCCATCTACCACACGCTAAACCTCTGCAACATTGATGTGACCCAGAAGTGTCTGATTGCCGAGGTGTGGTGTCCTGTCTCCGACTTGGACTCCATCCAGTTTGCCCTGCGCAGGGGGACGGTAAGTAACTGAACACCAAGCGCTGTGTGTTTCATGGGAGCTATCCAACATTTAGTGGGTTTACTTCACATCTTAAAGACACGGACACACTCTGCATCACTTTTTTCTTTTTTTTTATTATGTTGACTTTGGTTCAAGTTAACCCTGTTTTATGTTGAATGTAGCAGAACCAGTTTGAAACTAATTGTGTCAGTGCAGAAAGAATATTCCGCCAGCAGGTTATTCAGGATTTTGTTTGTACTCAAATATCAGCTTATTTTTTACTTGTGTAAAGAACTAAAGAGTTTATCCTAAAATTGTACAAATATATGTTTTTTAAAAAAAGCTGGCTGCAACACATTTCCATGAAGACCAGGTAGAAGCTGTAATGGGTGTAGGAAGTTGAGTAGTTGAGGCTGTATGACACCATTTACACGTTAAGCTAGCCAGGTGCACACACTTCATACACAGTTCAGAGCAGAAGTAGGTATCAGATAGACTGAGAAAGCTGCAAATACCTCTCATGTCTATACTGCGCATAATCTTGTGTTGCATAACGATTAATTGTGCACTGCAGGAGAAGAGCGGCTCCACTGTGCCTTCCATCCTCAACAGGATGCAGACAAAGCAGACCCCACCCACCTATAACAAGACAAACAAGTTCACCTCAGGCTTTCAGAACATTGTGGATGCTTATGGAATCGGCAGCTACCGTGAGATTAATCCAGGTATGCACGTGCCGCACCTTTTTTTTTTTTTAACCTCTTGTCTGTCTTACCTGTCATCAGTTTTGACCTTTTATCTTAAAGCCAGTTGAGCTTTCTCCTAAAAACATCAGTCTACCCAGCTGGAGTTTTGCTGCAGCATCTTTCATTGTCCTCCATTGTCACCTTGTTGTATCACGACATGTTTCATTCATGTGTCATTTCCCCTTCCGCACCACACTCCCCTCATATGTTGCCTGCCTCCTTGTCTCTAGCTCCATACACCATCATCACCTTCCCCTTCCTATTTGCGGTTATGTTTGGTGACCTGGGCCACGGGACGCTCATGACCTGTGCTGCTCTATACCTCGTGCTAAGAGAGAGCAGGCTGATGGCCCAGAAGAACGATAATGAGGTATGGATCCCATCATGGCCATCTCACCAGCCCTACACATTCCTTATATGTGACACACACCAGCCCCTGAACTGTACATGACTCGCTGCTATGAGGTTTAAGTTTATATTTACAGAAATGCAGCTTTTCATGCTTTAAAAACGTATTTAATTTTAATTTGTCTTTGTCATCTATCTTGTTCTACATTTTTTTTCTCCTGATATTTTAATACAATTTCTAATGTTGTACCGCAGATGTTCAGCATGGTGTTTGCAGGGCGCTACATCATCCTGCTTATGGGAATCTTCTCAGTTTACACGGGCATCATTTACAACGACTGTTTCTCTAAGTCCCTCAATCTGTTTGGCTCGGGCTGGAGCGTCAGGCCTATGTTCGACCGTCGAGTGGGGGGCAACTGGACGTAAGTGTCACTGGTAAACAATGACTAACTGGAAATTTAATCCAGTGACTGCTTTAGGTGTGCTGTAACTCAAGTCTGAAAACTGATCCGTGTTTTCATCCTGTTCCTGTTCAGTGATGAAACACTCGAGGGAAACAAGATTTTGCAGTTGGACCCAGCAGTAGATGGAGTTTTCACAGGGGCTTACCCTATCGGCATTGATCCGGTGATTACCTTTCTTTGAAATCTGTGCTCTCATAATTCTGACAAGTAAAATTTTGCTTAGTGGTTACTTATTATATTCTTTCAAGCCACATTTTGGAAAGTTATTATGCATATGTTGTAAATAAATAATCAATAATGACTCATTGCTAAAAACTTATCAATGGATAGTAGAAGTAGTCACGGAAACTTGCACTTCAGCATTGTTTATCAAAGTTTAATGTTAATGTTTTTTTTTTTGCAACTGTTTTTGACCATATTGTCTCTTAGATATGGAACATTGCCACCAACAAGCTGACATTCCTGAACTCCTTCAAAATGAAGATGTCTATTGTCCTGGGAGTCATCCACATGCTGTTTGGAGTCTCTCTCAGTCTCTTCAACCACCTGTGAGATTTTTTTTATATCTCTATTTAAGTTTGCACTTCTTGTTGTATTTCCTTCTCTTTCAATTTGTATATGACTGTGACAAATTGGCTGTTTGTGTTTCTCGTCAGGTATTTCAAGAAGCCACTGAATATCTACTTGGGATTTATCCCAGAGATTATTTTCATGTCCAGTCTGTTTGGCTACCTCGCCCTTCTAATCTTCTATAAATGGTTGTCATACGATGCAAGAACCTCTAAAGATGCGCCTAGTCTCCTCATCGCCTTCATCAACATGTTCCTGTTTAACTACAGTGACCCCACTAACAAACCTCTGTACAGAGGACAGGTCAGATACACATTTTGGGTTTTACACATTATCTCTTTGTCCTGAAATGAAACACTGTGAACTAATTGTCCTTCTCTGTTTTCTGTCTTGTCTTGATTTTCTCCCCTGAATATGTAGATGGTCTTACAATCACTCTTGGTGGTCATCGCCCTGGCATGTGTTCCTTGTATGTTAATAGTGAAAACTCTGGTTCTGCGGAGACAGCATTTGTGGCGGAAAAACTTGGTAAGATAAAGCAGACCTTCTAGCATTATCAATAATTGTATTACAGACAATTTTACTAAACACAATAAGTGATTATTGACTCCTCATATTTTGTTATTTTACTTGTTTGACAGGGCACAGAAAACTTTGGAGGGATTAGGGTGGGCAACGGTCCCACTGAGGATGAGGCAGAAATCATACAGCATGACCAGCTCTCACAGCACTCTGAGGAGGAGCCTGAGGTAAAAAGAGGCATGCAGTCTTCTGCCTGACTGCATTTTCTTCCCATTGCTTCCAAAGCTAAAGTAACAGCAGACCAGCAGTTTGGTGGTAGAGGAGGAAGGAAAACGGGTTATAGGATCTACTCACATCTTTCAATAATTCACTCGCTCAGACACAGTTGTAAATAGAAACCTGTATGTTTCCACTCCTCTTGTGCCACCCACAAACATCAATTATGTATGAAGGTCCAGTTCATTACAAAAGGTTTACAAGCTCCAGTGTCTCAAATTTCTAAATTATTATTCCATTCTTAGATTATTATAAATGCTATTAAGAGATTAAATAAAGGAATGCCATTAACTTTGTTTACTTTCAAATTACTCGTTTTTTTTAGTACATCCTGCAGACCTTTAATGCTACCAGTTGTTTTACATTAAACTGATGCAGTCCCCCAACTGAATTCTGAAATGTCTTGACTGTGCTTATTAGCATAATGTTGCCATCATGTAATGTTCATCTTCTTCCCTTATTAAGCGAGTAACTGGTCTCTTTCGTTACTTTTCCCATTTACTGATGTCTGTCTGTTCTGTCTGTCCATCTGTCCATCTGTGTGCGTGTGTTGTCAATAACCAAGCGTTGCCTTTTGTCACCTGCTTTCAAGGCCCGGGAGGAGGAAGAGGTAGGACAGGAGCTCATACTGCACCTCCACCCTGCAACCTGTTCCCTGCTGTGCATGTCTTAGCAACCCTGTGTCTTTCTGCCCCTCAGCTTTTACTGTGGATGCTGTCAACCTATTCTTCCTGCTCTTAGCCGCGTCTGTGTGTGTGTGTGTGTGTGTGTGCGAATGTGTGTTTGTGTTAGTCAATGTGTGGTCGGCGTGTTTCAGGAGTCTTCTTTTTGTAACATTGGCTGCAGGGATTCCTCAAGCAGTGGGCACAGCATCTTGTTGGCCAGCGCTTCCTTACAGTTCCAGTGCTGTGCATGAAGCATCAGCAGCGCAGCTGATTTTATGGGTTCACAGGCTCCTAAGACAACAATGCTTCTTCTAATCTTGGGTGTGCTGATCTACAAATGGCTTTCCTTTTTAATTACCTGAATAATCATGCACACACAATGAACCAGGCTCCTCCCATGTGGACCTCAGGACCTGTCGTAGAGCTGTAGGTTTTCTAAATGTCCATACTGACATGCAGTTACATTTCAATATCTCTGTCCCACAGTTTAACTTTTCAGACGTGGCCGTGCACCAGGCCATCCACACTATAGAGTACTGCCTGGGTTGTATCTCCAACACTGCTTCCTATCTGAGGCTTTGGGCCCTCAGTCTGGCGCATGCACGTAAGTTACATTATACATTTTTCCTTTTATCCCTAAGGTTTGACCTTTTAAATTAAAGTATAAATATGGAAACATTTCTGAAGAGGATTGAACACCTTCCTTTTTTTTTTTTGTCTATGCAGAGTTGTCAGAGGTGCTGTGGTCCATGGTGATGCGCATCGGCCTTTCCACAACCAGCATTGGAGGGTTTTTCCTTCTCACCATAGCCTTTTTCTTCTTTGCTGTTCTCACAGTTGCAATTCTTCTCATTATGGAAGGTTTGTCAGCCTTCCTGCATGCACTGCGACTGCACTGGTAAGTTGTTTGTCTTAGTATCTGTTGCTTTCTTTCTTTGTCTCCTCAATATTGACCACAATTTCGCATAGTACCTTTTAGACACACGCACCTGTAAGTAGATGCACAAAACCACTAATTAAAAAACAAAGTGTCACATACAGAAACATTTCAAGTCTGAAGGCAGTATATGAAGGGTGAACCAAATTAACACATGCACAAAATAATGCACTTTGCACTATGATATTCAGTATTTATCCGTTTAAAAGACGTATTGAATTATATTAAAATGAACATCTATGACATAATAACATGAGCATTAATCCTAACTTAGTTTCCATACAACAAATTTGCCATTTTAAAAGAAGAGTGCTCAATGAATGCCAAATAACAACAAGCACAGTAAACTATAACTCTATAGCTCCATCTGCAGGCGAGAGCTTTTATCCCACCCAGTGGACCATTCCAGGTTGCACAGAAACAGTTTGTGAGTGATTAATACAGCAGGATATTATTTATTTCAAAGCAAAGAACCAGGACCAGTTTTTTTTTGTATTAAAAGGGTCAAATTAATATTTTAAGTGTCATAGTTTGTACTGAAGGTGTAGATCCAGTGTGGCGTAAAGAAATACAAATTTGTATTAATTGGACACAAAAAGAGTATCAGGTAGAGGAATTTATCTATTTTAAAAAACATGACATCAGATATTATCAATGTTTTTAGTAAAAGACCTACTACACTGAAAATACAGTTTCATGGACTTTCAGGACTTCATGTTTAATTCAGATAAATACAAAGTTCCGTATTTACAACAAATGATTTGATACAAATTTACAAAAACAAAATCATACAAAATTTGAGGCACACAGACCAGAATAAAAATGTTAAAAGTAGTTGAAAAGTTCCCATTTTTGCGTTTCCCCTCTAACCTCTCATGGGGGTGATTTCAACACCAGTAACACTCAGTGCAAGGGTGTGCATCTCGGCTGGGGTGTGTCCCAATTAGAAGTTATCAGATTGTGGCTTGACATCTCCCGCTCTCTTTCCTGGCTCGTGGCCTGGAACATGTCTGGCTCTCATCAGCATTGTGCTTTCCATTTTGCCACGTGTCCGGTGTGCAGAACAGACCGTGGAACGGTACCAACGAGACTTTGTTGTCTGGTCATTAATGTCTTTGTTTGGCTGGGCTGAATGTCATCCTGGTTTTATTTTGCGCTGGCACATTTACAGAGCATGCCTGTGTCGCAGTCACTCTTCTCTGTGACTGTCCTCTACACAAGAACACTTGATGATCAACTTTCACTAAACTGTATTTCTAATGATTGCATTACGAATGACAATTTTGCTGATCTTAGTAATATCTTGTTTACTATATATGCAGAAAAATGTCAGTCAGCTCAAAAATGTCATGAGATATTCGTATTTTCTAAAAGAATGAAAGTATATATCTGAAATTAAACACAAATGTGGCCTATGAAATTCTAGGATAATCGGCACAGATAAGACTCCTCATATCCATTTTGAGTTTTCTTGTGACACTGATCAGCCAACATACTGAGAAGTGTCTGAACATTTTTGCAAGAAAAAGTTACATGCACTAATTTTAAAAAAAATTAAAAAAAGAGAGAATCTCCCCTCTAGTCTACTTTCCTACACCAGACAGACTATGGAATGGCGAGTATTTGCAGCTCCTCAGTTAAAAGGTCATCCAGCCGTCACTTAGCATTGGCCTTTTTAAAAATAGAGCCTGATCATTTTCCAGAAGGGAAGAAGCTTCGGTGTCTGGTCTCAGGACCAGGTCCAGGAGCAAGGATCTAGACATGAGGGGGTGCAGGTGGGCTCTGTTACAGAGGAAGACTGGAGAGAATGGAGAGCAGGGGTCACATAGCCAGCCACAACTACTCTGCTCAGCATTACCCAAACCTGACAGTCATCACCAGTCTGTGTTGTTGTAAAAGAGGCTTCCTGATTGTTTTTTATTAATGCATCTTTATTTTCTCTGCAGGGTGGAGTTCCAAAATAAGTTTTACTCAGGCCAGGGCTTCAAATTCCTCCCCTTCACATTCGAAAGCATCCTGGATGGGAGTTTTGAAGAATGAGATCCGAGAATCAGTTTGGTGTTGAATAGAGATTTTTTTTTTGACGTCTGTCAAACTGCCAATAGTTTTAAGCTTCTCACCATTTTAAGAATCATCATCTAAATTGGGAACATCTACTCAGAAATGACTTTTCATTCATTCATTCCTCAGAAAAAGAAGCATTATCTGTAATCTGTTATGTGTCTTGTCTTAGTGAAGTCATTTGTTTTACTTGTTTGTTTTATTTAGTTTAATATTATTTATGCGATTTTGTCCTATTGTAAAACCTGCATTTTGTTTTCATATGTGGGAGTGTTGCACTGCAGATCATTATGAATTAGATCTACTATTTGTTGACAGATGCTTATTCAGAGTAAAGTGGCTTAAACATGTATTTAACTTTCTTTATATCTTTGCGTCATTGTATTCAGGTTGTCTCTTTCTCTCTGTGTCGGCATTGTTCTTTAGCACCAATCAACATCTCGTACACAGCTCAGCTCATCAGTTCGATTTCGGAAACATGCACACGCACGTTGCACATGCAGACCCCGCTATAACGCTGCAAACTGACCTCGCACACAGAGCTGTAAAAGGTCTAAAGGGAATACAATTTAACAGTTGTTTGAAAACTAAGATGAACGGACTGTTTAATCCTGTGTTGTGCTCTAACATTGCCACAAATCTCCTTTGTGTTTATTGCGCTGTTCCTGTCGGTATATGTGATAGAATGAAGGGGGATGTTCTTTAATAATCCAACATACTAAAATGATTTGACAGTATCAGCCTTTCTTATTTTTGTTGTTTCATATGCTGGTTTCACTTGTTGTTTAAAATGTTATCGTAACATTTAGAAGGGAGTACGGACAGCATACAGAAGATAGGCTCATATAGAATTCCTCCAAAATTGTGACGCACCCACATTAATCATGTGTCTCTGTGTCAATAAAGTGGTAAGAGCTGGTTTGTTTTTGGATTTATTTGTTTCCCTCTTAAAAGTTATTTTCCCAATTAGGAGATGGTTAATAAACAGAATGTGCAGGGGTGGAAGTATGTCACATAGGCTACATACAGTAGTGTTCATTATCCATTAGGTACGTCTCAATATATTAAACTAAACTAAATATTAAACATAGTTGGGAACAAGATTTTGGTCTTCACTTATTTGTAAATGACCATGCTTGACACTTGAATTTTGTTTATGCCAAAAAAACTAAAATCGTGAAACACTAGATGATTGATAAATTGCATGCGACTCCTGAAATACATGGTTAATATGATAGTTTATGTACCAGAAGTACCAAAAACAACTTATTTTCATCCAATGCGATCATCTTTAATGATCTAAACTTTGTTGGCATCTGTTCAAATAGAAACTGAACAATGGTGTAGCATTAAAACTAATTCATCCATGGAGGAATTTATTTTAATTTGTGTGTGTGTGTGTATTTGCTATTCTCACATTCTACCGGACCTGACTAATATTTTTGCACACATTTATGACGGTATGCTTTAGGACATCTCGTGGTTGCAATGACTCACAATTGTTGAAAAACCTATTTTATAGAAACTTTATAGACATTTTTTTAGTCATTGACTTCACTTTGCACTTCTCTAAACTCGCCGGTAGGGGCCGCAAGTGAGCTAGGCTAATAAGTCAGTTGCAGTCCACATTTTAGCCTTCGTCTTGGCTCAAAAACTAACATACACAGAACGTTTTGTCACATATTGAACCGGAGCATCTGTAGATTAATTCCATGCTCGATATATTATGATCTACTAAACGATATGAGATTAATAAATCCTCGTTTTTGTTAGGTTCACTGCCATTTTGACTGTAAGAGAGCCTTATTTATTGGGAGAGGAGAGGGAGGAGTTTTAACTGTGTGGTGTGTTACAGCAAAATACTTTCTAAATTAATCATAGTGTTGTAATTGAAAAGTTTGGACTTATTGTTTATTGTTACCTGAATTTGAATAGATGTAGGTGGTTTTTCTGACACATAAAATAAAAAGGAAACACCTCATTAACATAGTCCAATCAAACACTGAAGGTTGTAATGATTCTCAGTTACCCTTCTAGCTCTGTATACATATTATTGTTACTTCACAGATGTTTCACGCTTGTGATCCTCTTGGTGGTGCTATTGAACAGGCTGTGCAGTTACAGCAGTCCATGTGAAATGAGTCTTTTGTTTCCCCCCCTCTACTGCATGTCAGTAGTTTTTATAAAAAGCACTTACAGTTATCCGTGACATTGAATTATTTTGATTACCCTCTTGACTGCTGAACTTTATGCCTGTAATGGGATACCAGAGATTTATTTGGCAAACTAAAAGGAAATGACCCATAAGAGAGCTCTGACTGTATTAGAAATTTATGTCCAGTTAAGTATTCTGTACATAATGGGCCTTTTCTTTAACATGTCAGTTATCATTGTGTAATCAACCGGTTTCGCTCAGCGTAGCCGTCTACAGGCAATTATGTTATGAGTCCAAACAGAAGTATCCACTTGAGTTTCCACCCTCTTTGAAAGGGCTTGTCTGACTTGTCTGACAGTCCCGTCAAAAGCAGCAGGAAGCATCCAGCTTCACACAATATTGTGTATTCATAAATGAGTTGCCCTGACAAATAGCATGCAAGGGAAGGTTTTTTTTTTAACATGTCACTGCCAACGCAAAGTCTAAAACAGTGTTTCATCCTACTGGCACCTTGGGAGGCCTACTATAAAAACCTTCAGCCACAGAAGACGAGGAACATCATGTTCTCTATCCTTCGTATTTTGTCGAGGGGGGTGGCTGCTATTAGCCACAAAGTAATAATAGCTCTTTATTTATCTTACTTTTTTTTTCTTCTTTTTTTCAAGAAAGCTCATTTTATTTGATATTTCCCACAGTGTCATGTATAACTAGGGGTGAGAGCAAGCTTGCATAAGAGCTCCAGAAATCCTGACGTGTTTACACTTCCAGGGATTCCTATTCTGCTGTTTCAAAGCATAAACCCCAAAGAGACCGAGCTTATTATTTCACTCCTTTATCTTAGGCAAACATTAAGTGCACTTTAGTTTGGCAGAAAACTGTCTCTAGGAATGTTGTGGTTCTTCTAAGGTTATAGTAGATTTTTCTTTGGGATAACAGGGATGCTTTTGCAGCTGGTGTAGTGCTGCAGGCCTTGTTGTTGTCTTGATCCAGGCACAGAAAACAGATTTAGATATTGTATTAGCCTACACCGGTAACAGCTAAAGATCCACAAGCATCACTGTCATGTTTTGCTGTACTTTTCCATACGCTACAAAGCGCAATCCATACTTCCATACTACTGAAATATCACTATTATTTGTATACTTTTGTGGCTGACCACAGTCTCCACCATCTGAAGAGCCCAAACTACAGTATGTGTTATGAATCTGTACAAAATCTGGAGCCTCTGTGTTCTTGCTGGCACAATTTAAGGCTCAAACATCTTACACATCTTTGTGGGATGAGAGACTCAAGATCCTTTCCAAGAGTACTGTGCGCTCTGCAGCTGTGGAATAATATTGATGTTCTCTTTTCTTCTGTTTTCCACCCACACACACTTTCAAGCCCAGTGTTAGACTTTCGGACAAACAAATGATAACATTTTAAGTGTGGCTCATATAGCTTGTGCTTCTGTGCTGCTGTTAGGAAGAAATCATTAGGCTTATATTCGGTCTTTTACGCAATATATCTGACACATCTTTGGACTAAACAGACTAAACAAAGTCCTTTTTAACTAGACACATGAGAAAATGTATGTCTGTTCAGAGAGAATAACAAATCACAATTGGAAACGTTTTTTCGAAATAGTATATAAAAGTTGAACAAAGTAAAAACCCTTTTTACTATTCTAGCCCACTTGAATTTGACATACACACACACACAAACACAGACTTCCAAACCTGCAATTTGTTTGATTTTAGCGTAAAAAATGTCTGAAACACTCTGTCCTCACTCATATTTCTATGTTATGATCCCTTTTGACATTCAACTATAACACAGCCAAAATAAAGCCTGTCTCGTTGTCATGACAGATTGCTATAAGCTGTCACATCTGGAGTTATCGTGGCTGATGGACAGAGAGGCCAAAAATGTTCATGCAGACTTGACTGACAGGCAGGTCCATTCAGATAATAGATGACTCAGGTGAGTCTGGGATAGCGGAAGCTTCTCTTTACTCAAAGGACTTGTACCTTAACACACCACTGGGATTTTATTACCAGGTCTTCAGATAACATTGTTCTTCAAACGGTTTTCCACGACCTGTCTGACCCCCAACCTTTGTTTCCAAGCTCTTTTTTCACACAACGATTTGGCCGATTACATCAGGAAGCTTCAGACAATATGAAAACCTGACAGCGGTGACAATGTTGGACACACAAACACACACATGCACACATACAAACATCTACATACCTCTGTGGAAAAGAGTTGCATAACAAAACAAAAAAACAGGAAAAATGGAAAAGGGAGGTAAAAGGAGAGAAAAAAGGAAGAAAAGAAAATAAGTGACAATCACATAAAAAGATATGACAGCTAACTTTTTGACTAATTAATTGCTCCAGGAAATCTTGAAAATATTCCTGGAGGATGGAGGAGTGGAGGTTCCACTGGCAAGTTACCAAGTTCCAGAAAAGCACATGTTTGCCTCTCTCTCATCTCAAAATCTGCAGCCACACTCACATAAATTCATATGACTGACACATTAATGAGTTGCGACTCACATTGCCAACACAAACCCTCACATGAGAAAAAATGGACTCTAATAACCCAAAATACACATGTATAGAAATATAAGAACTATGAATCAGAAAAACAAGATCTTAATTTTGTATTGTATCCAAAACATTTTGATGTCATTGTATTTTTATAATATTGAGTTAACCCTAACCCTGGATCCATCTAGGTATTTGTCTGTGTCTGTGTGTGTGTGTGTGTGTGTGTGTGTGTGTGTGTGTGTGTGTGTGTGTGTGTGTGTGTGTGTGTGTGTGTGTGTGTGTGTGTGTGTGTGTGTGTGTGTGTGCGTGTGTGTGTGTGTGTGTGTGTGTGTACTAGGTATTCCTAATGTTGTGGGGACTTAAATCTGTTCACACAGTTATGTTATGGGGACTCGCCTGTCTTATGGGGACAAAAAGCAAGTCCCCTTAAGGTAAATGATTTATTTTAGGGTGAAGACTTGATTTAAAGTTAATATAAGTTTAGGGTTATGTTAAGTTTAGGATAAGGGTTAAGATTAGGCATGTAGTGGTTATGGTTACGGTTAGGATAAGTGTCCAGTAAATGAATGTAAGTCAATGTAATGTCCCCTGAAGTGATGGAAACATGGTGTGTGTGTGTGTGTGTGTGTGTGTGTGTGTGTGTGTGTGTGTGTGTGTGTGTGTGTGTGTGTGTGTGTGTGTGTGTGTGTGTGTGTGTGTGTGTGTGTGTGTGTGTGTGTGTGTGTGTGAGAGCTCTAAATTACTCTCTAATCCTGTACCGTAGTAAACAAGGAGAGAGCTGTGGGTTGGAAATCAAAAGCTTGAAGAGATTTGTTCTTGGCTGTACTTTCATAACTCATGATTGTACAAAGTATGAAACTCATAATTGGCTCTCTCCCCATCATAAGATCACAGCAACATTGGCTGCAGTGTATTTTTAAATGTGTCCGCTTCAATTACCTTCACTATTTAAAACAGTTCATGGCACTTTGAGACGCTCTATACAGCGCTTGTTCTCTGTTCCCGCAGTCTCTAAGTCAATAGCTGAGAAAGGTTTTATGTTTAAAGCTCCATCTGATTTGAATAATCAACTGTAAATCCACATCTTTCTACTTTGCCCTGTCTTCTTATTGTAGGATCAGTTGTACAATCCCATAATTACCCCTCTATAATTATGTTTTATAACTTTATTGCTTATTGCTATCACTGACACCAAGACTTTCCAATAATCTATGAATGACTGATTCATTTTCATGCTCTGATTGGAGTATGATCTGCTGATTTTGTATGTCTTATTTTTTAATATTTATAGTTTTTTTTGGTATCATTTAATTACCTCCTTGTTATTTTTGTTTTTTGTCAAAGGTTTTGTCTAATTGTGCTTGCATGGTATTATTGTCACTGATGACCCACTAAAAAAAACCACGATGATACATCACAAGTTGTTTTTTCCTAATGAAGAATTTCTATTGAGATCCAGACCACCAGAGTCTGTTCCTCGTCAGTCTGAAAACCTGGACTCCCTCCCAAGCCAGAGGATAGAAGACAAAGTTCACTGTGGCTTCTCTGGCAGGTGTGTGTGTGTGTATAAACTACAGTTCAAGTACATGTGAGTGGGCATTTGTGGGTACCGCGTCCTGCAAATCCAAACAACAGAACTGGCAGTGTTTTTGTTTCTTTCCATGAGCTTACCCACATTGAAATTGAGCTTTTTAAGGATTAACTTAGCAGTGTCCCTTGTTTTGGTTGGGTTTCTTTACACCGCTTTTGAGTTGAAAAGTTCTCCCCACGTTCAGTGTGCCTATTGTGTGGCTTTTTGGAGTATGATCTGTGCCAGTAGTACCCCCATGTTGAGGGAGGACACAGCCGCCGCAGACGGAGGAAAACAGGCCGAGGCAACAGGTCATGCTACTCTTTGTTCAAAGTGCTTTTGTTGTTTTTCAAGCATTTCCAGGGACAGAATAAATAGCTCTGCTTAACCAAAGGCATTTGCCTCCCTCACTGCTATGAATGCACCACCATGAGAAACATATTACCAGTGGTTATGAATGTTTCGCCTCCTCTGGAAACTCTCTACCTCTTTCTGTTTTTCTTTTTAAAGCATTGCTGAGACATATGAAAGAAATGTTCTTCATCGTTTGTCCCGGTCAGCATCTAGCATGCGAGCATGGAGAAGACAGACTTTGATTTGTCATTAACCTTATCTCTATGAATGACTCCAACATTTGAGGACAACAGACTGAATCCTGCCTCTTAGAAGGTAACTGAAAGGACATATTCTTGTTTTTATCCTCTTCAGGTGCTCTTTACCTGCCACTGATATCCATCAGCATCAACAGGCTGCAGTGCTCGAACTTACTGTAAGCTTGTGGATCTTAAGGATCCTTGCAAAGGTTTGCACCAAAAGCTTTAGGTCAACACTGGAATGTAGCAGGAGTGAATCAATTTAGAGGAAGTGACTAAGGGGTCAGAGTGTTAAGCATATCGTTAAGCACATTCCACAAGTGATGAAGTGAAAATGATTTGATTTGCCATACATTGCATTATCATCAACACCATTTATGGCTGCAATGTAAAGGTGAACTGAGGTTATAAAGGAAAAAAAAGACTTGAAAGGGAATGAGGGAGAGAGTTGGAGAGGCTATTGGACGTTGCAGGTTTTCCATACCCTGGAGAATTGTTTTTCCGACCACCTTTCACCCCAACGGTATCTCCATAACAGCGGTATAATCAGGAACATAAGCGTAAAGGAATTTCCCCATTATGTAAGGTGCGAGAGGAACTACTTCTGAGAAATGTGGTGCACTGAAAGAGATCTAGAGATTGTGAGATTGAGAGAGACAGGGAGAGAGACAGGGAGAGAGAAAGGACGGCAGTTAGAACAGGCACAGAGACAACCAGAGCAGAAGGTCACGTAGATAGAGAGAGAGATACGGTGCAAGGAGATGGGAACGATGGGATAGAAACCTGTATACAACTCAACTGAAGTCCACTGCCCAAACCAGGGCAGGGGTATGCTCTAATGAAGTGCTTTTCAGCAAGGCATCAAACATTCAAATTGCTGCCAAGGCAGTGCACTGTGCAGCTGAACATCCAGTCAAATAGAAAGACATCATCAAAGGATCAACTGTTTCCACACAGAGCTTTAAATTAGAACAAGGCACACAGTATCACAATGAGTACCAAGAAGTACCCAATGTGCTTTATACCAATAAAAAAAAGATGGTTGTAAATGTAGGCTCTATAGGGCTGACAAGGATCATTATGAGAATTTGCAGTACTGTTGGCACAGTCTTACTTGAGCTCTGCCCTCTCAATTTGTTTTCAGTATTTTTGGTACTATCTGGCTCTGTGTTCCACTTCATGTAAACTAGTAGGACTTCGATAAAGCCCTTTTGTAATCCTCATCTCTTTGATAAGCTATTTTAGTTTGCTCAATGACTTAGAAAACAGAAAAAACTGGATGTTCTACATCAAATATTTTCTGTTATCGACTCAGATAACAGAAAATATTTGACTATGAAGTGGAAAAGTGCTTTACATAAACAAATACGTGAGCACCAGTTAGCTGCTGTCATGATGCCAGTTGTGTAGTGTGTTCTTATAGTGCACTGTCAAGTAATCTCTTGTTATATAACTGATTATTGTGACATGTAGCTTTTCCAACTTCCAAATGTACATTTGCTCTATTAAAGTTGTTCCTTTACTTTTGTCACACAGACTGAGGGGAGACAAATTGATTTAGCAAAGTACTGTGCCTTATTATAGCGTTTAAAAGCATATTTGCTGCCTGTTAAACTTCAATAACCATAAAGTCGGACATTAGTTGCAATATGCAGTTCAGAGCAGTAAGCTTTAGCCTACTCTTTGTATTTGTTTAGATCAGTACGAGCCGAGTGCTCTTTTGCTACAAAGTCAGATTTTGTAGCACACTCATCACTCAGGAGACAGTACGAACTTTCTCCACATCTGTTTTAAATCACCCCGTACAGGTTACCTTAAATATCAAAGTGACATCAACTGATCCTGAGAGTCCTTCTTAGAAACATCCACTTCATCAAGCATTTCAGCATATGTTGATGTGTGTATATGTTCTGTGTGCGCTGTGGTATGGAAATAATACCTTCTACTGAGAAAAAAAAACCCAGTAAGGAGAAGAGAGGCATAAAGGACTAGGTTAGAAAAAAGGACGGAGGCCAGTTATGAACATTTCTGGCATTCCTCAGCTCCATGCAGCAGCAGGATTTTCTTTAGGGGAAGCGGTCACTCCAGCCAAGAGCCACCGGAGCAGGACCCTGCAGGGAGCCCTGCTTTCTCCTTATTGGCCACAACAGAGATGGACTGGCTTGGTGCCGAGTATGCAAGGAAGAACACATTAAAGCAAGAATTCAGGATATTGGCGGTCAGGGATATTGTTTAACCTGAGACAAGTAAACAAGCACATGTGTGCCCTTGAGAGAGAAAGACAGAAAGAGAAAGGAACTTTACTACCGTGGAAAGCATTACTGAGTGTTCCTCTTCACAGGATGCTGGTATTTCCTGTACAGAGAAGCTGCTGGATATTTATGGATGACTGGCCCTAGAGAGGATTTCTATTTTCTTTATGATATTCTATTTCTCTAAATAGACGTACTGAGAGGAAAAGCAGATGCTTCACAGGCAATCTGGTCCAAGCATGGGTAATCTGTTTTGGTATTAGATATACTTCTTTACTGACCTTGCACACAGGTGAGCTATCTGAACTATCAACACCAGTCAACAGAAACACTGAAAGGTATTGTCCTTTATCATCAGCACATCATCAGGGGTTTATAGGGGGATGAGAATATGTTGAGACGATACAAAAATGTGATGACATGCGTGATGATGTCAAATGTGAAATATGCATCCTATAATGTAGATTTCCATCCTCCTTTCCCCCAAGGGGTCGCCAGCTCAATCTGAGGCGTCGCAAGATGATTAACATGAGCGGAAATGAGAGAGAGGGGGGGGGTTCTGTTATACAACTCTGACTTTTCTCTTTTGTTGTGCTTCATTATGAAATACTGGGGAGTTTATGCCAAATCAGGCCTATTAAATCAAAGTGTTGTATATCTTTGATCAAATTGCTCACATTGCATGTTTATATTCTTAAATTCCAGTGAACACAAGTAAATTACATGAACATGGTGAGTCAACAGAGGGTCACTGCCCCCTTGTTCTAGACTAACTGAAGTATGTGAATACCAACTAAGTTCAGACCATGGCTCTATCCGAATGAGGACACTCCAACCTAAGATTTATCTACAGTCTGGAATTTAGTTTGATTAAAATGTGAAAACTTTTACCTGAAAAATAAGCCTGGACCAGGTTCAATTACTGTACTCTAACACTAGAGGCATACATGTTCACTGCTGTAGTTCAGATTTAACTTAATCAAATCAGTAAGTGACAAGCCATGTAGAGTAAACTAAATGTCATTGTTGCTGTTGCTATAAATAAAAATAAGACACAGGCAGAAAAGTTTGATAGAAAACGTACATGTATTTTTTTCTTCTCTTACATTTTGCAATGCATGCCATCAACATTTATTCATTTTAACATAACGTCCTCAAGGACAAGTGCAAACCTGCCTGAAATTCATGAGCAGAAAAAAAAAGGAATAAGTAGAAGTTAATGTACAAAATAATGATACAATGTTAACATTCATACATTGGTAAAAAAAACAAAAAAACAAACCCCCCTCAAAAAAACATCAATTATTTTGACAATCTCATAATCTTAATACTAACTCACAATACACATTTCAGTACTTTTGAGAAATTCTCCCGAGCATCTGAAGGCAAATATCACATATCTATACAACTCTGGGCCCTTCAGTTAACCAGGTCATTGATCATCATCTGTTGCACTAATAACAAAGCCAGACTGTTGCTTTTCCCCCCTGCCATTCTCTCTTTCCAAGACTGTTCTCACAATATTTGAAGAGCATGAAATCTGGTGGCAACTTCGCAGTTAAGCACAACCCAAAAAAAAGAAGTGTGCAACTTGTGCAATAGCCAACAAATTAACAGTAAAAATAAAAGTTTGACTGCAACATTAACACAGAAGTGAAGTGAGGTTGACGAAGTGGCACTTTGTGAAAAAAAAAAAAAAAGATGTGACAACTATAAGTGGAAACTGTTAATAAGCACTGCACAATATGTGACAGGTGAGTGTGCTTGATGAGCCTTTGGTTTCTTACCATTACATGAAAGTCCAATAACAAAATAAAAAGTGCTCAAGATTGTCATTTAAAAATAAAGAATGCTACTATTTCCATCTTAAACTCAGGCATTGTGTGGCTTTGTGTATTTAAGGGGCTGAAGTGGTATAACGCAAACACATACACATATAAAACAGTGGAACAGTTAATGTCTGGCTTCGGCGTAGGTGCTTGTCTTTTTTCTAATTCCTTTGTTTAATACAACCATCTGTCAAAACCCTTTACTTCCTTCAAGAAAACTCATCTCATAAGGTATGTCTGGGTCAGCTGAAGCATAACTTGTTTTGATGAGAGCACACAGTGAGTGAAGTCATTTCCCAAGGAAGTGAGAGACTGCGTCTCCTCTGAAACCCAGTTCAAAAGGCTAATTGGGTAAAAAGAGAAACCAGTGTGCGTGCAGGAGTGAACTAGCCACAGCGTGAAGCCGAGTCCAGTTCATGTCAGTCACTTTTAAGGCAGCAGTGCAGTCTTGCGACAAAACACTTGCAGTTGAGTGCTGTGTCTTCTCCCACGTCTTTCTCCTGCATCTTCATTCCTCCTGTCATCATATGAAATCAGCACGGAGTAGCATGCATTTTTCCAACACGCACACAAACACGTACACACAGGTGTGAAACTACACACACCCCAGCTCACAGACATCACAGCAGTAGAAGCAGCCAGCAGCAGGCGTACAGCATCCATATAGCATGGCCCTGAGTCAGATCAAGACCGAGAAGCTGCAGGCTCACTGGCTTTCAGCGTCTGCTTCGTGGAGTTAAGGTTTCTTCAGGCTCTCTCCACCTGTCAAACGTGGTTCAGCAGATCAGCTCCTGTTGTATCTCAGGTCGCGTGGGGAAGGGGGATTCACTGAAGGTGAAGGCATTACGGCCTGTTTTCAGTTCACCCTGGCCCGGGCATATGAGGTACCCGATCAAGCCCAGCTCAGGGGAGGGAGCCGGGCTCTCAGGCTCTGACTCCGACTGGCTCATCTCTGGCTCATCCAAAGATGACGCTGTGTTGAGGTGCGGATGGGAAAGGGGATGGGGTAGTGGGTTCAGCCAGGCATGGCTGAGGCATTCTTCTGCTGTGGCTCTCTTCCTGTACACACAAACACAATAACACTGTGGATGAGTGGAAGAGTTTACATAACCAATGGATTTCCAGGATCTTCAGATTCACTCAATCCGTTCCCCCAAAGTTGTCAACCATATTGCTTTTCAAAATTAGAAAAAAAAAACATTTTTCACCCTGAAGGTTTTTTTCCCCCTCGATCTCTCAATATTACTCCAACACAGGAATATTTCAGTCTTTCCACCAGCATAACTAATCTGCTGCAATTAAACGCTACTGATGGGAGATTATGCTTCTGGACCAAAGTAAGAGGCTACTGCTACTTTTCATCAACACATTGTGCTGACAAATTAAAAGCTATGTGCTAAAGCACTCAGTCCCAATTAGAGTTTCTGGTTAATTTTTTCAGTAATATGATTAGATGGTTTCCTATGAAAATCACGTTGGTATAAATTGTCTTGTTTTTTTAATGTGGTGTAGTGTTTGGTGTAATATCAAGACAAAACATACTGGTCTATAAAATATTTCTGTATAAATGAAATAAATGTAAGCTGACAGACATGATTTGCAAGAAAGGAAATGACTTTTCGCCCAAATGACGCAAATCATGTTACCACACACTCTTTTAGATATACGCAGATGCACTTCCGTGCCAGTGTGAACCTGACTCATATCCTTGGTGTGTAAATCAGCTCAATGTAGTGCTGATGGAAATTTTTCGGTTTTAGCCATAATCAAAACATCTGAGTATCTTCCGCTTAACTGTAAAAAGCCTCACCTGGGGTTTTTAACCAACAAGGACTTGATGAAGTCAATGGCCAGGGAGGAGATCCCCTCAAACGTGTCTTGCGAGTAGTCGATGTTGACTTGGGAGATGTTGAGGAATGTCTCCTGCTTGTTGTCACCCAGAAAGGGAGATTCACCAGTCAACATGACGTAGGTCAGGACCCCAATACTCCTGCAGAGGAAGAAAGAAAGGAAAGGAGTCAATAAGGCAATTTGTCATCTTTGAGAGTTACAGAATCTTTTACAACACAACAGATGTGGCTGTCTTCCACTGTCCACTGTGCTGCGGTTATACATTAATTAACCACTCAAGTAGGTAATAAAGATGATTTGTGGTCAAAGGTCTAGACATAAAAAGGATATTTTGTATATTAGGGAGGTGATGTCATTGTCCTGAATATGTCTTTATTCCCAGAAGTACTAAGAAGCCTGCATGGCAGAACCATTTCCACTGAAATGAGTGGAAATGGTCTCATTAACTGCAGTAGCACACTTACCACATATCTGTTGCAGTGCTGATGGGTTCGTAGTTCAGGATCTCTGGTGCTGCAACATAAACACATGGCCAGTGTTAGTCATGATAAATGATGACACTCAAATTGAACAGACACAGGTGATTGTGGTGATTTAAGGGCTGAATGCAGGACTCACCAACATACTCTGGGGTACCGAGGATCTCTCTGATTTCTGTGATACTGTCCATGCGTCTGGACAAGCCAAAGTCCACAATGCGAATGTCCCCCAGAGGTGTGGCACTGGTCAGCAAGACGTTCTGGGGCTGGAGAAAGCGAACAACAGATTAGACGGAGGTATGTTACATAATGACTAATGATGATTCAAGAAGCTTGAGGTTTGACATCTGAACATCTTTGACATTTGAAATCCACCGTCACTGATTACAAGCTAGTTTGAATGAGTCAAAGCATTTCAGGTAAATGGCCTCAAGAGGATTTCAAGTCTGGTCAGCATCCAGCTGCTCCTCTGAGCTCAGATCAACCACTAAGCCAATCAGACAAGACTGAAAACAGGTAGGGTATCCCTGCCAACTAGCTAGACTGCTCAACAGTTGGTGTGTGCAAATACTTCAGTGTGCGTACAACTGTGCTTAATTCTGGGTCAGGCTCACCTAATCCCAGACTTGGTTGGAACATCTGAGATAAACAGAAGAGGAAAATACATACTAGCTGTCAGGCATGGGCTATTATAGTCCATCATACCACAAGAGCGGCTAAATAGTGCATGAGATTCACCTCTTGAAAATACTTAACCACACAACTTTATTATTATTATAGGCCCAAATGTTTTACACAAGCAGTACTCTTAAACAGAGCACTTTTTTGTATTGCAAGTGATCATTTTATCCAGAACATATGCAGTACTTTTGTGACTTATTCATTTTTAAAAATAATTCTGGCTCATATTATATGAGCAAAGAGAAAATAGGTTAATTTGTGAGATACTTATGTAAATAATATCCTCAATGGTAACTGCCTTGTAACCTCAGAGCTTAATAAAGAAAACATGATAGTTCAGACAGGTTCTTTTACCGACTGATTTCTTGTGGGAACTGGGTTGTGACATGCTGAATGGGTTGAGGTTACATAACAGAAATGATATCTGCCTCAGTCTGCTTCTCGGGGGAATAGGCTGTCCTATATCGTCATATAATCTTTCAGTGTGCTTACTTTCAAATCCAGATGCACCACATTGTTTCGATGCAGGAAGGCCACTCCAGTCAGGATCTGCTTGGCCAGTCGGACCACATCTTTCTCTGTGAAGGCTTCGTCATTGTCGGCAACACATTGGTTGAAGATTTCACCACCGTCGGCGCTGAAAGGAAAGCAGAGGAAGGAAAACTTAGAAAACAAAACAAGGATAAGATGAGAAGAAAAGAACTGTACGTGGATAGCCACCCAGTGGAGTTTAGTTTGGCTGACTTTCATTTTTGATTATTCATTTTAACTTGACATAATAAATTGCCTGTTAAACTGAACAAATACACCCTTCCTTTTATTTTTAATCACACAAGTTGACAATGGCAAATTCCAGCCGATCCCATTAGCACAATTTTAGTGAACAAACCCAAAGTCATTTCCACTTTCTTTAAAATTACATAACACCCTGTCTCCTTGTACTTTGGCTTGAAAAAACAAAGTTCATCCACATCGACAGACCAAGTGAGTCCAACATGAATCAATATAATTTTTGTTACCCCGCCTCTGTATGTACCTTCCACTTAACAGGAATATTACTGGAGATAACAATGGTCATATCAGCTTACAGCAGGTTCAGATAAGGATTTATACAGCCTGATATGCTGGAAGTTCACATACTAAATCAAACAGGGGAAGCAGTGGCAAACAGTGGCCAACTTATCAAAGCCTAAATATTTTTCTTAAAGTGAAAAAAGAACAGATTTTAAGCTTTAAAGTGGTCAGAGAATGTGAATAAAGGGTGGCAGAGGAGTAGTGTCAGGTTGGTAATTAGACACTGTATGAGCCTCCGCCTGCATAGTTTCTTGCTTGTTCTCTCCAATACTACAAAGGGATTGTCCTTTTTTGGAATTAGTAATTAGACAACTCAGTGGTGACTTCTCACATTTTTGGGAAAGGGATAGTCAGATTCTTGCCTGGTCTTGCTGTTCTTGTGTAACAACATTAAGTAAAGTGGAGTTAAGTGGTAGATTTACATTGGATTCTCCATCAGTCAGATCAATGCCTGGAGCTGACAGTTCACCCAAAAAACTCAAACCATGTGTGGGGGATTTAGATGGTGCACACATGCTTTTCATCTTCAGAGGAAAACTTTGTGACCAGGCCCTGGGCATGTCTGTTACATAACTCAGCACCACCCAGTCCCCCTTTAGCCTCCTAACCATGCACCCTTTACTATCCTCAGCTGTGAAAATAGCACTCATGTTTTTTTGGATTTCGAGGATATCCGTCATTGGTCCAAATAATCTTTTTTTTGCCCCTAGAACCAAATACTTGACCTGCCACCTACCTCACTTGTTGCAAAAATGCTCAATCCCACCTTATGACCCCTAAAGAGTTTGGAAGCCCTCATCTCTGCACACATGTATAATAAATGCAAACAAATCTAGTATTAGTGTTTACCTTTGGGAGAGCAAATCAGAGACATATGAGTGTAATTAACGGAGGCCTTTGATTTGATTTTAGTGTTGAAAAGTCCTCATATCTAATTTTCTGAGTTTGTGTTACATCAAAAATGAACTTGAACTTGAATCTGTCAATTAGACAGAGGCGTAGAGTGACCTGTTAGCATTTACTGTACCTGTCTTAACAATTAAAGGCTTGAAATGACGAAGCATTACAATGGTTTCATTAAGCTGTCAGTAGACGGCCTGAGAGGATTTAAAATCTTGATAAAGACCATCTTGTTTAAGTTCAACAGATTGTACATATAGTGGCCAAGCACTTAACATCTGATACTTCCCTGAAGTCTAAATATGGGCGCCACGGCCCCCTACTTCCAAGAGTTAATGTTCTCACTACCTCAGCATGTAGGCAGACATCCTCCCCTGCACTGACACGCGAGTATAAACCTAATGTAGCCAACATGAGTGAAGTGAAGGCAGAGTGAAGCTAAACAACCATTTGAAGACAAGAGCTGAGAGCAGATGAGCTTCAAACTCTGAATAAGGAGATGTTAAGTGGGAAAGAGGCAAAAGCATTTCTCTATCTTTAAGCGGTAAACCAAGTCAACCTCATTTTACATCAGCAGGAGAAGCTATTTGGTCAAAGCCCTTTTTGGCTGACCACCAAACTGGGCGCTCATTCATTGACGTCACCTTAACAGCACCCTGTCAACCAGTTTCCACAAGCCTAGCCTGTCTGTTGGCTACATTTTCTAGACAGCACTTATACTCCACTATAGTCTAATTAAAGAGTGGTGAGGTCATGAGGGCTCTGGGTTAGGTTAAATGCATGTAGATATTGAAATTAAAATGTACATAAAACATGGCAAAGTTCTCTAAACAAAAGGAAATGGAAAAAAAAATCTAAATTAAGTTATGCCGTAGCAGGGTAATCATATGGTGAACCAAAATGAATTTGATTCTTGCAGTGTGTTGGATTTAGAAAAGATGCTGTCAGGAGTGCGCAATGAGCTTGGAGCATGTGTCAAGCACAAACTTGTGACATCAACAGGAGGGTAAAGGCATGAATAAGATGACTTGATGCTGAGAGTTTAATAAGATTCATGAGGAAGATATTGTTGCAACTTAATAGGCAGACAACTCATTTAACTTTTAAGAACATCTGACATTTAAAAAAGGAAAAAAATGTATTGGTTTGGCTGCTATTCCTGTTGTTGTGACGCATTAGGATCTTGATTCGTTTACCTGCAGATGTAACCTCATATTATAACTTAACTTTGTATGCAGCTAAAATGGATTTATTGCTTTATGAAAGTACACTCTGATGTGTATAGAAACCAGAAAATTAAGGACAATGCTGTGCACAAAATTGGGTTAAATTATCAGATGGTCACAAAGTTGAGGAGTTCAGAGGTGAAGCATTCATTTCTCATCTAGTGACCATCTCTCACTTATGCGGAGGTTTTCGGGAACTTGAAGCACGCTGGGGTGACACTTTAAATTTTAATCAGAATTCAACTTCTCGCTTTCTCTGACATTACTAAGGAAGTGGTTGTGGCTATATGAGAAGAGTGTATGTGTTTGTATTATACCAGCGCTGTGGTGTGCTACTTCTGGGAGCATTGCTTGCTGCTTGCATTGAAACCCACAGGAAATGGAAAATGGTTTGCGATTCTTGAAACTCATGCTGAGGTCAGTCAGTTTTTGAAGATGCAGCTATTCACAGCCTCTCTCTTTCTTTTTGTGAGTGCTGCTGCAACTTTTACAGCGCAACCCCAACAGCATGAAGTGACATTTAAAAACCAAGCTCTTTAAATGCCAAATATTATAACCAATGCATGAACAGGCTGCTTAATTATATGCTAAAAGACTCAGTGCTGCTCCATTTGGCTGCCAGAGACGATCTTGGACCGGTGTCAGCTGACCTCCTGCTATGTTTTCTCTGCAGGCATGCAGGGGTGAACTGTGGTGCTACTTCCCCTTTCACACTTCAGTCAGAGGTCAAACACAGCCCCCCAGCCCCCCCCCCACAGAGAGGTCTTTGTTCTGCAGAAGCATTCCATGTCTGCAACGGGGATGACTAGCAAGAACTCGGCAGGAGAGAGCTTCCTGCCTTAGTAGCGAGCAGTTCAGGGACAGGGTCAGGAGAACGAGGTTCAAGCATAATTGCCCTGTGTTATCTCTCTGCAATGAGGCGAGGGAGGTAATTAAGAGGCTAAGAGTCCTTTGCAAATCGTAACTAGACGGCATCATTAGTGCAGTCAGAGGACACTTAGTGGATGTGCATGATGTCATTTAACACCCAACCACAACAGACCAGAGCCAGACAGCCAGGATGAACTTGCTGGGTCAACAAGCAGCTCGACTCAGCTGCCGGCCAGTTCACCTGCATTTTGGCAACATACTGTCTGTCTGAGCAACAAGTTCTCACAGCGAGGTCTGACTGACTCATTTGTAGCTAAATGTTGTCACTGTCACACAGTAAGCAGGCTGCAGGTCTGCTACATCCGTATTTAAAAAGGCGGTTACTGACAGTTATTTAGCGTAACTAGGACTTGAGGTGTTGAGGCTTTGATGAGACCAGTATGAAACTACAAAGAAAGCGAGAATTTCCATTTAAGGCAAAATCATGTAACATTAGCACAACCCTATGCATTTTACCAGGTGTATGTGTTTTTGAGGTGAGAAAGATCTGAGTGACATGCAGCTGTACTCTCAGGAGCCAACAATATCGCTAAGCTGTGAAGTAAGTAGGTTTTGTTTGTAGGTCAGACCAATGAACTGCATAAAAGCTGACAATTCACATGAAAACACCAAAGAACTGACGTCACCATGCAAAATACAGGATGTTGCATGACATGTATGCAAGATTTGATGTGAGGTTTTCCCCAACTAATTTCCATGAAAAATAAAACTGTGCTTATTAAGTTATTAAGTAGACCTGAATTACAGTATTAGGAAGTTCTCTAAAAGCCAAAGGTTTTGTGTCCTCACATACCTCGGTAATTCTGCAAGAAAAACTGATGGAAAGTTTTAAAAAGGGGATGATTAATGTATTTTCATCTGCCTAGTAATTTAGCACCAAATCATTTTATCCTAGTTTTCCTGGCATGGCTCATACACTAACAAGTGAGGAAAGTTTAAAAGGCCATTTAGAGTTCCATCATCATTTTTTTTTTGCTCCTGTGGGCAGTGAAAGCTGAGGCTGTGTGTGCACGAGGGTTTGAACACAAACAAACTTGGGAGAGACAGCCGGGAGAGACATGGCTGTTTTGAGTAAACTTTTCAAAAACTTTTTTTGTTGTTTCTGTAATGTCTATTGTCTTACCATTCCAGAACGAGGATGATTTCGGCGCTGGTCTCATAAACCTCGTGCAGTGCCACAACATAGGGGTTTGCCTTTGCTGACTCCAGCACAGCGATCTCGTTCAAGATGTCCATGCGGCAGTCCTCGCCCTTCCGTCGCTTTCTCAGGAACTTGGCAGCATACTGCTTCCCTGTTGCCTTCTCAATGCACTTCTTCACCACCGCAAACTTTCCCCTGGGAAACAAAGAGGGGGGAAAAGAGAGAGAGAAAGAGAGAGTGATTAGTGAGGAGGCAGAATAATCACAACCACATTACTGGCTTTTCAAAAATAGTTGGACTGAGATGGTTCTGTTCTGTATGCAAGTAGCCATTGGGACCACTGGATCATATTTAGGTCAGTCAAACTGCAGTAGAAGAAAGCTGAAATTACTGGACAAGCCAAAGACAGTTAAACTGCCATGAGGTGAAACCTAGATTACAGTGTAAGACGTTTGAGAAAAAGCCCGCCAACTGGCCACGAGTGCAACACTGTAGGCGAGGTTATAGAACAGTTAAGAGATAAGAAGGTTAAGTGGCATCATTTGAACATACAAACACTGCTATTGACCACTGACATGCTCAGCTGAAGAGACGTCATTAGACATTTAGTACAGACCACCCCCTCCGCCCTTCTCCTACTTGTTCCCTAGCATTTAGGAGGGTCTGACAAGGAGGCAGATAAGGCTGACAGTTTTGGCAAGAGCTCCCGAACAATGGGCAGGGACCTGATAAGGCTAACACCACTTTATAGATCAAGTAAACACAAAGAGATACAACACCTTTGATACTGGGTGTTAACATGAGATTTTAAAAAACGCACAACCTCAACACTACCATTAATTTTTCTGCATCTACCCTGATGAATTCGTGGGGTGGTGTTAAGGGTCAGCTGTGGGTGTGGGCAGGATGTCCGACGTGTGCAGAATTGCCTCTCTCTGTCAAGCTGACCACAATCACTAGCTGTCCCTCCTGGGATAATAATGCAGCCTTGTCCACTTCCTTTTCTTCACAGCTGACAGCAGCAGGGACAAATGGAATTGTGTTGACGCCTCCACCCAGCTCCTTGGCCGGAGTCTGTTTCTCTTTTGACAGTCGTACAAAAGCTGACCAGTCGGCTAACACAGCAGCCCCCCCGAGACCAGGACCACCCACCTGACCGGGGCTGGGTAGGCCAGGCAGGGGGTCACTGCTGTTACAGTCAGGTTGGAGCCGCAGCATGCTAAAATGGATACTGTAACTTTAACAAATATATCCAGCTTAATGACATTCCCATGCTTTGTGAACCACACAATATAGATACACTGCAGACAGTTAAGAAAAAGTGAATACAGGACGATTAAAGATTACTGTGAACTGGGCAGAATCTGAATGAAGTGGCCAAGTCGGAAAGGTCCAGTCAGCATGGTGCCAGACTTTTTCCCACACAACATTACCCCAAGCCCACTCTGCTGCGGACCAAAAACAGCAACTGTTCTGGCCGGAGACTGGTTCTGTTTTGGCTACCACCCCGGCGCTGTGAGGCCCGTTCCCTCTCTCTTGCTGTTTCCCAGTCTCACATAATGGTGACGACTCATTGTTCAGAATGAAAAGGCAAAACCCGTCAGAGCCTTTTCATCCTTAATTAGCCAAGTTCAGAGCAGCTCACTGTGGGCTGGGAACTACATATGGGGTGAAAAGAAATGACTGCTGGCCACGGAAAGGAGCAACAAGAAGTCTTTTCAAAGGCTGACAACAGGTCAGAGGTTACTAAACTCAGCCATCTTCCATCTTCACACCATGCACAGAACCTGCTGGTTATACAGTCCTTTAATGCAACAGCATCACAGCTCTTTCATGTAATATTTCACATATCAAGTTTCTTTTCTGCATGACAGTTGGATCTGTTATAGAAGAAAACAAACTACCACTAATGAAGGGTTTTTAAACATCATGTCTGGATCCACAAATACAATTATGTGGATCAAACGGCTCATTTGCAGGGTTACTCTCAGCAGAATTTATCTGAAACTCATCTGTCATCAATCAATTTTACTGTGAAACGTTAAACTAATTCTAATTCTCTCTCTTTCTCTCTCTCCCCTTCTTCTCCTGAGAACTGGAGATGGTGAAAATTTGATTGAGAAATTGGTTTCCTGTGGAGTCTGCGTTTTGTCTCCCTCAGCGGGTCACTGACTCATGTCTGAAGTGCGATGACAAATGACAGCTCTCACAGCTCTCATTTGCCTGCTTCACAGACAAACAGACAGACAGACACACACACGGGTTCATGCTTCCTGCTTTCGAGTTGGCCGCAACATATTTTTGTGCCCAGTTCTGCAGGGGACCAACATTCAAATGCAAAGCTTGAAGATTAGAAGGTCTTAAAATAAAGCTAATGAGCCTTATTGTTTGTTACAACTTGAAGGGAGCTTAAACAACTACAGGAAAAATCAAATCAGGCACCAACGAGTTATAATATGGTCAACATCCTTCCTACTGTACAAACTATATAGCTGAACTCCTGGCATGCAGCGCTATGTACATTCCTGCGCTTAATACGATTATGAGGCCTGATCTCAGGATGTCGTTGGGTCAAAGTCATGGGAAGAGAAGGGGAGGAGGATGAAGGCTGAGGAAGAGTGGCTGCTGTGCCCTACACTTCACAAACTGCCTCCAGCCAGACTCCCCACAGGTCCTGGCTGCTGTCCCAGGACGTCCCAGGGTGTTTGACAAGGAAAACTGGCTGCCACCAACTGACTCTTTATTTAGCCTGTCCCAAAGTCAGCAGAGGAGCAAACTTAGAGTGAAAAAGAGGAGTTATGGAGACAGATGTAAAATTGGCACAAGGAGCAATCAGACAGCTGTTACATTAAGTCGAATCCAGTAAGTCCTCTTTAGACTAGTCTTTGCTAGTCCTAACTCTAAATGATTTGGGGTGATAAGTCATTATTGTGTGGCATATTGGGCAATCTCTGCCTAAATACCACTGGAATGTGCACTTCAGTGTCTGAGTCCGACACATTAATAGTGACCCGCAAGCAAAATGCATTCAGCTGGAGAGAAAGAAAGACAGAAGGGGGAGAAGTGGATGATTCCAGATGGTATATTTTTTACGCTGCATCTTCCGAGAAACTGGTACAAAACATGACAACTGTCTTAAGTCTATACTCCATATGAGTAATTTAAACTTTAAAGTGTGTAAACAAGCGTCTCCAAAAGCTGCTAGTCATTTTATCTTTTCACGTACTGTTCTCTCATTAGTCAACCTCACACACTTTGACTCATTCAAAATATAAGTTAAAACCAATACTTAAGTTCAGCTCATGGTGTTTTACACTTTCACCACCTCATGCAGGAGGATCTACTAGACCACACAGGTGGGCACAAGAGGAAACAAAACCACAGGGTTGTGAATTTAAACCTAGAGAACAATATCATGCTTTCCCTTCTGCGAGCTGTGTACCTTGATGGCCAATGCAAATTAATAATGCCCAAAAACGTTTATGGCCCTTGCATCTTCACATAACTTGAGTTTTCAATCCACATATCAGAAAGTCTTAAAAACTATTCTACCAAGACGCACAAAAGCGCATTGCCATTGCATGTCCAGGATGCCAAATGCGCAACTCCATCAACAGTTCCCCCCCTCCAAAAGATGGTATGCGACATTGGAAATGTTCAATTAACACGCTTCACGTTAACAAGTGCATAGAGTAAATCTAATTTGATTACCCGATTAACATCAGCTTATCATTGCAAATTCCATTTAGCCGGCACACGCACAAAGTCAGCACACGGATTAGTTTCTCATCAATGAATACTGAAAACAATTCAAGCAAAGAAACACATTTACCTGCCCAGCTCTTTACCGACCAACTCGTAATTGGCTGCGAACGGGTCAGCTCTTATCCTCGAGTGGATTTTTGTCACGATTCCGTTCCTGTTCATCGTTGCTGAAGTCGTGCTTGGCATGAACAAAAAATCTCTTTCACCAAAAAAACAACAACACAAAAAGTTCCACAAAAATTAACAAAGAGGAAAAGAATATGGTCCGATCAAGTAAAGACTTGCATGATAAAATGGTCGTTCAGAAGCCTATGCGAGCTGTATCAAACCACCGGGAGATAAATCCAGGTTAAGCGCGTCCCAAACAAGAGAAGATGCCCTGCAACAGTGCTACACAGTCGGTGTGGTAAATTGGTTTGAGTGCTACTACACATTCCTCACAATAAACTCCTCGTCCTCGCCCGCCCCCTGAGCTGACGCGAACGCTGAGCAGCGCAAGCCAATGAATATGTTATAAGGCTCAGATCCGTCCTCTGACTTGAGTGCAAGCTGGCAGTGGTGGTGCGTTCAAGTGACAGGGAAGGGATTTAGTAGCGCAGGTAAACAAACACATTTATCATCGGGTTTCAGTTCAGCAGTTTTTATGATGATGATGTTGATTTGGACTTATAAATTATGGTAATATATTAAACATGATCAGTCCTAAATATCAGCTGAAAGGTGATTAAACTACTGTGCACTTTAGTCCCTCATAATCTACAGCATGCTATTTGTTATGATGTACAGTATCAGTTTAGAGTTGGCTATTTATCAGGCTTGAATGGCAAGTAAACTGTCACTAAAACAGTTAAGGAAAGACTTAAAAATCTATTTGCTAAGACTTATTAATGAGACACTTGAAATGATAATCTTACCTCAAAGTTGTCTGTATTTGATTAACCCTTTCCCTCTTTAATTTTCTTCCCACTTGCTCCCAATTTTAAGAAATATAAACATGTTCAGATTCTTATAGCCTACATACACATGCAAGCTGGCAGTGGTGTGTTCATGTGACAGAAATGTATTGGTACATGTAAACAAACACATTTATAATTAGGTTCAGTTTATTAGTTTTTATTATGACTTATAATAGATTAGGTTTATGATTAAACATGAACATTCAGCAATAGAAAGGAGATTAAGATACTGTGCACTTTATTCCTATTATCTACAGCAGTCTATTTGTTATGATCAGTATCAGTTTAGAGTTGGTTATTTCTCAGCCTTAAATGGGTAAATTGTCACTAAAACAGTTATGAAAGAATTAAAATGTGTTTGGTAAGACTAATTAATAAGGTACTTAAGTGATAACCTAACCATAAACTCGTCTCCTCCTTATTCCTAACCCTGCATGATACAGTCCTACTCCCAAATTTAAGAAACATAAAAGCACAAAACATTTGCACAAAATTTGAGGCATGTTTGACATGTGTTCCTGTTTTCCTGCTTCTTTCTTTGGCTTGGCTGTACTTCAGTTGAGTCTTGACTTTTTCACACATAGCCTTCATCATGAATGCAAAGCTGCCCTTGAGGTATGGTGAGCTTCCTGCACACAGCGTTTCCTATCTCATCTGTGGGAGAGTTGTTTGTTTGCCTACTGAACCTGCCTGTCATTAAAGAAGAATTCAAAGCATCCCGTTAAATAACTCATCATGAGGCATTGCAAGATATTTAGCTTGGAAAGTCCAGTGATTGTTGATGAAAGCTCAGGTGGTTCAGCTTTTTTCTAATCTTATCTATCTTAATCTGTTTTATCTAATATTTGAGTCAGAAATAGAGAACAGTCTATCATAACTTCCCTGTTGTCAGGACAGTGTACATAAAGGCAAGCCTATGAGGAGAGGCGACTGGTATTTATGGCCTGCACAGTGGGCCAATGTGACGATGACCTGGACTCCATGGGAAATGTGTCACCTAACCTCCAGGGGCTTGCTGTAGCTAAAACTGTGAAACTGTGAAGCTATTAGGAAGACAGGCCCAGACTGACCCCAAGCATACGTCACACACACAAACACACACACACACACACACACTCAAATCCCACACAATAAGGAACTGGTGGTAGAGGCTGTGGTCGTAGCCCTGTGTAAGGAGGTAATATCAACCAGCGTCAGACGTTTTCCTTCCTCAAATGCTTTGTTTTACCCAATAGCCAGACTCATGCTATCAGTCATTGCCTTCTAGAGTTGCATCTGATGATTATATCTCTGTATTTATTTATTTTAAACAATTGTGGAATCTATGAAATCAACCAAAATCATCGCTGACTAGTTTTTGTTGTTGGAATAATAGGCTACTCAATTTTCATTATCAGTTAATCTGCAAGTTGTTTCTAAGTTAATTTATCAATTGTTTTGGCTAATAAATGTGAAAGAAAATAGTGAAAAATGCTTGTCTATTATCCATTGAGTCCATAGCGACATCTTCAAATGTCTCATATTGATTGATCAACAGTCCAAAATCCAAATATATTCAGTTTATGATCATGTATGACAAATAAAAGCTTCAAAACCTTACATTTGAGGAGCCGAAACCATGTTTGGCTTAAACTATGACTGAAATGAATTTCCAATTATCAAAATAGTTGACGTTGAATTTTCTCACTGAATTAATCGTTCCGCTTTGTTTGAAGAAGGGAGAGGCTCATACCAACCTGTATATTTCAGGTTTCTAAATGAGGAGATGGGTAATTGTTCTGCCTTGAGGGAAGAGAGGAGAAAAAGAGGAGATGACAGGATGACAGGTCCTTCTGTACTGGTTTTATGTCCCACGGCTTAGCACATTGCCTGTGGTTGATCACATGCCCTACATAGCTGTTATCTAGCACACAGTGAAGGATTTGTCCTTTCTTACCATACCAAAGCTAATTTTGTTGCCACAAACAGCAACTGATTTAAAAGAGACCTATTGAGACAGGACATTCCTCAAACACTACCAAGTCATTAGTATCCAGCGAGAAGGTTACATAACCTGTTATGCCTCCTCAAATTGTTACCTTAAGTCCTAGCAGGCCCACTCTGAAGCCATGACCCTCTTTCTCTGCCAGCCATCCCATTAAAGCCAGGGTCAGAGGTCGGAGGAGCCACGTTAGTGAGGGAGCTCTACCCGGCCCTAGAGACCTAATGAAAACACATACCAGCGAATTAGCCTGCCAGCCTGAAGTTTAGCTAACATAAATATGAGAAGTTCAGCCGTGACCTGGGGACCACGAACACTTTCCGAGCTGCTGGAACACACAGTCCTAGTCATGACTGGGTCAGAAAACACAGCTCGTGTTTTTAACAAGACCTGGCTGTAGGGTAGCAGTTGGATCCGTTCCAATAAAGTATTTAAGATATGGATCTGACTGACGTAAAGGATATATGATATGTTAAATGTGAAATTACGAGGTTAAATTTTCTTGAAACTCTGAAACAAGAAATGACTTTCATTCCAGTCCAATGACTGCATCTTCCGTTCATTGTGGCAGCGGGCATCTCACCATCATGCAGGACGGGTAATCAGAGGGGCAGTCATTCTTACAAAGGGCCACTAAAGAGCCAGAGGAGGTAAAAAGTTGTGTGGTGAAGGGGCTGGAGCAATGTGGTGTTAAAGAAGTGACCATTGCCGGATCGGGTACACTATTAAGCTCTCTTATGAGTCCCTTAGGTAAATGTGTTAGAGAGACACACAGTCTTTTGTCTACATTTTCAAAGATGTCCTTTCTCTCCTCTCCTTTTTGTTGCCGATGGGCGTGTAAAAAGAGAGAAGGGGGGGGGGGGTTTCTCATTATGTAAGTGTTTTTCTCCCGTGACTCTGTGACACAGTGTTGTTAAATGTTTGCTTTATGAGTCTGCTCAGAGGCCCGTGGAGTCATGTTAAAATCTCCTGATAACATCCCAGACTTTTTCCTCTCTGTTTGAAAGACCACAATGACCTGTTTCCATCCACTGCTTATAACACTCAGGCCATATGAATGAAGAAGTATGCCATCATCCAGGACTGGCAAATGTCTGGTTTATGAGGTGTCCTTTCTAGACAAGGTTCGGAAGAATAAGCATAGAATTAAGTCAAACAGCTTTCACTGAGTCTATTTGAGTCTCTTATTTCCCCGCCTTTCCTTTTTCTTTCCTTGCTTTGCTCCATCTGATAGCTTTACAGGCAACATTTCATGAGAATGATAAAGCCATCCACGTTTTTCAAGGAAATTTGCCCTGTTAACAACATCTAAAAGACTACATCTACAAAATTGCTGAATGCTGAGTCCCTCCAGAGCATGATTGCTAGCTGTCTAAATTATCTGTTTATGGTTCTTAGTTATAAACCATTGTTTATGCAGAAAGAGGCTTCTGTTTAATGAATGGGTTCAGACTCAGGAGGGCCACTTGGTAATCTCACCCCAGCTGATAAGTGTTCCCTGTCTTCTTTGGACGCTTGGGCATCAATACAGATCTTATCTGTGGCATTGTGTTGTGCAATTTGTAATTAAGAAGCAAGTGATGTTTTGGCAAAAAAAAGCTCCATATCTCTCTGCAAGACCAGACACTAATTTGCTTGGTTGGATAGCGTGCATGTCACTATTTAGAGGGTTAGAGCGTACTAACAGAAGGCTGATTTAATACATGATGTCATGCTTTCATCAACTCTATAAATCATTTGTGCAGTGGTGTAATGATGGTGGGCCTAGGTCACACACTGGTGTGATCTCTAATCTGTTTGCGCTGACCTCAGTGTAAAGCAGTCTGAATAGAGCAGCAAAGGTCTTACACCTCATAAAATTAAACAGCCCAATAGCTTTGGTTGATTTAGATGCTTAACAAACCACCCACGTCTTAACTCCTTCTCTTTCCTTTACTGCTAGTATTTCTGCCACATCAACTACTGTGGTTAACAAAAAGCACAAACATCTTCTCAGTGGGTTCCTAAACATCAGTGCTGGAAGTCATTCACTTCTAGACGGCAGGATGACGTGCACCGCTGACGCTCGACCAGTATTAAAAGATAAGTTCCTAATCCTTTTGGCAACAGAGGAAAACACTGAAGGAGGGATAAAAATAAGACATCAGAATAGGCTCGAGATCACTTTGCCTTGTTTGTAATCTAAAAACAACACATGGCAAACAGGCCTGGAGAGAAAGTGGTGTGTGGCCTTATTGAGAATCCTCTGTGGATTTCGGTCGGTCACATTATTTTATCATGTGTGGTGGAGTTGGATACTCTAATTAAACAGTCCTCTATGATGTGGGAGGAATGGTGAAGTTTGGGAACCAAGTTTTTTTTTTAAGATCTTAAAAAAGAAATATTAAAGGTAATGTGTGAGCAGATGAAAGGTGGTAGGTTAGATGATTGGTGGTATATTACTACTTATTTACTTCTTCTGTATGCTTTGAGGATGAGTATAGTCCCTCACAGTTATTTAATTGATCCAACCAGATCAAGAAAAAATAAATAAACTGCTGTGAACAAACATCATAAAGTGTGACTGTAACCTATGCAAATAAGTAGCACTTTTCCAGACATATATGGCTTTAGAATTGACTTTTGAATTATAGCATGTGAGTCTCATGTCTGAGAAAGTGACATAATTAGCAGTAGTTGAGAAAGAGTGGATGTTTCTGTACGTAATAATTTGTCTTCTAGTCTTTCAACAAACAGGCCACTGCCTCTGTTCCAAGCTTCTGTTTGAGCAAAAAAACCCTGATGTCTTAAATGAGAAAGTGAACATGTTTTTCAACTCCTCTCGATCCCACTGGAGCCTCATTTATCAAATACCTTCCTCTGGGCTTACATGATGTACCCCTCTGATTACAAATCAGCCAACAACAATATCCTATTTGACACCCTGGGTGCTACAATAAGCAACTTCTAGTCAGTAATCGGTGTGCTAATATTTTCAAAGAGGCAACATGTATGGATGTTAATCACATTTGAACAGCTGGTTTTGGTTCATCTCTCCTGACCATGATGTTCAGGATAAATGCAACAGATGGGAACGAGTGAGGAAAGACAAAGTTGAGCGCTGGGAATGCTTGTGTTTAAATCTCAGACCCATTGATTGCAGTGGAAATCATGAGTGTGAACTGTACATTTTCTTGCCTGCAAATATGAAATTGGCTTTTAACAGACTTCAGTTTCAGTAACTGATTTGTTTTCTTCAAGCTGACACTGTGTGGGTTGATGCAGAACAGATAGCAATGCACACAGGAAGAGAGGGATGAGACAGAGACAAGATGAAAGCTGTTCTCAGGTAGACGCTTTACAGACGTTTTGCCACATCCTGCTTTGCTCTCTGGCAGCGTGTGACCTCCCAGTAAGGAGGAATTCATAACTATAGCTGTACGCACGTCTGCTAGACGCTGTTTGCACGTAAATGCAGTGATTGTGGTAAAGTGCTTATTTCCTTCAGGCAGAAGAAAAAAATATGCATAAACATGTACAACACAGGCAGATGATTTAAGACGACTTGGTGTAAGTGATACTGTGACAAATGTTAACTATGCAGCACTGTATTCAGGATAACATATGAAATCATCTTTTCATCTTTCTCAACAAAGTGTAAAACAGAGGCAGCATATTGTTGAGCTTTGTCTGGTTGATTACACATGCAGGACATCTCCAAAATAGCTACATGCAGATATAGATATTACACCACCCTAAATGCTGTTGTGGGGTGTGGGCATCAACAGATGCAGCCAGGCTTATCCATTGACAGACACACAAGACAGACCAACTTAGAAACTGAAAGGGTTTTCTCAGCTGTTGCTGTGGGTTGCTTCTGTCTCCGGTCTCCATCCCCCCTCACAGCTACATCATTGTCTCATTAATCCAACAACAGGCAACTTAAAGCCTTTCACCGCCCCATTCATGCCTTATGTCTACATAATACTCACATCATTCAGACAGTATCTGATAGGATTAGAAACAACTTTAATAACAGAGGTCTTGCTAGACCTGATGAAAAATACTTGTCTACACAGTTCTGCACCCGTTGCCATCCATCAAAAGCTTATCTGTGTGGGTTGGTTGGAAAAACAAATTACTGTTGTCTCAGGGACTGGGGCTCGATGACATGCAAAAATAAAGTTGTAAAAAAATAGCAACTGCTGTCTGACACCAGTAAACACAATTTCATTTCCCAGCAACCCATGACAGATGAGGCGGAGGAGTTCAGATTTTCACCTTTGTCTGAAATGGTCAGATAAATGTAAAACTAAAGAATTCCAAAGTGATAGAATAAGACTTGCCAGTGGATAGAAGAAGGATGATCGAAGGAAACGGAGGAAATGGGGTAACAGAGAAATCCGTTCGGAATGTCTGACTGAGGAGAGAAATGGAAAAAATGTATTTTAATTGGCAACTGAGCATGTGAGATGGGGGTGTAAGTATTAAGAAATCGGATAGTCTAGCAGACAGACATACCAGTCAGGGGAGGAAAAAAAAGAAATGTAAAGAAACAAACACAAATTGAAAGGTGGAATGAAGACAATAGAAAGTTCCCATTCGTTTATAGTAAATCTCATAAAGCCCAACACTCCTAAATTAAGAATTGTAAACAGGACGAGTGTCTGCAAGGAAATCAGCAACAGTCATTTGCTAACATTTCTATGCTATTTTTTGTGGCAGGCTCTTGCCGAGGGAATTTCCTGACCATTTAAAAAAAAAAGGAGGGTTCATTTCATAACAGAGAAAGGAAATATTCCCTGTAACAGCAATTGGAGATGACAGACTGACACACAGTACCTCTGGGGACAAAAAACCCCAAAACAACCATTACACCTTCTACCTGAGAATCATGTTTAGCATTTAAAACATCACCCTCTGTCAATGGGCTTATACAGCCTACATAAAACAAATCTAACTGGCACTGTGGGTCGCTGCATTTACACCAACCTTCCTGCTGCTGGGTGACACAGTCCAGTGACTCCAGTAACAGCAGGTACACACGGCCATATGTCATCTGAGGCCTGGCAGGGGTCAAAGGTCAGCTTGGTACTAATGATTACCTGCTGAAGCGTGCTGCTTTGGTTCTCCGTGTTTGTTTGCGTAGCCGTGGTGACAGCGCAACAAGCTGCTGCATTAAAACACAAGTGCATGCACGCTTCCCATCAGCACCATGAGCTCAGAATATTCAATGAGAAACAATATGAAGACTTTCAAAACTGATCTTAAATAAAACTCACAACTAGCCCAAGAGTTTTATAACTTCAAAATCTAAAGAGCACTTGATTTTTTTTTTCCCCCAAAGAATAAATATGTGTGGGAGGAGGAGTTTGCTTTAAACCATAGCCAAGTAAATCTTTAAAGAAGTTAGGCTCGGCGTTATTTCCATTCCACCACAAGGCCATCGGGGAGAGCTTTGTGGTTTTGGTTTATGGAGAGGTCTCAACTTCAAAAGAGGTGAAAGACAGGCAAAAATCATATCATACCTCATAAAACATACAGAAAACCGCACAAGGTAGATTTTAAGAGCTAAAAGGTCACGGCTAGGTACACTGCACCAAATTTGTTTGCTTATGCATAATGTGAGATTTGTGTTTGCCCTTTCCTGTGTGTGTTTTGTGTTTGACCACAGGTAATTGAGGGGCAGCTTTGTGTGTCACTGTGTGTCCATCCAATGAGGTGAGGCGAGGTCAAAGGTCAAACAAAGCCAATCTTCTATTGTTATTGTGAACAGGTGCAGTGTATACTGCAGGAAAAAAAGCTTTGCTTTTGTGATGCCGCTGTTCTTTATCATTATTATCATTTGTTCTTGTTATGCAGCGTTCCTTTGTTTCTATTTTTGGAGATTGATAATAATCAACTTTCATGGAAATCTATTAGTTTTAGATATATCTTGACAGTACTGTTCAAGGGAAAATTACAGTGGTGGTAGAGGGTCAGGCAAAATATAGCAATCATCCTCTGGAGACCATGAATATCCAAACCCAGATTCATGGCAATATGGTCGATTTACTGAGGATGAAATTATTTGTGGACAGAGAACAGTCAACAATCACCAACACTTTCGTCATGCAGAAGGCAAGAAGCACGCCAACATGGTGAAGCTTAACATATTACAGCTTATTTTTGTTCCTCAGCTGAATTCTCCTGTAAGACTATAACTTCCTGCATCGTCTCAAACAGGTGAAGAAAATGATAAAGTGGGTTCAGACCCTCTCGCTTCTTTCCTAAAGAAATCATTTATTCAATATTGTTGAGCGCTGCATGGCTGTGGTCTAGTTGCCTGCTACTGTTTTACTGTTTTTTGTTCTCATTCACACGAGCAAATTCTCCTTTCAGCCTGAATAAATCCAGAGGGCAGCGCAAAACTACCATGAACTTCTGCTTCCAGTTTCTTTTTTAACCCTACAAGACCTCCCAGGGAGAGACTTAACTAAGTACCCTTATGAGTGTGTAAATTTCCACTAGCCTAGCACTCAAGGACCCCACAGCTATGACCTATAGCTCAAGTTGACAGTTCATTCACAGCTATTCATGCATCCCTTCAGGCCTCTGCTTTAAAACTACTTCCTTTATAATACTACTCTGCTTTTCAGCTGATCACATCACAAATCAGACAACTGACTCACAACCACCAATGAAACGTTTCTCAATATACTTTACTCCAACAATCAAATTTTCCGCAGGAAGGAATTTGCTTTGGGTGAATTAACCAGAAGTCAACATTTTACACCCCTGTTTTACAAACCTATGTAAGATTTTAAGTGTTAATATAATGTCGACCTGTACTGGCAGCAGAAAATGTATAAAGTAAAATAAATTGCCCTTTAAATAATATGTAAAGAGTTGGAGGGTGTCCAGATTCCAGTGGTCTGAAGCAGCTTGCTCAGGCTGAATGCGAACATAAAACATCCTGTCAAGGATTCAGACTGAGTCAGATTGAGAGCCGCCCTCTAGACCGTCTGTGGCCACACTGAGGGCGAGTCCCCACTTTGATGAGAGACCCACCCCTGACAAGCCCTCCTCTAATTCAGAACCCTGAAACCCAACATATAAAGGCAAGGGTTAGCACCATCTGTTAGGTTTTAACATAATTTTCCTAATAAATTCCAATTATTTTGTCTGAGGATCCGAGTATGTGTTGTGTTGGGTTTATGTTCCTTCCACATGTGTTGTCTTCTTAAGTTGAAATTGTAGTTGGATCTTCACGTCTGGTCACAAAGCGAAAGCCTCATCACACATCTTCATATTCATTCATAGCCTAGTATTTATTATAGACAGGGCCTCTTGTGTTAACAAGAGAATTGCTCCTTTGTCTGTCTTCCTCATCTATTGAGTGGAGTGTCTGCGGAGGAGAGGGGACCATTGCCACCGTGGAATTTGTTTCATTCGCCTCTCTGGCCATAACTCTGAGCTCAGTGATCGTGTTTCTCACACCCCTCACTCCAGCTGGGGGATAGGAAACAACTCTGTCTGTGACTGTGGTTGCTGGACTGTCGCGTCTCGTGAGAGTTGCGATGGCAATGTGTAGGGACGGCAAGAATGCAGCACCCAGACGCTGGATCCTGAGGAATCCCCCTGCTGACGCAAGGCCAGGCCAAAGAAATCTGCTGCCACATCCCCGTTAAAGCAGAAGCAAGACTGAGATTGAACAAATGCATTAATCAGAGAGAGAGAAGAAGCCATACATTACTGTTACAAAATTAGTGTTTAAGTGAGGAATCTTAGGCTTTTAAACATTTTAAATACCATCATACCTGATGACAGTCATTAACCAAAACATATTTACTAAAGTATCTTTATTGAGCAAGAGAAGACAGTGTGCGGGTGTTTCCCTTTTAAATACCATCATTTGACTGAATTATTTGATAAGGTCCACATTTTGCAGGGTGATGACGTTACAATCGCACAAAGTTTATCTCTTCACACAGTAAACAAAAACTCCTCCCACACAAATGAGGGTACAAATCCCATAAAAACTATCACCTCACAAAATCTAGCCTGATATCTCTCTCACATAACAGTTCTCCAGTACCTTTGATGTCATTTCACCTTTGTGTAGGGTATATTGTTAATGAGGAGAAAAGCATATGTCCACTGCAGTATGTGATCCGAAGCACTGATCAAAGACTCGAGAGACAGATCAGTCATATGATATGGCTGAGTCCACTGTGAAATTCAGACAGCCAGGACACTCATGAATTAAATAAACTCACAAGTGAGCTCTAAGCTTACTAGGATGAGGCCAAGAAGAGTCTTTCCACATTACTTTTCCCCCCTTAAACTCTCAGAGAAATAAAGGCACATGTGTATTCAACGGTAGATTTATCAGGTGAAAACAAGTGTAAGTATCTTAATACCGTCACCTGAAGCACAATGAGTGTAAATATTATTTGGTCATCACAAATGGTTTTCCCAACCAACTTTCTTGGTCTTTCTTTGTACCCATTGTGTCTGCAGTTATAGATAACAAGGACGTGCACAAGGCTAGGCTAAAGTTGCCTTTGCAACAGCCCATTTGCCATCTTTGGCTGAGTTGCCCCTTTGGAGTTAAATAAATAAATAATTGTTTTATTTTTGCTGTTGTGGCTGCATAAATACAAGTATCCTATGATTGCCATGCCATCCAAACTTAATTATTTTATGATAGGCATGTCTCCATGACACAAAACAAAAAAGTGATGCATGTGACGCTGTAGCATTAAAAAAGACATCAGGTGAGTCTTTTAAAGAAAAACAAATGGTATAACCAATGAGATGAAAAAAAATCTCCCCATATGAATAATGCGCAGCTTGTCATGTTTGCATCACGTCGCACATTATTACCTTTTATTATTCCATATACCAATATTAGCTAGCTGGCTAACACATACTCAACAGATACAACCATTACATTAAGGGTTAGATTAGAGCAACAGCCCCTCAAACTGTCTTTGCACGTCCCTGATAGATAAGGTAGTAGATCATTAATTAAGCGATCTTTCTCATGTTATAATGAGAATGTAAGTGGTCAAACTGTCTATTGGAGAGGCTTTCCTGGTTACTTAAAATGGCTGCATTCATATAGCCTCTCAATCAGACACACTGATAGCAGCAAGCTAACATTTCGACATGTGGACAGGGATTGAACCGCCATCCCTGTGATTAGTTGGCGACTTGCTTTAGCTCCTGAGCCACAGCCGTCCTACAATTAAACAACCACATAAGATTACTCCCTACATGCCAACCTTCACCTCTTGGTATGTATGCCTTTATTAAAAGATAGTAAATTAAATGAGACATCTAGAAACATCTCATCATCAATCAAACAAGTATGTTAATTGACTGTTAAAGTTCATGATAAAGGTGAAGGCATGAAGGGCATGAATGTTATGAGGGTCCGCCCATTGGAACCCCACCCATGCTTTTATACATACGAATCCTTTCAACATTCCCGTAATGAGCCTAACACATAAAAGGAATGTGAAGGCAGGTTCATAACCTGATGTGATGAACAGAAACAAAGAAATGCTGGTATGTCAAACTGGCCCATCAACTCAGCATAATGCCCGTATTAGGCTGTGATACCGTGGCATTCTCCACACGCCTGCCATAAAGATTGCCACAGACGTCACTCCCAGAAATCAACTTGATTTGCTGTGTTGAGGAAGTCATGGAAAAACCACTTTATATAACCAGCAGCTAATAATCATGCGTTCAGGCTTCTCTCCTCCTACTGATATCTGCTGCCTCCACAGAAGTCAGCTTTCAAAACCCAAATTATAGGCCAACAAGGTCTTATGTAATAATTACTAAGTATGATATATCATCAGCAGAAATATTCACCCCAGATACAGCTGAGTGATGTGTTCGAGTTGGAGGAGTTCTAGTTCCCAGAGGATCACGCAGTGCTGCACGTTTTACAGAGCTTTTTTTTTAACCTTTTCTCCGTCATCTCATAACCACAAGACAGATTCAGTTGCTGTCTACCAGAACATGTCACCGTGACCCCTTCAGTCTCTGTCATGTCTGTCGAAATGTATCTTAGCCTTTAATTCTCCAGCTAATCACTTTAAAAGACAGCAGTATTTTAAAAGAGAGCACGGTTAGAACATTAGTACAAGAGGAGGAAGAAAATATCATCCATATTATGTCGGGGCAGTGACACAACAAAACAAGTAGTGATGTGTGATAAGCACGTAGCACCATTTACAGCTAGCTCAATCACACTTCAGGGACTTGGCTCCTGATCTTGGTCATTTTATGCGAAGGAAGTGATGTTGAGAGGTGATAAGAGCCAGATGGTCCTTGGGAATTTTTGAAGTATGCATCCTTAGCTCAGACTGGGATGTTGTGCAGAGTAAATTTACATAATCCACTGTTGATTTGGAATTTTTAAAAATTCCCCTTTCATAATAAATAACTCTGTCTGATGCTAAGGGAGCCAAAAATATGTTAGATTTTAAGAGGCATAATATTCTTCTATTTGACATTTTTATTAGCATTAATGGTATTTGACTTTTATTTTCACGAGCACTAACAGAAATATATTCTATTTTCTGGACCAAACAACAAAACAACAAATGGAAATTTGACTGAAAAATTATGCAGCAGGGTGATTTAGTGTATTGGGAAACCACACTGTGCTTTAAAAGACCTACATTCAGGTCAAGCTGTCAGCAAGTATTCACACTTCAGAGATATTTCCGAGCAAGACTCTGAATCCTCTCCAGCAAAGAAGAGAGAGAAAAAAAGAGATGATTATAATGCAAGTAAAATACAAAAGTCTTAAAGAAACCTACAGTATGTAGTATATTAACTTCTTGCTTATGACCTTCTATGACATTTATGTGGTGTTTCTCCTAATTTAAAACTGTATGCTTTTGGTTGTGTTCTACTCAGCCAATAAATATTATGTGCGTCTCACAGCAGCAGCTGCCAACAGGCATCTCTCCTGCTTTGAGTATCTCGGACATTACCATGCAGAGAGCAACAGTTATGGTCATGGCAGCAGAGCGTGTTGGGCTATCTCTAGCCTCCCGCTATCCCAAACTGGTCAGCTGACTTAGTGAAGGCTTTTATGGTGCAGCTCATCCGACTCAACCCACCTTTGTTTTGCCTCATCTCCCATATGAAAGTGTGTCAAAATGTATTGAACGGAGCTGCTAAATATGACCCTGTCAATTCACCCCAGCTGTTTGCTGCTTTGTAGTGACCACAGTGGTGTTACTCTGACAGCACCCCTTCTTTGGTCCTAAGCACATAAGGAGTTCATATACGTCCAGAACTATTCATCTAGAGCCATTTCGTCGTCCACGCAATAGGGACGCCAGTGAGGCAAAACTGAACCTCTTATGCCCAGCATTAGCGTTGGCATGTTATGTTGAATGCATGGCCCCCTTTCGTCTCACAGAACAGCTGTTTGTGTGCTATATGTAAAGCCATTTCCAAGAAGCACCTAGCCAGTTGGCTTTGTGAGTGCATCTCCTTTAGCCATACAAAGGAGTTATTTTCTAACCAGAGAATAATTGAAATTGACATGAACCACAGCAGGAAAGTAGAACAGAAAACAATGTATACAAACATGTTACCCATGTTACTCTTAAGCAGCATTATGTAATAGATATGAGGTGAGATTTGTTGTTTTTTTTGTTTTTGATTGTGTTACTAGGCAAGGCTTTTCAAATGTTGCATAAACACCACAGTGTCAGGAGAAAAACAATGACAAACTAGAACAGGTATGCATGAAATGAAGACAGGCATCATTTCTTTCTATTTAGGTGAGTGAGTGAAGTATTTGTTGAGGTAATAACAAGGATTAGCTCTCTGCTGTGGGAGTGTGGGCATACCGGGCCTCTGCTGAGAGCAGATGACAAAGGGCGCTGAGGAAATATGATCCTCTAAACGCGTCAATTAGAGAAGCAGCTCTCACTGTGATAGGCATGTTGCAGGTTTGCATGCCACAGGTGTAAAACTTGATGTCATTGTGTTCTTAGCCCGTGTGAACTGAAAGTTCAGGTGGTGATTATGCAACTGTGGTATGAAATGGCGATGTGGGTAGTGCTCATATAATTTTCTATAGTAAAATTGCCACTGACAGACTGTCTGCCAATGTTTCACTGCTCCCTTCAACAGAAAGCTTATGCAGCTACTAAAATGGGAGGGGTATCCTTGCCCAGCAAAAACAAAAGAAACAGCAACAATGTGGGTGCTAGGACAAACCTATATCAGGACAAGACTTAATTATTCAGGTTAAACACAGCACTAAACACTAAACACTGCATATCTTAACTGCAAAGCACACTAATCTCCTTTGTGTGAATTGTGTATGCATTTGAGAGGCAGAGGAAGTGGGTTTGGTAAGCATTTGCACGTGAGAACACAGGAAAGAGCTTGAAAAAATAGAGCAGAGGCGTGTGTGGCTGTGAAAATGCAAATGAAAATAAAATAAAGGTTTGTATTAATGTGTTTATGTTAGTGGGAAGGTCTGTGAAGGAAGTCTCGCCACTTACTGTCAAGCATGCTAAGGCAATGCATTATGTTATGTCTCTACACTTGTTACAATGTGTCCAGACATAGTTGTAAACAGAGGGTATCCAGGTTACCAGGTAGGTGGAGTGCACCATTGATTGCATCAATGTCTGTGTGTAGGCAAGATTGCACACAGAGAAACATCCTTTAGAGGGGAATCGGGCAAAAAGAAAGTGGCTGGGGCACTGAGAAAAAAAAAAAGAGGAAGAGAAAAATGTGAGGGCAAAAATAAGACAGTTTGGAGAACTGTTCCAAGTGAGAGTGATAGTGTGAAAGCAGGCCTTTTTTTCTGCTGAGAACTCTATTTGATATTGGGTAAATACCAGCATGACTGAGTCACTTGCCATGCCCCAACAACTCCACCCATCATTTCATCTCACAGGTGGGGTACTGATGCATGGAGTGCCTGGCATTCTCCGCCTGCTGTACCTCGAGCAAAGAGACTGAGTGCCAAGAAAGAAAAGATGAGACATTGGAATGTGTGTGACTGAACAGATGAAACTGGAAAAATACAAATACAGGCACCCAATGTTTTTTGTTTAACGTTTAATTTCACTTCCTGCTTAACCTTCAACCACTGATACCTTGTAGCTACCCGAACTGTATTTTTCCAGCCAGACCAGGGACCCAGCAGAACTTTACTGATGAGATCTGCACTCAGACTGTCTAAATTTTCCTGCATGTTATCTGACAACCCAGATCTCGCGATGGAACAAGCCTCCGATACATTGTTCTGATATGTTTGTGCGTATCAATCGAACAAAGGTTCACGTGATTTTGCAGCTGCAGGAGGAATGTATACACGCTGAAACTGTCCTGCTTTGACCTTCTGATTAAGCCATGACTACGATGTCAATGTTTTGAACTAAATACAAGTCAGGTCTAGCTCCAGGACAGACTTAAGTGTCTGAAGGCCCAGAAACGAGCAGGAACAGGATGTCCCCAATATAATAGCGAGAAAGAATGCCTTGAGAGGTCGAATCAAGACACAAGGGACATTTCCCATGACACAATCCCTGCCATTTCCTGGAGCGCAGAGGTTTTGTACACAAACTGGTCCTGTGGAATGCTAAACCGGCAGGTCAGGATTTGGCCCTGAGGGTTACGGCTGACGTAAAGGCTCATGTCCAGCTGGCAGCCATAACTCCTGCATCATCCCATAAATCAAAAACTTTGGGAAAATATGTATATGTATAAAATATGATGCTCTAATCTGCTCCCATGACAGGGACCAAATGACCTCTGGGATGGAAGTTTGACAAGACACCTCCATTGAGCTCACAGCAAGATTGCATTGTTCTTGCACTTTTAATATTAATAACTATCTTATTTTTTCTTCTTGAACTTGCAGCTTTCATGTTAATAATGCTGTCAGACTGACTGCATTTCTCTTTCTACTTTGTAGATTAGGACTTGAAAATGTGCTGATTCTGCCTCTGTATATGTGTGTTCAGCACCATTCATACTTTCCACACGTCCTCTCCTGTTTCACCCAGTGATGATTTTACCAGAAAGGAGAGAGCTCCGCTCCCTCCATATTACCTTGTGAAAAATCCACTGTGCATTTCTCAGGCTCTCTCTTTACTCTTTATTGAAGTAAACCTACCATATTCTCCATGGTCGTCAGAACAGAATGATTTGTCGGAGCCACATCTCTCATCAGTCAGTGGTTTATAAGCAGGCGTATAAAGTTATAGCTTCTCGGTTTGGGTTTTTTATCATCCTGGATTAAATTCTCAGAGGAAGGAATTCTTTCAATCTCTCTCCCCACTTACATTTGTCCTGTAGGCTAGATGGGTTTTGCAGAGCAGGGGATACTTTCTATTTTTACCACAAATGCCTGAAACATTTAATATAAGAGCTCCAACTGCAACACACTCAAGCACAAAACCTCTCTCAAATGTCCTGAGTTTATTTAGTAAATTTACTATAACTGTGAGCAAAGAGATACATGCAAACATACAATAGTGAAATAGAATAAACTCTGGAGAGACACCAGAAATAACATGTCTCCAGGCGAATCAATTTTTTAAGTAAAAGAGTTGAGAGACTACATACTTTGATGAATTATTAGACGAGAAATAGCTGAAGAAAAAGATATGGATTAAATGTATCCACTGTGAGTTTAGAAGAGAGCAGGAAGGGGTCACAGACATAGCGTAACTCAACCTCATCAGATGCAGACGCATTATCATAAAATCCATCAAGTCTAGACCAAAGCAGTCAAATGGTGGTTTTACAAAGTGAAACAAAACTCCTCAGACAGGTAAAGAAGAAATAATTTGATATCAGACAGGAATGCTGCACTGACATGAATTTATTGGCATGGGAATAACACTGGACTATTATAACACACACACCAAAATATTTAATTTTCTGTCCCACAGCGTTCTCATTATCTCTCAGATTTATGGAAATCATTTTCACTGACTAAAGAATGAAAACAAGAGTTGAAGGGGGTTTTACTCGACAAAGTGATGGGTAATCTGAGCTGCATAAGACAAAGTCACATTGTCTCTGAGATGTTTAAAAAACAGTCTATTACTGTATTTCAGTGTATGATTTCATAATTGTGAAATAGGGAATTGTGTCTCACATTTTGCTTATCTTCAACAACACATTAAAAATACATAATATTATAGAGTGCCTTTGAAAAACAGACAATAGTTTTTGTTATTTTAAAGCTTCTGCATTGCTGTCAGCATACCCGCTTTACAGGGAAACGTTTTGCAGCAGATATAATCACCTTATCATGTGTAACTTGATTCCAAAGTTAAAAATATGCTTTATTTCCAAGTAAGCCCTTTCTTATTTCTCCCACATGCTGATGGTAAATGCCTACCTTGTCTTATCACATCAGCTGATCATATAAATGACAATTATGCAAGATTATCCTTTTTTGAGACTAACATGTCATCTAATCAACTTCAAGAAAAGGTCATTACACAATTTTATCTTGAGCCAGTACAGTGAATCAACTTCTCCGAGAAGATTTGCATAATTCAGTTCAACATTTCAGGTATAGCGTGACATTTCAGCTTCACCACACACCGCAACACGTCTTCAGCTGTTTCACTTCTGCTCATCACTCTCACATGGGACATCCTGTCGAGTACATCTGCTCCTGCAATGATTCTGCAGTAGTATCACAAGCCTTGCATTGTGTCTGTACCATGTTCTCACTGCATGTGTCTGCCCTGAAATAGCATAGCCCAATGTGACTAGCTGTCCTTCACAGGGTGAGCATAATGGGCTGACACCAGGGAACTGTTGTGCTTTTTTGTCCTGAAGCAGTAGCAGATACCTTGTTCGCTGTTTGCACTTCAGTCACAGTCCAGAATTACTGCTGCATCATATGTATTTCCCCCTTGAGCACGAGGCCAGCCTGCTGCCACCAACACTTTTCATTTTCTGCCAAAAATGCCACAGCTACACACATGTGTGCACGTGGGATGTCCTCGCTCTTACCCTGAACAGCTGTAAGGTCTTCAGAAGACTGTTTACTCACGGGTCTTTGGGCCAATCATGTCCAGGAGGTGTTTTAAAGGCTTTTCCAGACCACTGTGCACCTCCAATCGACCTTCTCTTGGTAATTACTGGGCCACAGGGAGACTGTAGGCCATGTGTAGCAAGAAGCTGCTCAAATTAGACAGTGGACCATAGTCTGTACAATGATGTCAGGATGGATTCAGAGAAATGTAATGGATGAAGTCCAGTTCAAACAAGTCTGTGCAATGATTTGCTTGACTCTGCACATGTGAAGCTCAATAACAATTAAAGTTAAAATTGTTTCACTAGCATTTGGTTTTTTACTAAAATTAATACAATTTGCACACATGGATGTGCTTCAGCACCTCCTCTACAAGAACAGTAACAATGCACATGTATATGGCATGCATAAGTTACACATGACCATGAACAGGGAAAGCAGGTATGAAAAATTATTTGTAATTATTTGTATGCATGTGCCATAAAACACCAAATACTGAGTGATATTTTAAGGTCAGACAGTTCAAGATTTTTAACAATGTCTGGGACTTGTGGATATTTGAAAGAGGTTCAAGGCCTGCTGTTATCTGTCCCACAGACTCTGGGACAGCAGCCAAGCTGATGCCATCTCAAAGGGAGGAACGCAACAAAATGGCAGGAAATTCCTACTTGGTTGGCTCCCATCTGTAGAAGAAATGATTTAAAATCAGGGTGCTTAAATGTTGTATAAAGACAAATAAAGAAGTTTTAACTAGACAGAAACCAATCAGGAGAATCAATGCACATGGGACTGCAACCAGATGAAATGCAAAAATGAGGTAACAAAAAAAAAGAGGGTAGAAAAGAGTGCACAGTAGAGAACTACACACTTTAATGCAAGAAATCTTAAAAGTTGAATTTTGCATATTCTACACACTATATGACATTTCCTGATAGTACTTCTATCACCTAATAATGTATTAAAACCCAGAAACATGCCAAGTCTTTCTTCATAGCTTATTATAGGAAGATGCTATGTACACCATTACTAGACTTAGCACATACAAAGAACCAGGCTCTGGTTAAAGGGAAGCAGAGGTTTGTTCCTGAGGTTTTGTCTCCACCTAGTGAAATGTCACGAAACATGAAGTAGTATGTCGTACTTTAATCAAAATTCTTTCCATTGCTAAGAACTTGCATGACGCATTACTTGTACTGAATAACAGACACTTTGGTGCTCTGGTTGAATTTCTTTTCTTTTAAAAGGGGCCAAGTTTTCCCTTAGTTTCCTTTCAACACAGCTTCATTTCATATGCAAGGCCCTTGTTTGAAATGTCTAAATCCAAATGATTGTACCCACAGACATGTTTTAAGATATAAATAAAACACTCTGTGTGTTGAAGCATTTTGAGCATGAAAGTTCATTCTTGACCTTGGGAAAAGTGTGAGTGGAAAATACTCTTGACTTAAAGGTCTGCTTACTAACTTTTTCCGAGTTTTCATTTGCTGATGAAGATGAAAAGAAAAAAAAGTAAGAATAAGTCGACGTTTGAATTGAGGTTATCTTGTCACACATTCAAATAACATTAAAGGCATTGCTGTATGGTCATACTGCTTTAATCAAAACTAACAGAGCTTTGATGGAAACAGTAAATGACGGGCCTTATAAGACTTATCTGAAATCATTTTTCTCAACACAAGCCTGGGAAAAGCATACTGATCACCAAATCAGTGATCTTATGAGAATAACATACAGATATTTTTCTCCTAGAACCCTTAAACTCAAACTCATTGTGCTTCTTGCCAACTATTTCCAGCCTTATTGTCTTGATGTGGTCAATGGAGCACTCAGAGGTCATGGTGGCTTTGTTCATGCTTTGTTGCAGGACTGATATTGCAATGTTTTGCTGCCACCTGGTGCTAATGTCACTAGTGCAATTCAAAGACAAACTGATACATTGCAACATATATAGGGTTTGTCTGGGAATTGTCCTGATTTTCAAAAGATAACTAACTGAAATAAATATGGCCATGCCACCTCACAGCAGTCACATGAAGCCTATACACACATACAGAAATACGTTTACACTATTATTGATCATTTATGTCACTAGACATTCATGGTTTTTTTCATGTCTCAATGGAGGAAAAAACAACTTTACTAGAATGAAGACATGACAAAAAAAGGGATGACTCCAGCTGGCCGATAACTGGAAAATGTTTAGGATTGACTGTCCTTGCAAATGCATCTATCTAGGTGTCTTTCTCAATTTGCTCCAGCTGCTCTCTATACAAGTTGATGAGCCAAGCTCCACGGACAAGAAGGTGGTGTTGATCGCACTATGCATCTGAGATGCTTCTTTTATTCCTTAGATGTCTTCTTAGAGAGTTTGCACTGGGTCAGGACCTGTTGATGTTAAGGACCTTTGAAGTCCACTAGACACAGTACAGTATGTGATGTTGTACTGTATACACTATGTGATACTATACTGCTACACACACCGGACATGACACTGCAAACCATCTGACTTCCTTTCCACATATATTCTACAACAGATACTATGAATGTTGTTTATTTGAGTCCAGTGTATGTGTTCCTTGCACAGGAACCCCTCTGACATATTCCAGATGGATGTGACTGATCGGCAGTCCATCCTGGATGCAAGAGGCAGGGATGTGGAGATACAAGGGACAGGGATGTGGAGAAATGAGTGGACATCCTGGGTATATCAGTGTGGTCTTCTGTTCTGATTACAATTGTAATTTGTGTGTGCTAATGGGCTTTCCTTCAGTGCATGCAGTGTGTAATCCTGGTGTGGGTTTAATGGAGTTGCTGGAGATCCAATCCTTGGACTCGATGAGGCCTATTCTAGAGGTCAACCTCATGGGTACCATTCAGAGTATTCAGGCCTTTCTGGCTCAGGATCAGAGCCGCATTCTGGTCACCAGCATCACTGGTGCGTTTCATGGTGAGACAAGCAAATGGTTGAGCAGTAACTGAATGTCAACAATGTTCTGCACGTGCAGTTTTTTGTGATGGTTTGATGGAAATCATGTACAAAAATCATGTTGAAGTTTGCTGCCTGCATGAAATTTCCAAAATAACCCACATCTTGGCACTTCACGCTCTGTCACAGGTCTCTTTTAATGAGCTGTACTGTGCCAGTAGATTTGCAATAGAAGGAGTATGTGAGAGTTTGGCTGCCTTCCTTCAACATTTCAATACCTAGTGAGCTTGGGCGTTTTCTGCATCTTGCGTCCTTAAGATTTTAAGGTTTAAAGATTGTTGAATGTTTAGTCTGTCTCTCTATTATAAATGTTAATTAAGAGGTACCATTGACTGGATGCTTTACCTTCAGTGTGAGTCTCATTGATTGTGGTCCAGTCAACACTGATGTCCTGGTCAACCTGCAGAGGGCAGAGCTTGGACTGCAGGACTGTGGCTCCATTTTCCAAAATACATTACAGGACACTGAGGACATTGTGAGGATCTGTTGTGTGTCTATAGAAGATTATAACTTAATTGGTTAATTTAATGTTTTGAATATGGTTTAGATAATTTGGGTGTTTAAAGGCTATTATTGATGCCAGTATTTTTAGACAAAGACTAATTATTTTGCATTGTGTCTGACAACATTTAACATTTCCCTTTTTTCAATTAGAAAATCCCCCAAATTATAAGAATTCTGTATTTTCTCTGAATTGTTTTTGGCATGTTAAAGATAAGAGAGCATCTGAACACTAAAATGTCCCCATGAAAACCTAAATCCATGAAACAATTCAAAGTGTATGAGGAAAGTCTAAATGCTGGTTTACAGACTATTATAATCCCTTCACTCCACTCTGAATCAGTTTCTTTGGCCAGCTATAGAATAGAATAGCTTTATTGTCATTGAACACAAGATAAAACAAAATTAGGATAGCTTTCCACTTAAGGTGAATACATTCACATAAACACAAATACATTTTACACACATCCATACAGTAAGTAAAAGGCCTGAGTTACTCTGCAATGTGCTGTATGTTGCACGGATTAAAAAGAAATAAATAAATAGAATATGTACAGTATGTGGTGAGGTGGAGTGTGTGTATGAAGTGGAGGTGGAGTGTGTATGTGGTGTGTGTGTGTGTGTGGGGGGGGGGGGGGGGGGGGGGGTTAGTCAATATGTGAGTTTAGTGTGGTAATGGCTCTGGGGAAATAACTGTAACAAAATCAATTTTAAAAATTGTTCACCAGCCACCTCACTGAGCATGAATGAGCAAGAAAAGGGGTATGTATGTGTAAGTAACATCTAATGATTTTTTAAAAAACAACCAAAATCTGTCTTTGCCTCTCTTTCTCTGTCTCTCTCTGTCTGTGTCCACAGCTGATCTGCATTGGCAAGATGAGGAGCACAACATGTCAGTATGCATCGTGCAGAATGACCATTCTTGTAGATGATGGTCTGACATGTGCCATGGACAAGTTATTCAAGAGTGATTGTAATTGACAGTTCTCTTGTAACCTAGGACATGTTAGCTTGTCTGAACTTGTCTTGAGTTTCCGGCCTATCTTTGGATTGACTGAGGTTCTTAAACCCCTCCCTGATCAGGTGCCCTAATTCCAGCCCGATCCTGTACTGGCAGTTCTGGCTCTGTTACCACACAGCCACTTAATACAGCCAAAATTATAGGTGTCGGCCTTTTCCTCTCTTCCTCTGAGCCTGTATGTGGATCTTTATATAATGTTTAATGACAGTATAGGTAAAGGCTTTTGTAAAACATATAAAAATTAAACTTAAAGTCTCCTATTATCATAATGTAAACATTTTAATTGTGTCTGTGTATTAGAATGCTGCTGCTTGTTGATATTTGTTTTAATACTCGGAAGTATTTCTCCACTTAATCTAAATGTAGTTGATGACCTTTATCCCAGGTGTAGCACCAAAGTCCAAGTTCATCTAGTGTGTGCTTGTTGTTCTCATGACTCACTAAATTACACAGTATTATTTAGACTTTGGCTTACTACTTGATCATTTATTTTTATGTGACTGTCATAAAACTTTACATGTAAACCATTTGGTATCAGTGTTTGTAGTCAATAATACAATGATATGAATATTTTAGTCTTGGGTTTCATACACCTTCTGTAATAATACATCTAAAATCTAAAACTCTTTAACATGAAAAAGTTTGAGAACCACTGGTCTAAAGTAACTCCATCTGTCTGTCTCTGAGTGTCACTATTCATCCCACAATGCTTCTATTAATGCATTTATATATAAAGAAATTGTCAAGAAAAAGTTAAAAAAAAAAATTGGTTTACAAAAAATACACATTTGTACATATATATACAATGCTTCAAAAATGTCTGCATGGTTTTTCAACCATTAAATAGACACAATCCATCAAAATGACGAGTCCTCAACTCATAAATAAAATAAATACATCATTTTAAATTCCTTCTTACTTTTTTAAAATTTATTTGGAATTTATACAGTACATCAAATTATTTTGAATAATTTATAAGTGATAAATCTAATTTTAAAACACTTATCAGCCATTCTGTTTGATTGGCCAGAGGCAGCCAATGGCCAGAGCCAATGCCTGCCTCTTATTACATCACTAGTGTCCTTATTGGGAGGGTGAAGCGACTCATCACTGAGCACAAAGCCGGTGAGCTGCAGCTGAGGTGCAAACACCGATATCTCTCTGTTCATTTTTATCCTGAATATCACCATGGCCAACAAAACGACTCCGCTTCTCTTCAGGGCGCTAGTGGAGGTGTCTGAAGCCCAGTCTTTAAAGCTTTTGGGAGGAAACCTTAAAAGAGCAAATGTCAGGTGAGTGATAATTGGACTTCACCGTTGAGGCGCCAACAGGTAGACAACATGCTGATTGAAGTCAAGTCGTACTTCTCATTAGCTCTTATAGCTGTCGTGATTTAGATGTTAAACTTAATATTTTTCAGATTGTTTGTTTGATAATAATTGATTAAGCCTTTCGAGTCATTTTTAAGAAGAACGTTTCTCGGTTTCCATCCACTAAAATCCAAATATATTCTGTTTTTTTAGCCCTTGATTATAAACATATATATCTTTGTGTTGTGAATAGTTGGTCCACAAAGAAATAGCCCACATTTGAGGACTTCATCATGGGCTTTGGGAAACAGTGATGGACTTTTTAAATCAATTTCTGACATGCAAATAAATGAATATGAATAAATCCAATGTGCAAATATTGTTAAACTTATCCAGAGTAAATGCACATAAAGCTAATTAATCAGTCAGTTGGTATGGGACCCCGCACTATGTAAACCTGGGATGTCCTTTTTATATTTCCCACACATTAATTGATTAAAGTGTTCCCATGCATTTCCTCCCCTCAGACATTTGAGCTCCTGCGGGGCCCTGGCAATGAGGAGGGCCAGCCTGCCTGTCTTCCCCACCACGCCTGTCAGCACACCCAGCCGCAGCTTCATCAACCTGGCTGCTCAGATCAGCAACCGCAGAATGGAGTACACTGAGTGCCGGACATTACGGTGAGTCACACAATATATTATCTGACATGCTGGAAACCAGTGAAATAAGAGAGAATAACCCCCCAAACCACCAAAATATAACTGAAAGTAGTTTATGTATTTGTAACAGTTAATAAAAGAAATGAGAAGATATTTTTGTTATTGTGCGGGGTAACATTAGGAGTGAATTTGAGCCACAACACTTTTGGTAAAATTACTGGAGGTTATTTATGATATAAATGGGTTTTAAATAGAAACTTAAAATGTCATACATGTAGATAGTACCATTTTAATCAAATCAGTATCAAAATGCACTTAAATCTTAACATTATAATGAGAAAATAATGTTCAGGATAAAATTCATGTAACTGTAACTTGTCTTCATGTAACTGTGTGTTCAGGTATACTCCAGAGCAGATGTACAATGTGGTGGCCAGTGTGGACCAGTACCACCACTTTGTTCCCTGGTGCAAGAAGTCTCAGGTCAAGAAGGGACGTAACGGTGACATTCAGGCAGAGCTCGTGATAGGATTTCCCCCCATTGTGGAGCGCTACACCTCTGAAGTTACTGTAATCCCAAACCACAAAGTCAGGGTAAGTCTTTGTCTCGGTACTTTCATAAAACTCAAACTCACTCACTCATATATATTTAAAAAAAAAAAAAAAAAATCGAACCCTGCTTCTTGTACTTGTTGAAAAACCTTACTACTTCTTGCCATCCTACAAACTATTGTGGCTAGGAAATTTTTAATTTGGTGAAAGAGGAGGAGAAGGCCTCTATGGAGCTGAGGAGAAACGAGCAATTGGATGAGTCTTGAAGTACCAGAGTGTAGGATTTAGTGGCATCTAGTGGCGAGGTTGCAGTTTGCAACTAACTGAATAGCCCTCCTCTCACCCTTCACTTCTAACTGTGTAAGAGAAAATATGGTGGCTGCAAAATTCATGAAAAACACTAAAGGCCTTCTCTAGAGCCAGTGCTTGGTTTGCCCATTCTAGGCTACTATAGAAACATGGACGACCTAGGTTGGCGACGGAGTGACCTGACCCACTCTGCCTCTGACTGGCTAGTACTCGTCACCTTCATTGGTTAAGGTGGTATGGTTGAGGAGTGAGATGGTTAGAGTAAAAAAATATCAGGATTGGAGCCAGTCAGACGCACAGTAGGGGCAGGTCCCAGGAAACGTATGTAGATATAAAGGGGCTCATTATAAGGTAACAAAAACAGAGGAATTCTTAGTTTCAGGTGATTATACACTAATGGCAACACAATTGTGAATAATACATTCAATTTTAGCCAATACATCACCATAAATCCTACACACTGGTCCTTTAAGATCACCACAAAGACGCATACTAGAAGCAAAATTACTATTCTTGTATGAGGAATAAATATCTTGACTCTGTGTTTCAAGTTAGAAGTTGAAACATTTGACATGTTCTCGAAACCAGCCAGCACTTTCACACTGGCTTTAGTCACTTCATGGTTCCACCACATAATCCTGTTCCACCCAAAAACGCCTTCACTCTTTGGAAATGTCACTTCTTTGTGACTTTAAACAATATTTATGGTGTAGAGTTGAGAGACTGTAGACAGACAATGAAGGGACTCTGTGTTTGGTAGTCACTGATGAATAAATACTTTCCTCTTTTAAACAGGCCTTGTGCACTGATGGATCCCTCTTCAACTATCTTGAAACAACATGGAGGTTTTCCCCTGGACACAAAGACCTACCAGACTCATGTAAAGTGGATTTCTATGTAAGTGTGTAAACTTGACTCCGACACCTATGAAGAAATTTAGTTTTTAAAGCAGCCAAATTTTAGATATGGAGAAAAAGTAGAATTATGCAATTTAAAACAGAATAATGTAAACATTCAGAGGATTTAAGGTTTATGACTAGCCCATGGGACTTGATATATGAGATTGCATCCCTAAAGAGAGACTAATTCCTAAAATCTTATCTTGTACCGCTGTGAATGGATTACCGACTGAAACGAAGTGTTGATTAAAATCTCATTATGCTCTAAATTTAGTCTTGAGTACCGTGCTGGTGTCCTTGGAGGCCTGAACTACTACTGCGACAGGGAACAGTGTTAAATAGCTGCAGACAGGAGCTTGACCTCAATGTTGGCTCAGGTTGCCTCAGGGTCAGCCAGGAAGTGGTTGGACTTAAGACAAACATTTAAATAAGGGAAGCGGAGTGATTGATTATCAATGAACACATGTACAGGAAGGAAATATACATCCTTTGTATTATTATTTTTAGGTATCTATCTTCTATGCACAGAACAACCAGAGATCTATATTCTTTAAACTCACAATTGAATTGAGTCTTAAACAGTTAGCTAACATGATTGTCCCATCCTGTGTCCGCCGTAGGTGTCATTTGAGTTCAAGTCTCTTCTGCACTCTCAGCTGGCCACCCTATTCTTTGACGAAGTGATTAAGCAAATGGTCAGTGCCTTCGAGTCACGGGCAGCGACACTTTACAGGAACCAGCAGGAGGCATCGCTGAGGAGGCACTCAAGATGAAGTCGACCCTTTTGACCTCCCATTCATCCACATCCACTTGAACTGTCAACCAAACCCTGCCAGCCTGTTACCCTTACATACTGTTAACACTTGTCCTACACAGGAGACTGGATCTTGTTTTTGCACTCACTCATATATTTTGAGTTGAAATGCACTTGGAAAATACTTAAAACTATATTTATAATCCACAAACACATTTATTAACTCTCTTGTGTGTATATAAATATGTATTTATTTTGTATATACGGTAAAATGCATAGTTTCAAATTACCATGTTGAACCCAAATGTCTTCTGTCAAAATTAGTGGGATAATTTACAAGTGACTCCTGCTCAGAGCTGAAACATCTGAAATGGTTAAAAGCTTTTTCTTGTCTAGGATTATTATGTCAGTGGAATTAAAAAGCTCTTGTATTTTTTAAACCATTATGTCAAAGCGTTATTTGTTGCACTGTTTTATTGTTTTGACAATTTTGCAATGGGCCACAGTGACTGGCCACACATCAAGACACAAACAATGACTTCCAGTGTAGTGGATTGTATTTGTAACTGCTTACTAATTAACTGTTTGGGAAAGAGTTGGGAAAATCATGTGCCTCCAGGAAGAGTTACAAAAGTTCAGTTTCAGTGACCTGACGCTACAGTCAAAACTCTAGTCCCACTCAGCTGTTCAGCTTTAATTACTATCACCTTTTTAAATTTCTTTGAATTTGCTGTATGCAGTGTCTTATCTCAGATCCATAAAGAACTTTGTAAGCTTTGCCAATAACATGATATATGACTGTCATTAATCACTTGTTGGACTTGTTGAACTGGGTTTTCCCAACTCTCAACTAAGACCTTAACAAAGAGGCAACGTTTGTTTTTCCTGAAACTGGTGTTTCCTGTTTTGCACAATGTCAGAGTATAAAAGGGGGTGAACAGAAAAACACTGCATCGAAGCAGAGATTTCAAAAACACAAGGATGAAGAGGATTGCAGTCGTTATTGTTGCGTTCAGCTGCTGTCTTTGCGAAGTACAAATCAATGAAAATAATGACAAGGTCCATCAGTGGCCAGGATCAACTTGCTGCTCTGATATGTGCTCCCTCACTTCCATAACTCAAACCCTGGGGGCAGTGGGAGAGAAAGTAACAAACATGGCAGAAAAAATAACACTCCTGGAGGCTAGGTTGCAAAACACCGAGAAGGAAGTCCTGGAGTTGCGGAGTCTGACTGGAGGTAAAATATGGCAAATGTTTTTAATGGGTTATAATGAGATGTAATTGTTCACTGATCAGTTCCGACCTCTTATGTGTCTGTGGTAATTCGATGCTCTCAGGTGCACCTCAGGTGGCCTTTTCTGCCGCTCTCAAGGAATCTGGCTCTGGAAACATTGGGCCTTTCACAACTGCTACGCCACTCCATTATAAGAAGGTCTTTGCCAATACTGGCAGTAGCTACAACCCTTCAACAGGTAATGTGATAGACAGAGAACAACATATAAGGAGAAAGCTAGAGCAAATAAATGTAATCCACTCTCCTTTTTTGACAGGCATTTTCACAGCAATGGTCAAAGGAATGTACTTCTTCCGATTCTCAATGTTCAACAACCTCAATCCTGTTGCCAACTCTGTTGTGAGCCTCATGAAAAACGGTGTGAGGCTGACGTCTGTCTGGGACACATCTGGGACTGACAGCAATGACATGGGCAGCAACGCCGTGGTCATCCCCCTGGAGGTGGGAGACAATGTATATGTGGAGCTCCTAGCAAATAGGGTAGTCTATGATGATACCATGAACTACAACACCTTCAGTGGTTTTCTGCTATTCACCATGTGATTCAAACGACATGATTTCAGGGCTGCCCTGCTCCTAATACTTTTATGATAAAATAAATATCTTACATTATTTATACCGATAATTGGGAAGAGGATTTATTCACACACAAGCCAAACTATTATATGCTGCAATTAATCAAACAAACTGAATTAAGAAATGAAAATACAATTTGTTTCAAATGAAATTTGTTTATGAAAATTTGGATGTCAAAAGAAAATTGTGCAAAATTGTGATTTAATGTAGAAATATGTCTTGTACAGTTACAATAAAAGAAGAAGCTACTATGTGTACTAAAGGTTAAATACACAGAAGCATGATATTCAAAATATTCAATAAATACAATAAAATCCACAAATACTGGTGCCTATGATTTATTTTTTTATAACTGCATTTTCTGTGTACCATGAATAGTAGGCTATATAGATATGATCTATATAGATATTAATCGACCATTGAACAAGAAATTTGGCTAAGCAAATGGTGTCCTGTGGGCCAACTTCAGCCAGGTTTGTCAGCTTAAGTACACACAAATGTAAAAGGAAAGTTACTTGTCAAATTTGAAGAAAAAACGTGATTAGGTAAGTTTAGAGGCAATTTATTGAGATAGGTCTCACTTTTCATCACCATCCGCAACATTTGCATAGTGTGCAACATCTGGACAAACTGAAAATAACAAGAGGGGTTAAGTTTGTGGATCCTGAGGTGAAGGTCTGTGTAATCATGCATGCCAATCCTTGGATTGTATTGGTTCACCAAATTTCCCTTCCTTGGACCACTTTTGGTATCCTACTTGTACTGACCACTGCATACCATGAACACCATACAAGACCTTTGGAGATGCACTAACCCAGTCCTTGGTGAAGTCACATGTATAAGAGCTCTCATAATACGTTCATGTCTAGTCATTACAACGTGGACCTTGTCAAAGTAGCTCAGATCCTCATGCTTTCCAATTTTTCCTGCATCCAACACATCTTCAAGAACTGACAATACACTTAGTGCTATTGTGTAGATAATAAATATTATTCACTTCATCTGTCAGTGGTTTTAATGTTATGGTTGATCGATATAAGTCTTATTATACATCCATGGATAAACTTATTAATACACCGTAGCAAAATAAAAATAAATACAAATAATGTAATATTGCATCAAGTTTTCAGAAGCATGTTAGAGGTAATTATGCCTCCAAAATGCACATTTTAGCAACCAAGTTGAATTGCAGGACTGAAAACAGTTTTTGGGTGAAGTAAACCTTTAAAACTATAAGTATTTTTGTGGAATTAACCTTTAAAACTAGGGTCCTAGAAATATGATCCTGAAACGGTAGCCTCTGGTTTTGGATGTGATAAAGGGGCTGTCATTCCATACAGGCATTGTGGTGAACAACCGCATTACGGGGTCCTTGTAAGCTGCAGTAGGACTACAAACATGGAGGACTACAAACATGGAGGACTACAGAGCGTTTTCTGTGCAGCAACATTTAAACCTGCATTTTTAATGGAAGTTTGGCGTTTGGATGCTTGAAACCATCATGGTCAAAGTAAGTGGGTGAAAATTAGACTTAAGGGTAGTCAGAGTTGGAGAGCTCAGTGTTAAACACGCTATTTAAAGGCGCTTTTATACTTTGTTGTGGTTAGCTGTTCCCATGTATGCGGATGTGAGAGTAGCATTAATGTTCCCAACTAAGCTTTACTTGTCACAAAATTCAAAGCCATAATATTACAATGTCTCTAAGTTCATCACAATATTCCTAATTTGTATTAGTTTATACTGATAACAGAACAGTTCATAATCATACATCAAGAACAACAAACTAAGATAATGTTCCCAATTTCTTATTATTCTGTTCAATTGGTGTGGTAATTTGTTATTAATCTCTACAAAATCTTTATAACACAAACCTAGAGCCTGATCGATATATCAGTCAGCCGATATTATCTCATCAATATTTGCCTATCACAGATATATTGGTGTGAGAATATTGTCTGATATGCACCAATATATTTATATATAGTTATATAGGCAACATTTTATGAATATTTGATGCTTTTTCTTAATTCAAGTTAAATATATGCATACATTTTTTTTTTGCAGTTGTGTTTTATTTATAGGAATTTAATTTAATTTATAATTAAATTATTAATTTCCCAGTGTAGTTTACTGCACTAAATGTCATTTTATAATTAAACTGTAAATATATAATTGTGATATATAAGTATTAAATATCCTGCCTCATTTGTCACAAGTGTTTGATAACTACATTGAAAAAAAAAGGTCTTTGAATATATTATGCATACGATTATTGGCCATTATATAGATATTGTAATTTTTTACTCCCTAATATCGTTATCAGCATCTGCTCCAAACGTCCAGTATCGGTCAGACTACACAAAACTGCCATTCTTCTGGAAGACATGAAGCATATTTCATGTTTTGTCAGCTCTGTCTCATATTTTATTTCATATAATTTGTTTATTGTATTTTTATTCTTCCCCTGCTTCATGTCATAATTGTAGAAATGCTATGTGTTTGCAGAGCTATGTCTGTATTTACTCTGTTCTGCTTATTCCAATAAATTTGTTTTTTTTAATTTCCTAGAGTTTGTAATACAAGCTACATTGCTATTTTACAGATCCACCAATCAATAGTTAAGCCCGGGGGCCACTTCGAAATACAGTGCTCAAATATCAGCGATACTTTGTTTCACTGCCTTCTGTGTCCCAAATTCAAGCCAACTACGAGCAAGAAGATCCAGAGACACATGGATAGCCATATCAGCACTGCATTGCATGTTAAAGGTAAGTCGATTGTCTCAGCTGTAGAACTCGCTGATATGTATTAATGATTTAATATTTTAAGTTACAGATGTCGCACCTCTGTCTCCTCTTGCAGATAACATCATTTGCAGGTGCAACCAGCCATGCAGACTCACGGGTCATTATCATTGCCCGTACTGTGAAAAAACAATCATACGGCGAGAGGATATGGAAATTCATGTGCGCGGATGCCAAAATAAACCTCTGTCACTCACAATGGAACCACACTTATTGTCATCCCAGGAGATTTCAAGAGTCCCTTCTTCAGAAACAACATCGGAAGTACCCCACTCTTCATCGGCAGAATCACAACTGGTACCCCTTTCGCTTTGTGCAAGATTGGCGTTGCCCCTTTCTCCATCTGTGACATCAGTAGCACCCCCTCCTTCATTTGTGAAATCAACTGTACCCGCTTCACCATGTGCAACGTCTTTATCTACAACATCAGCAGCGCCCTCTTTTCCAGCTAAAATATTGGCAGCACCCAACTCAGAACCTCACCAAAGCCTGTTTGATCTGCTGGAGGAGCCCATGGAGTGTAAAGCATCAGTAGTGCAAAAAGACCATTGTTATACACTTCCACCCCCAGTTTCTCTCCACTTCCCTGTAGCTTCACCAGTATCCAGCGATATTCCCGCAGCTTCACAACCAGAGGCCTCAAGCACAGATGCCCCTTTGCCCGAGACTTCAGTCGAGGACGCTGCATCGTATCCTGACACAACGACGCGGGCGTCTTACGGTGTCAGAAGTTTAAGGGTAGTGCGATGCCCTCGCTGCTCGCTTCGTCTTTACAAGAAAAACCTGGGTGCCCATATGAAGAGGAAGCACGGAGGGCTGAAGGACATCACTGCTGCTTCACATCTTAAAAATGTGTGTGTTGATGAGACACGTGGAATATTTGCTGTCCAAAGAGTTGCTCATGGGTTTTCTGTGCCGATACATGTACAGCGTAAAACATGGGGAAATCTGCATCAGATAAAGTGTGGGCTGGAGGAATGTCACCAGTACCAGTTGCTTGCAAAGCAGAGTGGGCTAATTTACAGTCTGTGTGAACACATTCGATCATTGGACTACTGCACCAAGATTGCATGCGAGGACTTTCTTTATCCAGAGTTTCTTGGGGAATTAGTGTCTCTGCATATTGTTGAAGAGTCCATGATGGGCACCTGCAAACTGAGGCAAGAAGCAGCAGAGAAAGACCATGTGCCTTTTTCTGTATTGGTGGATTTGGGAGGTTCCACACATCAAATTTGTCTCTCTGTTCATGAGCCCAAAATATGCAGTTTTTCCTCCTTTGGCAGAGTTATAGTTACTTATAATTTGAAAAAACAAACGTGGCACTGCCCCTGTACCAGCCCTCAAAAATCATGTCCACATAAAAACATTGGCAAATGGCACATATTCCAAACAAGGAAAGATCTCCTGCCTGCATCAACTCAAGAAACATTTCAGTCTCATGCTAATCCTGCTTCCACAGAACTGGAGAGAAGTGTGAGATACACTTACGCAGAGAAGAAAATACCTGCAACTCTTCCTGGACCTGCCACTGCTCCTAGAGTGCTGACCGATTATCCTGCATGTTTGATTCCTACTGAAGACACATGTAAACTCTGTCCAGGCCATCCCAGATTAGAAGATGGATGTCTCATCACAGACAAAGCTACAATAGTTGGCATGAACGGTGTAAATCACAGTAAGTAAAATACATCATTGATTGACCACCTACTGCTGATTTTATGTTCTGATTTGATCATTCCGCACACTGCAGACACCTCGACTTGCAATAAAAGATGCCCTGAATGCCACATGGACTACAGGTACCAGGAATGGCAAGATGGTCTTCACAACTTTAATGACCATGTCATCTTGACTCTAGAGCTTTGCCTCTATATGCGGTACAACCTACAGGTGTGTACAAAGCATGTCAGAACTCAATTAAGATAAAAATATAAGAAATACAAAAATAATTTTACTAGCTATTGGTGAATATGTGTATTTATCAAACTGCACTTTTATATTTTTCCGCAATAAAAAAAAATTACAGAATAACTTTGTTTTTCTTTATAGAATCATGTGTCAGTGTCCAGAATGATCAGCTGTTTGGAGAGTTTTCGGGGCCAAAAGTTTCCTGCGGTCAACATCATTTTCCAAGCCTATTGTCACTTTGAAGCACTGAACAACACAGAGTACAGTTACTCCTGTATAAACTGTGGCTTTTCCCCTGCTGTTGTCATGATGGACCTCCACAGAAACAGTGTCTCCAAAGTGAAGAGTAAGTAACTGAGAATAAAAATTATTGTAATTTAACCTCAATAATGGTTCCATATTTACCTGATGTGTCTGTGAATCTAGTGAGTGAATTGAAAACCCCCCCTGAAGACTTTGATGGAGAGCACAACATCATGGACTTCTGGGAATCTGTTCATCTGGAAATGATCAGCCGTGGCTTTTTTCCCAGTAAGTAAAGAGCTAAATCTTACTGAATGTTCCTGTGTATTTGTTCTGCTAAACCACGAGTTGAACATCAAAGATGACTAGATCATTAGATAGATCATCTCAAGTCAACAGTTAATTGTGATGACTTTAAAAAAAATGCTAACATGTTGTGTCAGTAGCCTTTAGAGCACACAAAGTAGACAATGTCAAAAACATGGTGAGCTTATTTTCCAAAACTTTCAGTCTATAAGGTAGCTGTTTGCATTGATTCATCTTTTTTTACAAACACTAACTATCTAATTAATTTATACGCTAGTTGTAAGCAGTCATCTCCATAGATACACATTTTCCTTGTTTTTCCTTTTTTCAGTTTTGCATTGGAAATGTTCTTAATCTTTTTTTAGACTCTTCAACAAATCCATTTGTGGTTCATCCATCTTATGAACACTGGGCTCCTTGGATTGGGAAGGAAACCCGTAAATCTGACAGCGTCCTCAACACTGAATTCAGAAAGATGCCAACATCTGAAACTGAGGGAGAACTGAGCAGTGTGACTGCTGACCGTCTTTGTGAAGATTTGCTCAAACAAAATGTAGGTAATTTATAAAATTAAGCCTTATTTATTTTGGTCCTATGTTTCTTTATACAAAGCCAGAAAAACTACAGAAATTTTTTTTTTTTTTTATATTGTAGTTTTTTGTAATCCAAATCAGTTTGTGTTGATTTGCCTTTTTTAACCATGGCATGGTTGAGCTGTTCTAACAGTAAGATGGTGAAAATGCTTACCTTCTCTCTGCATGCCTAATGTATTTCAAGAGATGCTACAATAAATGCATTGCTAAAAAGAAACAACTAATTCCTGAATTCTTGGTGGACACCTCTGTTTGATATCTCCCAGGAATCAACTCTACGAAGTCTGTGCAAAAGTTGCGGTGTTGATTCTAATGGATGTCGTGCAGATCTCATCTTTCGGCTGAGGGAGAATCTGAGGGATCATCAGACCTATGTCAAAGTGTATCAGTCTATCTGGGGTACCTCTGGTAAGTATGAATTAAATTCAACTATGAAAAACAAAAGTCTGAAAAGAAAGGTGATGAAACATGTGCAACATTTTCCTCTGTTTTTCCCCTCTACAGGTGGATGGTGTGTAGTTTCTTGCCCCCATGGCATCGTTTACAGTCTGAAATTCAACCTGCAGACAGAAAGTCCGAGAGATTTCGCCGACCTTCTGCTGTCATGGAAACATTTCCCAAACGTCTGCCTGTATGACTCTGCACATGGCTTAGCAACACACACAAATTCACGAGTTCCTGACAAGCCCCCATTTCATCCACATGAAGGAAAACCAGCTGCTCAGACAACAAAAAACTTGACTAAAGCGCTTCATCGAAAACTCAAAGTGTCCTTGCCATGGCTCAGACAAAAATTTGAGCATTCAGAAGAAAATGGACATCCGATAACTGGATCAAGCCACCGTTATGCACTTCACCAGGGTAACACAAAGGACCCACATGATGTGTTACGAAGGGTTAATCTGGTACCAGAACTCAAGGACTGTATAAATAATAAGTCGGTAAAGCGGCTGCTCACTTACATGAGAAGAAACAATTATTTCCTGAACAGCATGACTCCTTCCACACACGTATTCCTAATGAGAAACATGATCCAACACAGGAATGCTTGTTGTAACACACAGCTTCTGGAAACACAGTTAAAATTATTTCAGTAACACTAAACTTGGGACCCCATTGTCAAGTCTGATATGGTCAGACTGCCATGGATGTATAGATCAGAAAGTCCTCACTGATGCTGATCACATGAAACAACTTAATTTTGAAAGGATTAAATATATAAATCAAATATTTAGTTCATTTCTTTGAAAAGGCTAATTATCCTAAAACAGCCAGTCACTGTAATAACTTAAAATATTACTCAAACAGCAGTAAAGTGTATTCACTGGGGTGGATTTGATGTGCTTGTGAGTACTAATGTAAGCAACAGTGTATACAACATGTGTAATGCACAGTATATCAAGCTTTGATTACACAGGCAACACAGGAGGAACTCTTTATTGGCTTTGTTGATTTTATGGTAAAATATTCCACTAAAACTTAATCAAAAGTCTTGTTTTTGGTGTGTTTCAATAATGCAACTTGAAGCTTCTGTTGGTAACACTAAAGGTTCATCTTTTGATACTGGTAGAGAATCCCTACAGTGCTGCGTGAAAGTAAGACAGCCCTTAATCTTTCGCACTTTGTTTTGTTGAATATTTTGAGAGATACACTGTTGAAACAAAAAACAACTCATTTTCTCAAGATTTGTTTTACTGAGAATATTTTTTAAAGAACATTCATCTTTTTGAAATTTGTCAACAAAAGCTTTAAAAAAAAATCTAAAATGTAAGGCATGTGTGTTTTTCAGAACATATATCTCAGTGTATTCTTACAGCTAGGTGGCAGGTCAGAAAGGACAAATGTAAAGTAATTAACTTATGAGCCAAAGTAAAAATGCAGTTTTGGTTTTAGCTGAAAAAACTGAACAAGCAATAAAAACGCAGTTTGTCAAAGACAGTGTATAACCACATCATGATCCTATAAAAATCAACCATTATCTATATACTCATAAATTCATCTCTTCATAAATTTTGTGCAATAACACACGTAGAAATGTTTCCACCCACAGTACATAATGTACAGCTTTGTCCCTTTTTGAATTAAAATAACTGTTTAAGACTCAATTACATTTATACTTCTATCTCTGTCATATGTAATGTGCATACTGATGTAATGAATCTACTCTTGAACAGTGAGTTTGGCCGAGCAGGATTTCTCCCCATGGTCATTGGTAGCTGTGCAGGTGTAAACATTGGTGTCCTCTGGGCCAACGTTGACTAGTATCAGGGTACAGCAGCCATCTTCCTCATATTCTATCTGAACAGTGGATGACTCCACCAGCGGCTCGTCCCCGCACAGCCACACTACCTCTGGGTCAGGATATCCTGCCAAGACAGATGAGAGGGGTGAGGAAAGGCGCAAGAAGCAGAAGTCTTCATGAATAAATTGCAAGCCAATATCCAAGACCCACAGGCTTGAATGCTGACTAACATGACTGAATGAAGATACAGTATCTAAACATACTTCTTTCAAAGCAAAAGGACTGATAATGGAGTATATAAGGTGTGAGAAAGGTTAAGTTTACAGTTTCATGATTTTAATTAATCATGACTTAAGACTTGAATATTTTTCCGTCAAGTTTTGAGGGAGTCGAGTCTAAATCAGGTCTCTAGTCCTCAATTTGTGATTTGCAGCCAGTCTTGAGCTCCTGATTGAAGGAAGATAAGAAGTCTGTGTACCTGTGAGGTGACACAAGAGCCGGGCACTGGATCCCTGAGCTACTGTCTGATCCTTCAGGGTCTGGGTGAACTGCGGTGGCTCCTGCATCTTGCGCTCGAGTGACTGCAGGGCATGCTCTGTCTCCGGGGTCAGGGGTGACTCTAGGTCAGAGAGGAGGAAGGAGGAAGTAAGTGAAAATGGAGTAAATTTCCAGCAGTGCAGAGATAGACAAGTTAGACCAGTAAACAGCTGGTTCTGATAACATAATGAAAGAATGTGTCTCACCATTGCCCGGGCTGGTAGGAGATGCAGAGCCATCACTTTTAGACAGCAGAGCCATTCTCTTCAGGGCTAGCATGGCCTTGCCTGCTTTCTATGAGGCAAATGCATATATATATATATATATTTCAATCAGAAAAGAAAAACATCTCAAACTCAAATACCAAATGAAAGTAATATGCTGAAATGTATCACCTTCCACTTCTGCCGGGCTAGAAACCTCTTCATCTTATCCTTTGACAAGGTCTTGGTGGTGGCGGCATGATCTCCAGAGTCAAATGCTGCCATCCAAGGGTGTGCGAGTGCCTCTTCACAGCACATCCTCCGCCTGGGAAACACACAGAGCAGTTAAGGTCAAGATGGGGCCGGGGATGCTGTGCATTAGCTGTATGATTATGACATCACCTGCTGTCCTTGTTAAGCAAGGAACTGATGAAATTTTTGGCCTCATCTGTGATCTCATCAAAGCTCTCCTCATCAAACTCCCACTGGGCGGCTGTGACCAAGGCCAGGGTCTCTGCATCGCTGTTACCCTGGAATGGAGACTCGCCACTCAGTCTGACGACCACAGAAAGAGCATTGTCATTATATTGACGTTTCAGTCTGTATCCACTAGGTGGTATTAAAAGGCAGTCAATCCATCATGATTTTTTCGTACCAGCACAGTCTCTTCTGTTCTGATCGGTTTCTCAAAGTGTTTTCTGGAGTTGCAATTTACCAAGACCCTTGAGACTTACAGGTAAAGCATTGGGTCAGTTTGATTGACATGGATCTAATGGACTCAATCCTGTTCAATGCAATTACTTTAAGTTTCAGTCTTTGGGTCTGAAAATCTGCTCTCACCAAGTCAAATAAAAGGAAATATGCTGGATGTGCATGACACAAAATATGTTTGACATTTTGGGAAATGCATTTTTTCACTTCCTTCTCAATCTTGAGAAATTCAGTACCTCTCTCTTGTGTGTAAGACAAATACGAACTTATCACCAGTAGCTGTTAGCTTAGCTTATCACAAAGACTGGAAACAGGATGAAACCTAGTTCTGCATTTGAGCCGTATTGATCTTTTCGTCTAACTCTAAAGAAAATAAGTGTATTTCCCAAAAATGTTGAACTATTCTTTTAAAGAAGAAAACAAAAGTGTGACTCACAATATATAGCAGATGACCCCAATGCTCCACATGTCAGTGGCCAAACACACAGGCTCATAGCTGATCACTTCAGGTGCCACAAACTCTGGAGTCCCATGCATCACCTTCAGAGGTGTGTTGCTGTCTGTTAAACATAAAATCCATAATTTGGTATTGAAACACACACACCAGTATGACAAGTAAACATCAAGAGTTTCATTTCACATACCGAGCCTGCTGGCTAATCCAAAGTCAATGATCTTTACGGAGGTGCCAGTGGTGTCAACACACACAATGTTTTCAGGTTTGAGGTCCAGATGGATTATGTTTTGCTGATGCATGAAGGAGATGCCCTCCACAATCTGCTGCATGTAGCGCACACTGGCAGGCTCTGTGTGCTCAAAGTTGTCATCCACAATTCGTTCAAACAGCTCCCCGCCTGCTATACTGCAGACAGACAAACAACAAGGCCAGCAAAGTGTTATTAATTCTGGTTGTGTAGAAACATCGCAGGTGCTGTAATAATTCACCCACTTTGGGCTTTCATGATGATACTCACAACTCCATTACCATGACCATCTCAGGCTTGTGATCATATGCCCCCAGACACTGAACCAGTTTGGAGTGATGAAGGTAGTTCATCAACTCTATCTCTTTGCGTGCAGCCTCTCTCTCCTTGGCACGTCGGCCTTTGTAGAACTTCCCAGCACATACACGTCCTGTCTCTTTGTGGGTTAGTTTAAACACCAGGCCGAACTTTCCCCTAATAAAGACAAGAAATAAAATTAGAATCTTTTGTCATCATAGATCCCTAAAAACCATGTGGTATTGTAATGAAACAAGCCTGTCACAATGGTCTTTTCTTAAGCTTCAGAGGCTGGTAATCAAACCCAGAAAAAAATCTCCAATCTTTGAAGATTTCTTCAACCAGTGGTTGAAGTCATACTAAAATCTTTGTTTTCAGTATGACTTCAATGCTGGTGTTCTCAAATCTGTACTGGTGAACAGATGTTGTCAATAAGTTGAGAACCATGTCTCTACATGCATGCATTTTAATCCACCCTCCTCTGCACTTGGCAGGACTTTCACCCCTTCCAGAGAGCCCATGTTGACAAAAGGACAACTTGACGTTTAAATGTCAAGCTTGCTTTTTGCCAATTTTTTAAGTAAGGTACTTTTCTGCAACATATCAAATACAAACCTGTTGGGGAAGTGGGTTTTGCCCAAACAGATACTCACATTCCCAGTTTCTCCAGCATATTGTAGTGATCTGTGACTTTGTGGGAAGAGTCAATAGTGACAGTGCTATATGCATGAGGGCCCTCTTCTTCTGGTTTGTGTGAAGCTGCAAACAGATAAAAAACCTGTTATAGTAGCATCTTTATATTTGCCTCTATTTTCATATAGCAATAACCCATATCACCTTACCTTTCTGCTCCATCTTAACCACTGCTGATACTGGGCCTGGCTCACTTACTCCCACTGTGTTGAAGGCCTTCACCCTGAAACAGTATTCCCCTTGAGGCTGCAGTCCAGAGCACACACTGTACGAAGTGCTCTTACACTGGGCAGTTAGTTCCCTCCAATCCCCAGGCTCTGCAGGTCCTTGGCTTTTTACCTCAACCACATAACCGAGGACAGCACTGCCACCGTCGTAGCAGGGGCCTGACCAGGACAGCACAAGACTACTGGCAGAGACGAGGGAGACCACAGGGCAGGAGGCAGGAGGCTCTGGGCTCTCTGGTGGGAGGATGATGAATATACTGCTTAAAGAAACTGCAATACAACTTTACATGGTCTTAAAATTGCGTGTGCACATTGTGTGTGTTGCCTTACCTACGACAGAAAGGGTCAGTGTGTGTTGTGCTGAGCTCTTACGGTCCTTAACTACAACTGTGTAGCGACCTGTGTGCTGTGGTTTAGCCTCCGCTATAACAAGTGTGCTGCTCTGATCAGTATTCTCTGCCCACAGCTCTGGACCATCCACTATCTGTAGATAAAAAGTGTAAAAAAAGAGGGGGGGAGATTAATACTGAGAGATCATGGAGGTGAATTAAGTTGGGTTGTCAGAGAGTGGACAGACTTTAAATTACAGCACCTGCTCTTTGTTTCGGATCCAACAGGACACTACAGGGGGGCTGGCAGTGAAAACACAAGTCAGACGGGCAGCTTCTCCCACCTTCACCTCAATTTGCGGAGGATGGTTCTCAAAATGTAATGCTGGACCTGCAAAGACAAAACAAAGTGTTTTGACTTTAACCTGCTGACTCATTGAAGTGTCATTGAACAGGTTGAAAACAAAAGCTGCGTGCCTTAAACGCCACACTGCAAGGAAGTTATTCAGGGTGGTGTGACAGTGTCAGATAAAGTCAGAAAATATCTACTAGTGGTATGTTATTACGTGATCTGTGTTATGGGATGTGTTCTGTGAGGTAAGGATAGTGTTACTTCCCCTAAGACCCTTATTATTGTAGCCTACAGCACATCAAGTATTTCGAGTGGAAACCAATGCAAAACAAAGATTACCTTCCCCAACACAAGCACAACCAGTCCTTGTGTAATCATGCGTGTTAAACAATGTTAAGGTAATTCACCTGATCTTGCGACTGTATCCCAGTCCCATAATATGTTCCACAAACTCAAAGCTATTTACTTAAACAAATGTCCTTAAAAAGGAAAGCAGCATGTACATGTCTCGAGGCAGAGCACGCATTTGAAGTCAGACACTACTGTACTGTATCTTATAGTTATGTCATATTACCATGTGTACATTAGACTAGAAAATGCCATATATGAGCTGAAGTCAATATCACACTGTCAGTATTCAAATACTTGATCATGATGGTGAATTTGACTGGAGCCAATCTGATAACCTCATTATGTTTAAATGGCTTAAGTATTTACACTCTTTACAGACAGTCTGATATTAAATTATTGCATCTGTCTTGTCCTTACTTATATTTAATTCACACCATAAAATATTATCTGAACTATATCAGTATATGTCCTCTGTACTCATAACAAACATTCAGGCCCAACAGTGTAAGCTTTTATTATTACAGAATACACCCCAAGGTAAAGTTTCCCAGAATATGGAGGTACAATAGCAAAGAGCTCAACATCATAATAGGAAGTACAAAGGCTGAAAAAAAGGTGTAGCTCTAGGGCAAACCACAGAGGCATCAGACACAATATACACACACAAACACGTATTAAAAACACACACAAAGCAATAGACTATAATCAGATAACAGACAGAAAGAGCAGCAGACAAAATAGCACGAGATAGCATGAAAAGAAGAAAGGGTGAGTAGATGGTGGAACGACAGGTGCATTGCTTGGTCATTTGGAGAAATGAAAAATGACAGTGTGTGCCTCTCACCTGTCCCTGAGTTGGCTCTCTTCTTCGGGATGACTTCTGTAGAGAGAGACAAGTGCAGGTAGGTTTTAACCGAGGAAGATAGAGGTGTGGCTCTCTTCTGTCTATGGCTATCAGTTTACAGACTCAGCAAGTTTCACTGGACTGTGCACTATCCACTTCCCTACATGGTGCTCACTTCAGACTGAAAACTTTCAGTGGGTATATCAAAAAGCTACATTGTTGTGAGAGTCCTATATGATTCCCTACTGGTATACACCAAATGCACAAGGACAGGAAATTATGTGTTTCCTTTACATTTAAAAATAAACACATCGATAGTTGGAGGAAGTTCAAACAATGGTGAAGAGGCCAATATATTTTACTGTGGTGTCAAAACACGGAAGACTTTTTGAAATGCAATACACTGACATGACCTCCTGGAATGCTCACAAATTATTCAATCTTGATCCTGTTATTACCTCTTGGAGATGAGACTGGGCTCTGCTTGTCAGAGTCTGTGGGCGAGGCGCAAGTGGATCCTCTCAACTTCTGTAGCTCGTCTTTTTGAGACTGTGATGGCTTTCCATTTTTCATGATGCTCTTGGATGCAGAAGTGGGAATCTTTGAAACTGGACTGGGCACACCATACATAGTTTCAAAGTCTGCATTGGTTGTCAGAGAGGAAATGGAGACAACAAACCACAGGACATCAGAAATGAAACTCTTGCTAGTTTGCTATTAGCAGCAAATTTGTAATAAAGAGGAAATCCCTGAAAATGAGAATTTATGAGAAAAGATGACGGATGAACTGTTTCTTATACCCATTAGGGAACTATTTCAGATCTGTCTCAATGTCCACTTCACCTTTGACAAACACAGCAGCACAGCAAGATGTCTTCCCTGCGCTGTTTTCTGCCAAGCAGGTGTAGGCACCAGCATCTTCAGGCAAACATTCCCTCACCACAAAATTCGCCTCCCTGCCATTGAAAGAAGGATTCCCAAAACGGGCCACTTCACCTGCCCGTAGGAGCAAACAAACACTCTTTCACTGACATATTGTACAAGGACAGTGAAGAGAATGAAAGGAAGTCATGAAACTCAGGCCAGATATAGCATCTGTGGATCAATCATTACAAAAGCACATTACATGGCCAAGCATTGTGTAAATTCTGACCAGCATCACAGTTTCCCAAAATACCAAATATGTCAGGCTGAGACATCAAGATTGTTGTGTTGGAACAAGCACAAGCTGACAGAGTGAGTACACTTGATGTTGTCACACAGACTAGATTTTCACCAAAGATTTATAACTTAAGATAAAAGTTAAGGGGTTCAAGAGTTTAGTGGGTCAAATCAATCTCCCAAGCTGCTTCCCATAAATAGCCAGTTTTTAGACAAAATGCAAGTTCTTGCTGGTTTTATTTAGTGTTTAAAAAATGAACTACAATTCAGAAATCTTACAGTATATTCTGCCACCTCACCATTGTGCAACCACGACACCTTGATAGGCTGACTTCCAGTGACAACGCCACGCAGCTTGAGGTCACTTCCTTCGTCCACGCAGCAGTCCTCCAGGGCCTCTATGAAAACGGGTCGATCCAGATGTTTACAAGAGGAAAGAAACCCTGGATATGGATGAGAAGAGTTAGATACTGTCACAACCTGGCTCAGAGGTAGGACAAAAGATGGAGACCACATATGACTTTTTGATCTAGGAAACATAAATGTATTTAATTTAATTTAATTAAGTATGTATGTATGTCAGTTCATCAGTAATGTTTGTAATGTATGGGTGTAAGCTCAAACAAACCCAGCAACTCAAACAGGAGAGAGAGTAAATACGCCAAGCTCTTTTTGTAAAGGAGCATTCACACCAATTCAGGTGTTAACCATCTCTCCTGATGAGCCACTTCCAAGATCCCTTACAACCAATAAGAACTTAGGTCAGAGGCCAGGAGGCCATCACAAACACACACAAAATTGCAACACAAGCAGGATGATTAATAGTGACAATGTGTGTGTGTGTGTGTGTGTGTGTGTGTGTGTGTGTGAGAGAGAGAGAGATAGAGAGACAGAAAGAGAAATAGAAAGAGAAAGAGAAAGAGAAAGAACATCACTAAACTGCATCCCTTCTACTCAAAACATGACAGAACATAACCTGAGATCAATTTACATAACTTTACCATATAAAACAAATTAATTAAGTTTAAATCAAACCCTAGTTTTTACAAAGAAAATATGACGAGTCCTCACTTTAGCCGTGATGTATGTTGTTCCATTTTGTCATCTACCAAAACATTTCACACCACACCATCTTTTTCATTTGCCCTTCCGTTTCTCTTAAATTTAGTTCACCACTGCCCAGAAAACCACTTCACACAGTTTATACTGACTAGCCAATGTTTAATTTTTCTTTTTCTTCTTCTTATTTTTTAAGCCTTTTATGGCCAAGTCTTGATATAGGATTCTACACTCATTGGACCCAGAGTTGAGTTCTGGCTTGGATCCTAGCCAGACAGGGATGGTTATTGCTAGGAACTGCACTCCCCCTGCTACTCCCTCAGTAAAAGCAAAATTATTAATCAACAGCTTATCAGCAGCAGCATAACAGAGAAAATAATACACATTAGAGACGCCTAGTCAGTACAAAATGTTGTGTAAAAGTTGACCTAATCTGATTGTGTGTTTCAATATTAAGCCATAGTATCTACTAGTTATGGTTTAACAAAACAAGTGTTTTACCATCAACCTTTAGCCAAGGTTTACACTGCTGAATTACTCTGTGGCAGACACTGAATGCTTGTTTCATCAAGACTACTTTGAGTTTGACTTTACGTTCAAACAATTATGGGTGGATTTCCACACTTCTTTAACACCATGACTCTTTGCCCTTATCTTTCTTTTTTTTTTCTTTACAAAACTTTGGC